>NC_057810.1:713849120-714185787 GCF_018294505.1 Triticum aestivum | reverse complement strand
CCGTATCTCATCTTTCCCGTTAGCTCACTGCTAGCTAGCTGACGGAGTAGGAGATACTGCTTCTCTAATTCTGCTTCACTTTGCAGACACTTCAGCCGTCCTGTCAATTAGGGTACGGTCGATCGCCGGCTAATACAAGAAAGCGACACGGTCGACGTATACTGCTGTGAGTATAATTGATTGATGATTAGAGCATAATCTCACCGTTACGCAGTAGGATGGTTAGATACTCTGTTTCTTCGTTCGACCACGCCAAATAAATGGTGCATCTCTCATGCCATGTTTCCCACCGCCTCACCCCCGCCCTTTCGGTGGTGAATTGAGATCCTCTTTTGTGCACGTCGTTGAACCAGAGTTTTTTTTTTCCTTTGTCATCCTCGCCTCGTTACGGCATCATAATGTTGGGTGTTGGATGGCTTGGGGGCGGGGCTGACATTGGTGGAACCCTGCGTTGGTGTATTTTGATGTTGGTGTGCTCTTTTGGCGACCTCTGAGTTTGCCCTTGTGTTCAGTCGCGGAGCGTCGGTGGCACAATTCCGGGCCATATATTCGCTTCTAATTCTCCAGAGTCTTTGATCACTCTAACCTTTTCTATGAATGCACTCATCTGGCCCTGATGATGCCAAGTTTGACGGGCTCATGGTCGTCGGCCAATTAGCCGCTTGCAAAATGCGGAGACGGAGCTTGATTTTTCGGAGCTAATGACTGGCCGGACATGGGGAACGGGGGCCAACGGTCATTTGGATATCAAAAAGCATATGGTTTTTTTAAAAATATATCAAATATTGTCCAGTTTGTTATAATATCTATAAAAAATGCAACCGCACATATGGAGATAGTTTTGAATGGCCGGCTTCTGCATCAATGTCGGTTGTCAGGTCCCCAATTTGTGGGCGGATACGGTATCTGTCTTGGGGGTCAGCGTTGGAGGGGAGATGCCCTCATGCGTATTAGAAAAAGAAAAGAAAAAACTGAACGGCCTTCTTGGGATATGAGAGGAGGTGAAAGAAAAAAAACTGCACAAGCGGTGTTCAAAATGACCATTTGGTCCCTGCAAAAGGAAAGAACTATTCAGACGCTGCACAGAGAAAGAAAACTACGGAGATTTTGAGATTAGGCATTGCTAAATGCTAATCAGATTAGATAGATAGATAGAGGGACGGTCCGGTCAACTAGCACCAGTAGCATGGTATTTGTCCTTCTAAAGATTTCAACAAGCACCAACTAGCACCACTACCAGTACCAGTAGTACGCCGCGCCCCATAATCGCGTCCGTGCGTTCCCTCTGCCCGTCACCATTAAATTCCATTTCCATTTATTCAGTTACTTTTTCTTACTAGTAAAACTGAAATTATTAACAAAGTGGCATATATGATAGTATAATACAAATAAAGAAATATAACCAGGCATCGACGACGCCGAAAAGAAAGAGACAATGTTTTCCAATCCAAAAAAACAAATTCCGCAATATTTCTTCTTTTCTTTTCTGAAACAAATCAGCGTGGTGCTAGTACTAGATTAGATGCGTTCCAAACAGAGGGAAAGGTAAATGGCCATTGATAGCTAGCTCATGAAGTAGCTAGAACAATGGCGATGGTCAAAGGCGACGTCGCCGTCCATGCGATCTGTATCTCATCCTCCCCGTTTTTAGTTCACAGCTGGCGTAGATACCTCTTTTTTTTTGAACACTTATCTTTTTTTTTTGAACACGTACATACCTCCCTTATTCTGCTCTTTCCTTTTCAGATTTTTCAGCCGTCTAATCAATTAGGGACGCGGTCGATCGATGGTTAAAATTAGTTCAAAGTTGAATCATCTATTTTGGAACGGAGGGAGTACAAGAGAATGACCACGGTCGGTGGTGGTGGAGTATAATCTCAACGTTGCACAGCAGGATGGATGACTAGATATGCCGCTTGTCTTGTTCGCAGTGGCAAATAAAAGGTGCGTCGTGAAAAAAAAAGTGATCATGGGATGATGACAAAAATTCAGCTGCCATAGAAAAGATACACTCCTACACTACTACAATGGGAAAGAAAATACCCCAAAAAACTACACTACTAGTAGAGATTTTAGCGGACTACATCTGGATCAATATAGACATATCTTAGAGTGTAAATTCACTTATCTTATTTCGTACGTAGTCCATATTAAAATCTTTAAAAAGACTTGTATTTTGAAACACATAAAAGGTGCGTCGTGAAAAAAAAAGTTGTGATGTGATGATATAAAAAATACAACTGCCATAAAAGAAGTACACTTCAAACTATTACAATGGGAACGATACACTCTAATACATACTTTAGAGTGTAGATTCACTCTTTTTTTTACCACAAGAAAAGGAAAAACTACGACAATGGGAAAGAAAAAAACCCAAAAAACACTACACTGCTATAATGGGAAAGAGAGACCACGGTCCACGTATCCTCTAATTACCTAAGCTCCCTCGAAATAAAGCCATATGAGAGCTCTAATGTGTTTTTTTCTTCGAACATGGGTCTATTTGTCAGCGAAAGATGACGCAGACCTGTGGACCCATGCTCAATCAGTCATTTCGTGTCAGTCTCGCCGCAACTCTTCTCAACGTGGCCATTGTCCCTCCTCGTCTCCAGTTCTTTCCTCGCCCCCACTCACTGTACTCTTGTGCCCCTTTGAGCATTTGTTGCCTCCCCTCCTCCTCGACGCCTCATGAGCACTTTTCCCTCCTCTTTTTGAGCAGCGACGACTGGTGGTACTGGAGGCGATATCTCGGGCGATAGGGGAAGAAATCTTGCGCGGCTTGCGTGTTGGAGACTTAGGGCCGCATCTGGAAGGGATGCCACGAAGGTCGATCGTGTAGATAGACGCGAAGACCGGCTGGAACGGAGGTAACAGGCGTCAATGGTGATGCCACTCTATTTAGATGACCTCACATACGACGGCCTTGCTGCCACTGCCTAGCCTAGAGTTTGGACATGTCGACATCTGCCCAGAGGTGATTTGTTTTATTTGTCTTCTTTCCTTAATTTTGCCTATTAATTTTGACAAATCCGGTGGAGGGCTCGAGGTTGTTGTTCAGTCATGGATGTACACGATTCCACACACAAAGAAGTGGACCCTGGGTGTCAAATGCAAGCCAATCAAGGTTGCATTAGAGCTTTCACTAGATGTTAGAAAATTGATTTGAAAAGGCCATGAAGGTATGAAAGATCGTGGATGTCGCCTAGAGGGGGGGGTTGAATAGGCGCTTTAAAATAATTACGGTTTAGGCTTGAACAAATGCGGAATAAACCTAGCGGTTAATTTGTCAAGCACAAAACCTAAAACAACTAGGCTCACCTAAGTGCACCAACAACTTATGCTAAGCAAGATAAGTAACTATGCGATAGCAAGATATATGACAAAGAACAATATGGCTATCACAAAGTAAAGTGCATAAGTAAAGGGTTCGGGTAAGAGATAACCGAGGCACGCGGAGACAACGATGTATCACGAAGTTCACACCCTTGCGGATGCTAATCTCCGTTTGGAGCGGTATGGAGGCACAATGCTCCTCAAGAAGCCACTGGGGCCACCGTAATCTCCTCACGCCCTTGCACAATGCAAGATGCCATGATTCCACTAAGGGACCCGGCGGTCACCGAACCCGTACAAATGGCGACCCTTGGGGGCGGTCACCGAACGCGTACACTTTGGCAACCCTTGGGGGCGGTCACCGGTACCCGTCAAATTGCTCGGGCCGATCTCCACAACCTAATTAGAGACCCCGACGCTTGCCCGGAGCTTTACACCATAATGATTGAGCTCCAAGCACCACCAACCGTCTAGGGCGCCCAAGCACCCAAGAGGAACAAGCTCAAGGGTACCAAGCACCCAAGAGTAATAAGCTTCTCAACTTGTAACTTTCACGTATCACCGTGGAGAACTCAAACTGATGCACAAATGCAATGGCAAGGGCACACAGAGTGCCCAAGTCCTTCTCTCTCAAATCCCACCAAAGCAACTAATGCTAGGGAGGAAAGTGAGAGGGAGAACAAGAAGGAGAACACAAAGAACTCCAAGATCTAGATCCAAGGGGTTGCCCTCACATAGAGGAGAAAGTGATTGGTGAAAGTGTGGATCTAGATCTCCTATCTCTTTTCCCTCAAAAACTAGCAAAAATCCATGGAGGGATTGAGAGTTAGCAAGCTCAAAGAAGGTCAACAATGGGGGCAAAAACGAGCTCAAGAGTTAGGGAACCATTGGGGAAGAAGACCCCCTTAAATAGGTCCCCACGAATCTGCCCATTATGTGCAGAATAACATAGGAGCGGTACAACCGCTATGAGCACCGTTACAACCGGTAACAGGCAATAAGCGGTACAACCGGCCCACAACCGCCCAACAACCGCACCACAACAGAAACTAGTCCGGTGGTGGAGCGGTACATGGCCGGTACAACCTCTGGACCAATTCTGGAGCGGTACAACCGCTTCAAACACCGGTTGTACCGGTCAATCGGTACAACCTCTCTATGGGGCGGTACAACCTCTTTATGTAAAACAGGCAATATCAAAACAGCCACAACTTTCGCATACGAGCTCCGAATTCGATGAAACCAAGTTTGTTGGAAAGCTAGCAACAAGGCTAACACAATCTTGAAAGAAATATCAATAAGAAGCAAATTAGAAAAGGCTCATATGAAAAAGGTGAGAACCCTTCCTCGGATAAGACCGGTAAAACCTCCAACACCAAAAACATCATAGAAGACGCATGTGAACTCCGTTTTCGATGAACTCAAGCTTGTCATCAAGATGACCATAAGCTCTAAGACTCACAAAGAGAACCAAGCAAGAACCAAGAAAGAATATGCAATGATGCAATGGTTTGAGCTCTCTACGAATGATACGACCAAGCTACTCATCGAGAGCCCCCCCTTGATAGTACGGCAATTGATCCTATAACCCGGTCTCCCAACTGCCACCATGAGACCGGTAAAAGAGAAAACCTATCAAGGGCAAACCTTTGCCTTGCACATGGTCCACTTGAGCTAGATGATGACGATCTTGACTCTCTCAAGTTGGACCACCTTTCTTAATTGTGTTGGCTCGATGAAGACTAGATGATTACTCCCCCATAGTCCACTATGGGTGAGCCTCTCTTTGGCACATCTTCACAAGACCATTGAAACCACAAAGGATGGCAAGATTCAAGCACTTGATCTCTTCGTGATGCTCCACTTGAACTTGCACACGGCAATCATGATGACGATCACCACTTGATGTCATCCTTTCCATGGGTTGTATGATATCTTCCTCTTGACGCAAGCCCATGGACACGTACCTAACCCCAAATAGAACTCTCACATAGACCATGGGTTAGTACACAAAGTGCAATGGACAATGCTTACCATACCATGGGATCACTTGATCCCTCTCGATACATCTTCTACGCTTTGTGAGTTGATCAACTTGATTCACTCTTGACTTAGTCTTGATCAACCTTAAATCTTTCCAACTCTCTTTATTTGGATGATGTCTTGAAGGTAAACAAGAATGATCACACAATCTTCTTCTTCAAGACATGCTTGCAATAAGCTCAACACTCAAATGACCAATCTTTGGATAATTCCTTAATAGCACATTGGTCAACTCATAAACTCCTTGAAACCAACACATGAACTTCAAGAAAAAACTATGGACAAATCCTTCAAATATAACTCAAGAAAACAATTAGTCCATAGAGATTGTCATCAATTACCAAACCAAACATGGGGGCACCGCATGTTCTTACAAGGTAGACCGAGCTTCTCTTTTCATCATATATTTTTACAAGAACGTCTTTTGGACATGCACATTATTAAGCAGTTGTTATATCCATGGACAATTTTTTTGGAGGATGAAGGATTATGGTCAGACTACTCGCAATACAGCACAATGAATATCAAGATTTCATACATACAGAGTACAAACGAGAAGAAAGATAGATATATGCCACTTAGCGCTACTTCCTGAAGTTTATATCATGTTAATTATGCGAGCACACTAATATTACATGATATATTAGAATTATATGCTTTGGAGTCAGGATGGCCAAAAACTAAATTTGCCTAACATGACTATAGCTTAAGAAGTCATTACAACAGGAGAATATGAATACATACGACAGTGAAATGCTCTAGCCCGTGCTTTTGTACATAGCAGGACGCATGAAAACTGAAACCTCCTACAACATGCAATACAGACTGGACTTCGACGTGTTCAGCACGGATGGGTAAACAGACCAAGGTTTCCCCGCAAAAAAAGGGTAAGCAGACCAAGCATCACTCTAGTGGTGCAACCAAATTACTCAATCCATAAAATTGTTCTATAGAAACTTTCAAATAACTCAATCCATAAAATTGTTCTAGAAAACTTTTTGCAAGGGATTCTTTAAAAGAATACGAACAGATATAATGCTTAGCAAAACAAATTGTTCAAAAAAACTTTTTGCAAGGGCTTTTTTAAAAGAATACGAGAATATGAATACATACGACAGTGAAATGCTCTAGCCCGTGCTTTTGTACATAGCAGGACGCATGAAAACTGAAACCTCCTACAACATGCAATACAGACTGGACTTCGACGTGTTCAGCACGGATGGGTAAACAGACCAAGGTTTCCCCGCAAAAAAAGGGTAAGCAGACCAAGCATCACTCTAGTGGTGCAACCAAATTACTCAATCCATAAAATTGTTCTATAGAAACTTTCAAATAACTCAATCCATAAAATTGTTCTAGAAAACTTTTTGCAAGGGATTCTTTAAAAGAATACGAACAGATATAATGCTTAGCAAAACAAATTGTTCAAAAAAACTTTTTGCAAGGGCTTTTTTAAAAGAATACGAGGATATATACTGCTTAGCCGAAAAAGGGGTAAATGTCTAAGCCCAGGTTCGAACTGGGGACCTTTAGTGTGTGAGACTAACGTGATAACCAACTACACCACCCAGACATCTGCGTTTAAGCTTTAGAAGAAGTAATGTAGATATATCAAGAGACTTGTTCGTAGTTGAATGCTCTTGATAGTTGATTGCTACTAAAATACAATCAAATGTGAGTATTACCATCGGTACAATTCGACATGGCCATTACATACGACGCCACGGCGTGTAGAATAATCATTCAGATGGCGGTAGAAAAACGCCAAAAGCCAAATTCCACGTGTTGAGGATATATTTTTTCTTTTCTGAAATCGCAGTAGCAAAAAATCAGTGTGGTGCTAGATTAGTATAGATGTGTGTCAAAGGAGGGAAAAGAAAATGCTTATTTTTTTTGCGGGTGAAAGAAAATGCTTACTGATAGCTAGCTCATGGAGTGGGTAGAACAAATAAAGGATATGGTGGCGACCGCAACGCGAATGGATGGTCAAAGGCGACGTCGCGATCCATGCGATCTGTATCTCATCTCATGGCGTAGATACCTCTCTTATTCTGCTCTGCCCTTTTCAGATTTTTCAGCCGTCCAATCAATTAGGGATGAGGTCGATCGATGGCTACGTACGTAGTACAACAAGCGAGTGACCACGGTCGGTGTATATATACAATATACGTACTTGCGTGAGCATAATATAATTATAAATTCCTCATGTTCGAGAGTAGCCTCCTCCCCAAGCAAAGTTAGGGTTCCTTTGCCTTCTGTCGGCGGCGCCGCCGGTCTGCCTTGTTTTCGGTGGCCTTAGGACTATGGCGGCACGGTGAATCCTGGCCCTTGCCGGCGGGAGGGCTTCGTTTCTAGACGTCTCTTCAAGTTTTGTTATGGTTTGTTTCCTGCTCAGGAAGACAAGGCAGCGGCGGCGCCCTGAAGATGGAATAAGGTCTTCCCCGCCTAGCCCCCGTTTCGGTGGTGTGTCTAGCATCGTCGGTAGGTGTGTGGAGATTGGATCCTTCAGATCTACGCTCGTCGTCGGTGGCGGTTGCTGTTCTGCTGCGCTGGTCCTATGGGGCCGCACGACGACTTTTCGACTGTCTACTATAACAAGTTTTGCCCGGCTCCGACGAGGGAGGGGCGCTGATGGCGGCGCGCCTTCGACTCGTTTCAGTGTTTGTAGTCGTCGTTAGGTGGTCTATGGACCTTTATGGAATTTTTATTATTCCTGATGTTCGTTGTATTGCCATGATTAAAGAGGAATAGATTGAAAGTTTTCTCGCAAAAAATATAATTATAAATTCGTAACATTGTAGGTGGTGGAGTACAACGTTGCACATCACGATGGATGGCTGGATGCTCCACTTGTCTTGTTCCCCGCACCACATAAAGGGCGTGTCGTGAAAAAAAAGTGATGATGGGATGATGACAGAAATACAACTGCCATAAAAAAGATACACTCCTACGCTACTACAATGAAAAACAAAAAACCAAAAAAAACACTGC
Organism: Triticum aestivum; assembly: GCF_018294505.1. Taxonomy (NCBI): domain Eukaryota; kingdom Viridiplantae; phylum Streptophyta; class Magnoliopsida; order Poales; family Poaceae; genus Triticum; species Triticum aestivum. Next base: position 714,177,420 of record NC_057810.1, on the reverse strand, counting down.
TATAATGGGAAAGAGGGACCAACGGTGGACGTATCTTCTAATTATCTAAGCTCCGATGAAATAATGACATAGGAGAGCTCCAATGTGTCTCTTTTTTTGAAATTGGGTTTGTTTTGTGAGCGAAAGATGATGCGGACATATGGACCTATGCTCAATCAGTCGTTTCGTGTCAGTCTCCCCGCAACTCATGCAGTCGTGGTTGTCGTCCCTCCTCCTCCCCACCTCTCTCCTTACCCCACTCACTACAATCTTGTGCCCATTTGAGCCATTGTTACCGCCCCTCCTCCTCAACGCCTCATGAGCACCTTTCCCTCCCCTTTTTGAGCAGTGACGACTAGTGGTATTGGAGGTGGCAGCTCTGGCGATAGGGAAAGATATCCTACGGCGGCCCGGCTCGCGTGCTGGAGACGAAGGGTCGAATCTGGAAGGGATGCTGATGCGGGACGCCACTGAAACGATCTTTCACGGTGCCAAAGAACTCAAAAGGAGGAGCAACTTTCTCTCTCAAGTGGCAATGAACAAGAGGAAATACTCATAAATATATTGCAGCGGGTGACTAGCTTGGTTTACAAGGACGCAACTCAAACCATGAAACTTGCAAACCTATGTAGAATCACAAGAGGGAACCACAAGGATCCTATATGAATTGAGAATAGGCCCTCCAATCCACACACACTAGCTAACACTCAAGGATACTTGTGCTCACAGCACAACACAACCTAACCAGCTTCTACAAACATAAACTCAAAATCACAAGAGGGGAGTACTTATACTAGAAGCACCTACTAGTTAGGTGTGAAAACAACTCAAAGTGAAGGGCAAATTCGTGAATCCCAAGCTGTAGCACGAGCAAACTTGTTGAGCCTTGCGCCATAATTAATTTCTGGACAGCTTGCATGGGAACTTGCGTAACTTTTGACTCAAGACCTCAAATGATGCACCGTTTGCTTTAATGAAAGCTGACTTCAAAGACCAATTTTTCCGGCCTCTAAAACGTGCTAGACCCTTCTAGAATTACTACCTCTGTCCTGGTTTATAAGTCCCTTTTGTATTTTGTGCCAAATTTTGACTAGAGAAGTAAATAACAAAATATTAATGCATGTCATAAAAAATTATATCATTGGATTCGTATTTGAGCATACTTTTTAATTATATTATTTTTTATGATATGCATTAACATTTGGTTTGTTAAATTTAAGGTCAAAATTTGGCGCGGGATACAAAAGAGACTAATAAACTAGGACATAAGTAGTAATTAGATTTAGGTGGGAAGTTGCTGGGAATCTGATGTGTTATTTCCTCCAAAATAGGCACCGGAAGCTTCCCAAGTACTACGTCCGTCCGGGATTACTAGTCCGGCCGACCGAATCCGCAGGACCAAGGCAAAACAAACGCGCATGCAAACTCCTCGATTCACGTTGTTACTCCCTCTGTTCCTAAATATAAGTCTTTGTAAAGATTTTATTATGGACCACATATGGATGTATGTAGATGCATTTTAGAATGTAGATTCATTCATTTTGCTTCGTATGTAGTCCACGGTGAAATATCTACAAAGACTTAGTATTTAGAAACGGAAGGAGTATTAATTACTGCATGCATCTGCTGGCTTCTGCGCATATCCCTTGCATTGGCTCGCTTCACGCATGCAGCGAGCGGAGTACTAGGCCCGAGACAAATGCGTGCATGCAGCCAGCCTCCTTCGCATGCAGCGTCTGGAAATTAATTTCCTTTAATCAGTGGAACAACAACCGAGAGAAGCGGCCTAGTAAAAAGGACGCGGCCGTGCTGCTAAACGGCCTTGTAAACCCGTACGGAGGTAGTAAGGGCCCGTTCGGGGATCCACCAGCTCCTCAAAATACACGGAGCTGGGGAGTACCGTTTCGGCCGCTCTGAATTTTCTAGCGGCAGCTCCATCCGCTCCGGGAGCGGGGGCGCGGAGCGGAGGACCTCCGAACAGCCCCTAAGATACTGGTTTTTGGTCATGTCTTCCTTTGACTGCTCTAATGGTTTAACATTTATGCTAGCATGACATGAACCTATCTCTTTGATGCCTTGGTCATGATCCGGTCTGGTCCACATCAGATGCCATGAAGGTCGACGTGTACTAATGTGAGTATAATTGATTGAAAATTAGAGCATACTCTCGCCGTTACACAGCAGGATGGTTGGATACTCACTGAAGTTGTGTGGTGCTTTGTTGACTGGATGTAATTTCTGGTTTCTTTGGGTCCTTTGAACTGCCGTTGATACTTTATAATTGATCTGGAGGGCCTTTTCGCAGTAAAAATAAAAGAAAAAGAATACGGTGTTCGTTTCAGGGCGAGAGTTGGAGATACGGTGTACGCTAAAGAATGTGTTTAAGTGGCCGGAGCAGCCACGGCCGGCCGAGATCGGGTGAGGAGAACCTGGACTGGGCTGGACTGCTGCGCGTCCTCCTCCGGATCCTCTGTGACGGCTCTCCCTGCCCGTAGAAGTAGCACCGGCATTTCCAAAATCGACTGTACTCCATGATATGATTTAATTGACTTATTAATTGGAAATAAAATGATGTGAGTACAGTTGTTGCATAGTAAGTACGTACGTAGTACTCCCTCCTTTCTGGTTTATAGGGCTTATCTTAAAATTTTAGTTTTTTCATTTTATAAGGCTCAATTTGGTTGTTTCCCATCACATGTTCGGATTTCAAGGTGCATTAAATCATTGCATACAAGTATTGAGAGAAAATTGACCAATGCATGTACTTTATGCATGCATGCATTGCAATTAATGCATTGATAAACATAATTTTTTGAGAAAAACAAAAGCATTAATTAGGTGCTTTTGCAAACTACAAAAAGTATTCCACCACTCACCATCTACCTTGGTTGGTGAGATTTTTGAATTGAGCCTTAGGCTGGTCATAGTGGGGAGTAACTTAGACTAGTAACATACATATGTTACTAGTCTATGTTACCATCTTCATAGTGGGGAGTAACATGTATGTAGTATCATGCAAGCCATTATTTATTAAGATGTAGACTCATTTTGCCTTGAGATGTGTTATGTTACAGTAACATATTATGTTACTCCAACCATCTCTCTCCTCATTAAATACATGCCATGTAAGCAAACTTTTCTTGGAATGTGTTATGTTACTTGCTATGTTACTCCCACTATGAGCAGCCTTATAAACCGAAAAGGAGGGAGCACTACTCCTGTCTCAGGATGGCCGGGCTAGATTGGACCAAGAGGCAGCAGAGTGGTCACTCGCTCGCTGGTCAGCTCGGCTCCGCTCGGCTCAGCTCAGGTTCGGTTCATCTCCCCTGGCACTGGCTGCCCATTGTACGGATGGCTATTGTATTGGCCTCGTAGTACCACCGCTCCAGTACCAGTAGTACACGGCCCCATGAACGCGTCCGTGCCTTCATTCCAGCCCTCGTGCCGTCACCATCAAATTCCATTTTCGATTTCCATTTATTAATTTAGATTTTATTAATAAAACTGAAATTATTAACCAAGTGGCATATGATAATGCAAATAAAAGAAATATAACCAGGCACCGTCGATGCCGAAAAGAAAGAGACATTTTTTTTCTATCTAGAAACCAAATCCCACAATATTTTCCGTTTCTGTTCTGAAACTGGAGTAGCAACAAATCAATGTGGTGCTAGTACTATACAATACTTCCTCCGTCCGAAAATACTTGTCGGATGAATGGATGTATCTAGACGCAATTTAATCCTATATACACTCATTTTCATCCATTTCTCCGACAAGTATTTCGGGACGGAGGGAGTAGTATATTAGACGCGTTTCAAAGAGAAAAAGTAAATGGTCATTGATAGCTAGCTCATGAAGTAGCTAGAACAATGGTGATGGTCAAAGGCGACGTCGCGATCCATGCGATCTGTATCTCATCCTCCCCGTTTAGCTCACAGCTGGTGGCTCATGGCGTAGACACCTCTCTTATTCTGCTCTTCACTTTCCAGATTTTCCAGCCGTCCAATCAATTAGGGATGCGGCCGATCGATGGCTACGTACGTAACAGGAGAGTGACCACGGTCGACGTATATATATACGTACTTGTGTGAGAATAATATAATCGTAAATATAGTAGGTGTGGACGTGTGGAGTGTAATCTCAACGTTGCACAGCAGGATGGATGGATTCATGGATGGATGGCTAGATGCTCCGTTTGTCTTGTTCGCCGCGCCAAGTAAAAGGCGCGTTGAGAAAAAAAAAGTGGTTATCAAAAAGATACATACATTCCTACACTGCTAAAATGGGGAAGAAAATACCCAAAAAAGAACTACACTACTATAATGAGAAAGAGGGACGGTTTAGATTCTCTGAAGCGATGTATCAAGAATAGCTATTACGGAAAAGAATCGTGTGTGAAATAAACGGCAGCTATGGTTTTTGAAGATCGCCGTACTCGGAAACGCTTCGTGTGTGAAATAAACGGCAGCTACGGTTTTGAAAATCGCTGTAATCGGAAGCCGCACCATTTTTTGCCGAGCCTAAAAAGACTTTTTGGGAGGGATTTTTTTTAAAAAAAAATACGAACAGAATGCTTAACAAAAAAAAAGGGGGAGATGTCTAAGCCCAGGTTCGAACTGGGGACCTTTAGTGTGTGAGACTAACGTGATAACCAACTACACCACCCAGACATCCATGTCGAAGCTTCAGAAGAAGTAAAATAGATATATCAGGAGACTTCGTAGCTAACTAATATAAAAGCGTTTAGATAACTAAAGTAGTGATCTAAACGTTTTTATATTAGTTTACAGAGGAAGTACTTACCAAATATCGGTACAATTCGACATGGCCATACAAACCTGAGAAAAACATACCCCTATATATGAATTTTGAGATTAGGCTTTGCCAATCAGACTATGGGGAAAGAGAAGCCGGTCAACTGGCTGGCACCAGTAGCAGTGGCAGCGGTGCTGTTGTTGCATTCTAGACCAGGCATGCGATTGCGATGCAATGGGAGCACAAAACTGCAACCAATTTGATGCTACTGCAATTTGCCCAAATTCCATGCAATGACAAGCTTTTCTTTTCTCGAAAACTGCATGCCCAATTCATCCAATATAATGACAGCTGCTAACTTGATCGCCAGGCTTCTGCATTGATCGCTGATTGAGCTCTGCATGGTTATCGTTGAAATGCTGATCCGCCATTTTGTTCGCCCTTCTTGTCCCTGCACGAACATCCCCATCCTATCCTCTCGCGGATCCTCTGCGACGGCGACACTCTGCCTCTATGATTTCTCTGTCCCTCTCTCCCTGCCCGTAGAAGTAGCATCAGCATTTCCAAAAACGACGCCACTCCTATCTGAAACGTCCGGCTGGCTGCACGAAATTATGATTGAATGGATTAATTGGGAACAGGATTTTGTACTAGTACTCGGCATCCTAGACATGGCACCGCTGCACTAGGTGGGCAGCTAGGCTGGGCTCGGCTAGATCGGATCGGACCAAGAGGCAGCAGAGTGGTCACTCACTCGCTGATGATCAGCTCGGGTCAGGTTCAGTTCATCTCCCCTGGCCCTGGCTGCCTCTTGGACGATGACTATTATATTGGTCAAGCCAAAAGAGAGATTTTTTTACTCAAAATCGAAAATCCATGTACTCCCTCCGTTTCTTTTTCCTCCGCATATAAGATTTGGTCAAAATCAAACTACACAAAGTTTGAGCAAATTTACATAAAAAAATATGAACATCTACAATACTAAAACTATATAGTATGAAAATATGTTTCATGGTGCATCTGAATATATTGATTTCATATTGTGAACGTTTATATTTTTTAATATAAAATTAGTCAAACTCTATAATGCTTGACTTTGACTAAACCTTATATGCGGACTAAAAAAACGGAGGAAGTACTAAAGAAAACTTTCTTTTTTGAAGCCGTTGTGGCAACCAGCAACACAATAGTCGTGGTGACTGCCGAGGCCATCTCCAACTGTGGAGTAGGTAGCTGGAATGGTCAAAGGCGACGTCGCGATCCATGCAATCTCCACCGATCGATATCACCCTCCTGTTACCAATTCATTTGTCTCCTCCTTCTAATGTAAGTACTCCATCCGTCCTTAAATATTTGTTTTTTTAAGATTTCAAATGGACTATCACATACGGATATATATAGACATATTTTAAAGAGTAGATTCACTCATTTTGTTTCGTATGTAGTTACTTGTTGGAATCTCTAGAAAGACAAATATATTTTTTTTGAACGGTCACCGGAGGGGAGAGGTTCCCCACCTGAATATATTGCTCAAAGTGGCCAAAATTCCAAGTGTTTGATCCAGTTTATAAGGAAAACCGGATCGAAAACCTTAACAGGTTGACCCCGTTTATAAGGGAAACCAGGCCGAAAAACCACACAGGGGGGAAAGATTACATAGGGTGAGAGCATATGGACGCCCCGAAGAAGGCACTACCTAGCCAGCAAGCCAAGAGACCACCATCATAAAAGTCGAGTGGAAGTGGTGTGTCATCGAGGAAACACAATACCAACACTAAACAACTATCCTAACGCACCACACCTGTGTGCATACCAACCCCTTGGCACAACAGAGGAGCAGAACCAATCAACGAGTGACCCATTACGAACCTTAACTGGAAACTCCGCCACAGCAAGCCGACACGATTAGCAAGGTGGGGAGGCATCTTTGCGTCGTTGTTGAGCAAAGATGAACCGAGATAGCACGAAGAGCACGAAGCTCACCAAAACGGACGACAGGCATGAGAGGGTCTTGAGCTAGCAGAGCAGAGGATGACCAACCCCCAAGAGCAACGGAGGATGAATGGCGGCAAGGAGCTCCCTAGTGACGCCTTCAAGAAGGTGGACGACATCCGAGGATGACGCCGTCACAGAGCTTTCGCCTGGAGCATAACCGGTTAAATTCCCAGAGGGCAGAGCCGAGAGCTGCGAATCCGGACCGAGAGACAGGAATGGCACATGAGCCACGCCCCCAAGAGGGTAAGCGACGCTGGAGTAGCGCCGCCGTGGTCAGCTGACAAGGTCAGCGGGGATTTCTCCCGTAGCACATCCGTGGTCAGCTGACAAGGTCAGCGGGGATTTCTCCCGTAGCACATCCGTCAATGGTGGGCCGCCATCCAAGTGGAGTCGAAGGGCGACAGAGGACAGGACCGAGACCGACATATGAGGCGGATGGTGAACCAAGGAAGGACAAGTGGAGCAGGCCACCGGTGAGGAGGGTGGAGACGAGGTGGGGCGGCGTCGGAGGTGGACAGAGGGCCGGGGCACCAGAGTGGATGTTCTTCCCGGCAGGGACTGGCGGCGGCGGGGACGGGGAGGGCGAGCGGGGTGGAGGCGCAGGACGGGATGTCGATGTAGAGGGGGGGGACGCCGGCGCCGGATCTGCGGCCGCCCGGCTTCGGTCGCACAGGAGGACGGGGTCGAGGAGGATCCGTGGGCGCGAGGCTCATGGATCTGAGCAGGGGAGGCCCCAGATCCGACCCGCCCGCCACGGGAAGACCACGGCGACATGCAGGCCACGGCGCAGCCAGCACCACCACGCGCCACGGACGACGCCCCGAGCCGTCACCTCCGCGCCAGAGGGGAAGCCGCCGCCGCCCGCCCGCCTCCGAGCGGCAAGATCCCGCACGGCCCGTCGCCCTCCTCTGCCAACGAGACGGCTGCGAGGAGCAGCAGAAGTGGCCCGCCGCCACCTTTCCTGGAGTGCGTGTGGCCTTCGTCGGCGCCCCCTCGAGTGGCGGCGAGACATGAGGGAGGTGAGATGGAGGAGCGCGGCGGCGCGACGAGGGGTCCCCCGTGTCGCCAGAGGAGGGGCGACGCGGGGGTCAAAAAAATTCCCACCTGCTCTGCTAGCTCCAAAGCCGATCAAGACAAACATTTAGGAACGGAGGGAGTAGATACTGCTACTTACTACTACGTACGTACTAGTGTGATGGTTCTCGTTTATTTCTTTTTGGCCGTTTGCCTTTTCAGATATCTCCGCCGTCCAATCAATTACGATACGGCCGATCGATGCCTACGTTGAAGAAAGCGACCAGGTCGACGTACACTTGTGAGAGACAAATAATAATTATTATTACTTTCAATGCCACATTTTATACTTCCTCCGTCGTCTAGATACGGATGTATCTAACACTAAAATGTCACTAGATGCATCCGTATTTAAATAAATCCAAGACAAAAATTTTGGGACGGGGGAGTATTTGATGATGGAGTATTATATTTGATAGTTGGAGCATAATAATCTCAAGGTTCCACGGCAGGAATACTCTGTCTGTCTGTTTGTTCGACCGCGCCAAATAAAAGGTGTGTCGCCAAAAAGTGGGCGAAATACGAGCATATAGTTCAAAAAAGGAGCTACGCTTTTTATCTTTCTTTTTTGGGGTTACACCCATATTTCGATAGGCTAGAAAAGGGCGGGCTCACTGGGCCGGAATGAACTATTGAACTAGACAGCAACTGCCTTTTATCGTGCCATGACGCAAGGCCGACAGCGAAGATATCATTCTGCAATTCAGAATCGCAAAACTGAGGAAACAGCAACAAAAAAGTGTCACTCCACTTGGGACGCGCAACAACCAAAAACGACCAGACATGCTACAACCATATCTTTTCAGGCAGGCTTTGCTCAATAGAAAAAAGAATGCAATCACCAGACGCACGCACACACAAAAATACATAGCTGCTCAACTTTGATCCAACACGAAAACATTCTGCATACAAACGTTGTCACGAGGGTCGTTACAAGTACAATCTCTTCCAATCAAGCATTCCACCCCCACCACATCACTACTTGCTAAGTACTCGGCACCAGAGAGAAAAATAGCCAAACAAAAACTTGTCTCGGCCTAGAAGGGGCGAGTGCTGGGTTTAGGTTGGTTTCCTCATGTTGCGCCCTGCCCTGATCACCTCATCCACTAGCAACAGCTGCGACGCGATGATGGGTCTGCACCACCAGACAACCAAAGACCGTTTGTCAACGCACGTCACAAATAATACTCATCTTTTTTCTTTTGGAGAATGAACTCAGAATTGAACATTGTATTGTCACATACCCGGAATTCACGATCTGGCGCTTCACCGAGTAGTTGTCGTAGATGCCTTCCATCTCAGGGTCGACCGGCTCGCCACTGTTGTGGTTCAGCCCCACCACCAGCCCACGGTCGTGCTCATTCTGTTGTACAGGATGGAACATCAGCCGACACATACAGTTACAACTTTTCTGATGCACAAACTCGAGACAAAATAAGTGCAAGGAAGAAACAATACAACGAGTGGAAGCACATACCTCAAGAGAGACAATAACATCTTGGGTATCTAAGCCCGAATTCTCTGCTAGCGTCTTGGGGATAACGAGTAGAGCATCGGCAAATGCCCCCACCCCAAGTTGGGCTCGCTGTTGTTAAGATTCCAAAGTTAGCACCGTCATACTGATATGGATACGGTAGAAAAGAGCATGTCGATTCTTCAATGCACTTACTCCTTTAACGGTTTTCTTCACATTGTCAATGAGATGCTTCCTTGCAGCCATCTCGAACGCTCCAGCCCCCTAAAATTGACAAATCAAATAGAAAATATAATAAGATGACAAAGAAAACACCAGTCAACCAAGATCCAAAGCAAATAAGCAAGATACTCAAGCAAAACAAGACAGCCTGCGATAATAAAATGGATGCCATAAGCAACCGGTCAGTCGCATGTAAGAAAATCATTAAGAGTAACATAATCAATTAGCATCAACACTATTAACTCTATGAATTACTCCCTCCGTTCCTAAATATAAGGTGTATTAGTTTTTTAAAAAGTCAACTGTTGTCTATGTTTGACCAACTTTACAGCAAAATGTATAAAGATTTATAATACTAAATATATAAAATGTAAAAATATAGTCCATGATGAATCTAGTGATAGTGATTTGGTATTCTAGATATTGATATTTTTGTCTATAAACTTGGTCAAACTTAGAGAAGTTTGACTTTTTGGAAAAATAATACACCTTATATTGAGGAACGGAGGGAGTATGTCACACCTGACCCAAACAAACAATACAAGTAATGCCTCAACATAAATCAAGTTGAACGCACCAGGATGGCATCCAAGGTAAAAATATAATGACAAATTACTATGGTCAAGTAGTTCATAAAGTTCCAGGCACATCATGCAAACTACGAAATCCTAATCAAAGCCAATACCCTTTGAAAATCAAGACCCACATATCGTTAGCATAAGCTCAGCTATATGATGATCAAATGTGCATATTTATTTAGCCAAACATTTGTTTAGTTGCTGTCATGCAGAATAAATTTACAAATCATACCAGCACAACAGCTTCATCCTCAACTGTGTTCTTCACAGATCTTAGACCATCTCGTACGGCATCCTTAATTTGTGCAATGGTGTGATCATTAGGTCCTGAAGAGAGATGAATTTATAGTAAGTTTCCAACATAGGTAGTTTTGGAAAAGATCCTATTGTTTCTCGAGAATGAACTGACCTTTGATCAAAATTGTACAGGAGTGAGGGTTCTTAACATTCTCCACGAACGTGTATTTTTCTTCTCCAAGAACATGCTCATAGACAAGCCCAGCCCAGCCAAGACAGTCTTCAGTCATGCCTTCAACTGAATTGATGGCTTCACCGCCACATGCTAGCACAAGTCTCTCCATGTTCCTCCGCTTCGCTCTTCGGAGAGCAATAATCTGCAGCATGCAAATTCTTGAGCTTAAAATGTAACAAGGCCCCCATGCAAGAACTTGTTACTTCAAAATTAACAATGCATGAACTGAAAGCTGAATAATTTATTGCATTGCCATCATTTGAAATATTGACCGTCATGCTTAGGTTTTAGATAGTTACATCTTGTGGCTTATAGAGTAACATTATGTATAATGTCATATCAACTTTCATGTTACAAGTTCAGCTGGTGACACCATGAGACAAATTTTTAACTGGAACCCCAAACAGATCAAGGTTGAATGTAAGCAAATTAGAAACATCATGTAGAAACAAGTCAGAATTGGTTACCCCAGCTCTAGCTAGGAGATCGAGGGATGGAGGATCGATGCCCTTTTGGTTGATCACCACAAAATTCTTGTCAGTTCCTGCGCAAACCTGCATGGCCAAGGAAACACGTGAAGACAACATTTTCCAAACGCGCACGAGAGAGAGAGAGAGAGAGAGAGAGAGAGAGAGAGAGAGAGAGAGAGAGAGAGAGAGAGAGAGACGCTAAGCAAATACCTTATTTTTCAATTCAATGATCTTCTGGACACGTTCATCAACTTGACGCCTCTCTGCAGTAACCATCTTTTCTCTTTGTTCTGCGTTTGAGTAGAAGAATCCTGCATTGATTTCACTGAGAAACTTATGCGTCAGTTAAACAGTTCCCTTCACTGATGCATGTAAAACAGGTAAAGACAGACTGCTGCTGTGCACTACTAGTTGCCCCACAACATGCAAGAAAGTAACATAAGCTGACTGAAGTCCATGATTGTAGGTAAGATTCATGTTTTTGACAAATATTGAAGCATGAACCTTCCTATATTTGGTGCAGTCAAATTGAAAGAATGTACTATGGTGATTAATAGAACTAGAGTATGCAACAAAGCACTCTATGCAAAAGTATGCACCTTTTCTCGTATTCCAGTGACACATTAGCTGTCAGGATGTAACAATTCTCTGCTCTGCGCTTCATGTCAGGGTGCCGAGAACCATGGTCAAGGACCAGACCCTCAATCTACAAAAAAACAAACGAACAGGTGTTCAACCATGTTCACAAGCTCGTGACAGAAAATACATATGAACTATTTATCCAAAGGTCTATGAAGTTCAGAAGGATGTTATACTAGGCAAACTGCAAAGAAAAGAAAAAAATACATACCAGACGTGTGTCGACATCGAATTTGTGGCGCATATGCATTATTTCCACCATAAAAAGATCAATTGGTTGATCACTCTGGCGGATGCATAGGACCTACAGCATGGACCATGCAGAAAATAGAAATATGCTAAGCCATTTTGTGGAATGAAAGCCTCCAAAGGAAACACTGTAAAAGAAATATAACATTACCGCATTCACAACAATATCGGTCAACTGATCAGCCAATGATTCATACAGCTACAAAATATCAAATTTTGTGTAAGCCTTGGTATATATGTGTACATTTGTTTCCAAAGAAAAATGGTGAAATAGAGTGCAATCACCTTTGTCCTAAGAGTTGTTCTTGCTACCATTTTCAAGATCTCCCTGTCAGGTTGATCACCGATAACGACTGCTGTCTTGAATGTCTCGAGAAATTCAAGAGTTGCTTTCTTGGCAACCTCAAAGCCATCAACCAAAAACCGTGGATGAGTACCTGCAAAAATAACAATCTGTTACTATGTACTTATAGCAAGGAGCAGGCTACCATATAAACACATGGGTTTTCCCTCTAAGAAACAGCACAGCAATTAGAGGCAACATTTTGTCACAAGTTTAGAGCAGAAGGCCCATATGTTAAGGTTAATCTTTTCGCCATAATGTGTAGCAATCAACTGGGAAATGCATGTTCAGAGCACAATATTGTCCACAAAATTCATGTTGACATGCTGCAAGAGTAGTCTTTATCTCAAAACTAGTAAAAATTTAAAATTATACTGCACTACTCTCTATCTTCAGTTGGCTTTGATCCAGTCAATTAGTTGTGCTACAGTCACATTCAAATATCTCAAGGATGCAACACCCATAAACATTAAACAATGGCACAGGTCAACTATTATTCATCTTCACTTACTGTGTAGGCACTTGTGTTTACATGTGAATATTGCATTACTATGTAAAAGCAGACATTCGTAATCCTAATCAACTAATTGGATGCATTGAGCCAGAATACCAGCCCATGATCCCCAGCAGAAGAATACAGTTCAGAAAGATTAACCGCAAACATCGCACAAGCACATATTTGGCCAAAAGGGGGTACACACCCTATGAAAAGGATAATCACATTTAACTTTATAGAGCTCCCACAGATGCCTAAATAACATTTCAAATGCAAGCAGCAAATTTCATGCAGCAACAACCATATATATCAGTGATTAGAATCATCAAAAGCAGATAAGAGGGACGGGACCCCATATACAGACCTTCTTCGATGCATCGCTCAGACATCTTCATAAGCTCCCCGATGAAAAGCACAGTGGACGTGGTGCCATCGCCACTCGTGTCGTCCTGCGCCACCGCCGTCCTCGCAATCATGATTGCCGTTGGGTTCTGGATTTGCTGCGAATAGCAACAACACAAAAGCCTCAGAAACCGGACGAAAGAGCATGATGTCACCAGCTCCTTTAATTAATAATACCATTTCTTTCAAGAGGGTGTTCCCGTCCTTGGTCAGCTTGATGTCGCCAGCTCCGCCCACGAGCCTGCGCACCACAGATCAAAGAACTAGTCAGATATAAGCAAACATCAGAGTCGCTATGCCTAAAGATCTATCCATGAACCAACCCTAATTTTATACTTCAACAACTCAAAAATTTGGCAGCAACTAAGTAAATACCAACCCCAACTTGATCCAATCAGCCAAAAACCCAAAGCATTGCTGGAAGCAGATTGCTGCCGTGGCATTGTTCCCCCCCACATACAGTTCTAAACCTGAACAAGCTTAACGACAATCCACAAGACGCAGGCAGCCTGGATCGAAGTGGGGGGAAAATAGATCCCCGTCCTACTCTGACGAGCGCGCTCAGGTGAGAGGGATGGGTCGCGATGCCCCTGGGGAAACGCGCAGATCACCACCCGGGCGCCGTCGTTTCCGAATCTGCCTGCGCGAGACCTAGGGGGAGGGGGAGGGGGAGGAGGAGGCGCGCGCGATCTGGGGGAGGAGGAGGCGGTGCGGGGAGGGCGAGGGGGGAGAGAGGGGAGGGGAGGGGAGGGGCGTACATCTTGATGGTGCCCTTGGGGCCGAGGTTGGTCTTGAGGACGTCCTGGAGGCCCTTGGCGGCGCCGATGTTCATGGCGAGCGCCGCCGACTTGTTCATCACCTCCGCGTTCTGGTTCAGCATGCGGATCGACATGGCGGCGGCTGGCCGGCCGGCGGCGGATCGGAGCGGCGGGGAGGGGTGGGAAGGAAGGATCCGGAAGGAGGGAGGCGGAGGGGAGTAGGGTTTTGGAACCTGCAAGTGCCAAGTAGCCACCGGGGGCGGGTGATTGTTTATCGCCAGGCCCGTTGGGCTGGCCGGAACGGCCATTCTAATCTAGGCCCCCCGGGCATGCCGGGCTGGTGCAGGGGCTCTCCATCATGGGCAAGCCCGGTCAACTTTTTTCCCGATTTTGCAGTGTATCTTTTCATCACTGTTTTCGTTTTCACCTTTTCGTTTTCATTTTCCCCTTGTAGATATATTAAAAATAATCTGTAAATTTATTTATATTTCGAAAAATATTCCAGTTCAGATACATTGCTGGTCAAATCGAAAAGGTGCGCGTGTATTAAATATATATATATATATATATATATATATATATATATATATATATATATATATATTCATCGTGTATTGCAAAAAAGGTCATTGTGTATTTACAAAAATTGATGTGTGTTTAAAAAAGCCCATTCTGTGTTTAAAAAATGTTCATCCTGGTATTTAAATTTTTTCATGTAGTTTAAAAAAGTGCTCGGTTGCAGTTTTAAAACAGTGTTAAAAAGTCTCTCATGTCTGAAAATGTTCTTGCAATTTTAAAAAGTGTTCACGCTTGTTAGAAGAAAATGTCCGTCTACTTTTAAAATATGTTCATGCATATTTGAGAAAGCATTTGGGTATTTATCAAAAATGTGTTCCTTTACTGGAAGCACAACAGAAAGAAATGAAGGGAAAATAGTTAGCTTCCTTTTATTATATATTTTTTTTGGAAGAAAGGGTTCATCTGATTCTCGTCAAGTAAATAAATAGTTAAAAATACACTGGCGTTCAACAAACAGAGTGTTGTGGAAGCACACTTTGATCCATATACTTTGGAATACGCCTACCGTTATTCAATACGATTTGTGGTTACGTAGCTCACTTGGCTGGTGAAATAGTTCACGAAAAAACAGTGCTCTCTCTACTCATACAGGTCCTGGTAGATGGTAGAAAAAACAAACAAAAGGAACTGTAATTCTATCAAGGGGATTCAAACTCGTGACCTCATGCAACATAGAAGCATCCTGCGAATGCTATCTATTCGGTCCACCGTAGAGCTCTGTATTTTATCTATGTGGAACTATGTTAACGAGTTAAATAGTTCAAATGGCAAACAATGTTAGCCTTCAGCTCATGCTCTCTCTATTCATACATGTCCTCGTAAATTATTGTTTTTATTATTTACCTACTCGAGGACGAGCAGGAATTAAACTTGGGAATGCTTGATACGTCTTCAACGTATCTATAATTTTTGATTGATCCATGCCAATATTCTTCAACTTTCATATACTTTTGACAATTTTTTATACTATTTTTGGGACTAACATATTGATCCAGTGCCCAGTGTCAGTTCCTGTCTGCTGCATGTTTTATGTTTCGCAGAAATCTCATATCAAACGGAGTCCAAACGGGATAAAAACGAACGGAGAATTATTTTGGAATATTTGTGATTTTTGAGAAGTAAAATCAACGCGAGACGGTGCCCGAGGGGGCCAGGAGACAGGGGGGCGCCCCAGGGAGGCAGGCGCGCCCTGGACTCTCCATCAAGTGAGGAGGTCAAGGAAGAAGAAGAAGAAGGGGGCTCTCTCCCCCTTGCTTCCAGTGGCGCCGGAACACCGCCGAGGACCATCATCATCACCGCGATCTTCACCAACACCTCCCCCATCTTCACCAACATCTTCATCACCTTCCCCCATCTATATTCAGCGGTCCACTCTCCCGCAACCCACTGTACCCTCTACTTGAACATGGTGCTTTATGCTTCATATTATTATCCAATGATGTGTTGCCATCCTATGATTCTGGGTAGATTTTCGTTGTCTCACCGGTGATTGATGAATTGCTATGATTGGTTTAATTTGCTTGTGGTTATGTTGCTGTCCTATTGTGCCCTCCGTGTCGTCCAAGCGTGAGGGATTCCCGCTGTAGGGTGTTGCAATATGTTCATGACTCGCTTATAGTGGGTTGCTAGAGTGTCAGAAGCTTAAACCCGAGTAAGGGGATTATTGCGTATGGGATAAAGGGGACTTGATACTTTAATGCTATGGTTGGGTTTTACCTTAATGATCTTTAGTAGTTGCGGATGCTTGCTAGAGTTCCAATCATAAGTGCATATGACCCAAGAAGAGAAAGTATGTTAGCTTATGCCTCTCCCACATAAAACTTGCTATCGGTCTAGTAAAGTAGTCAATTGCTTAGGGACAATTTCACAACTCCTACCACCACTTTTCCACACTCGCTATATTTATTTATTTGCATCTTTATCTAAACAGCCCTAGTTTATATTTACGTGCTCTTTATTATCTTGCAAACCTATCCAACAACACCTACAAAGTACTTCTAGTTTCATACTTGTTCTAGGTAAAGCGAACACTAAGCGTGCGTAGAGTCGTATCAGTGGCAGATAGGACTTGAGAGAATATTTGTTCTACCTTTAGCTCCTCGTTGGGTTTGACACTCTTACTTATCGAAAGAGGCTACATTGATCCCGTATACTTGCGGGTTATCAAGACCTTTTTCTGGCGCCGTTGCCGGGGAGTCATAGCGTGTGGTGAATATTCTCGTGTGTGCTTGTTTGCTTTATCACGAAGTAAATTTTATTTGCTTTTCTTAGTTGTTTTCTATCTTTAGTTATGGGTAGGAAACGCAACCAAAAAAATTAGTTGTACCTACTACACCAATGGTTGAAGAACCACTCAAAATCTATCACACTCCTGAAGCTTTTGACTTGGATCATCTTCGATCCCTTTGTGCTCGTGCTGAAACCCCCACTAGCTTAGTTGAGGGAAAATCTTTAGATGAGCATGCTTGTTATGTGCGACACCGTATATCTGAAAAAGGGAAACTTTTACTGGATCAAATTCATCATTTGCAATGCTATGCTTGGAATTTATGTGAAATATATAATGTTACTTGTTGTTCTGAAAACCCTAAGAAACACCTTCCCTACCAATGTGAGTTTATTGATAATGGAATCGTATCTTCGTATGCTAAGGGTGTTTATAATTACTATGATGTTCAACAAATTGAAGAATTTGTTGCTTTTAAGGGTGCTTATGAAATTGCTTCTTTGATTGAAAAGTATAATGCTACTCTTTACAAATCTGAAAATTTTGCCATATTTAAATACTGTTATGATAATTATGCTTCTAATGCCTATGTTAAACTATATATTGAGGACTTCTCCGCTGTCCAAGAAGAGACTAAGAAATTGATGAAATTGTGAGCTCATTGGATGAAAAAGTTGATGAGGAGAGCGAAGAACAAAAGGAGGAAGAGCGGATTAGCTACCCGTGCCCACCTTCTAATGAGAGTAACTCTTCAACTCATACATTGTTTAATTTTCCTTCGTACTTACCGAAGGATGATTGTTATGATCACGTTGATTCTCTTGAAATATCCCTTTTTGATGATACTTGCTATGCTTGTGGCCAAGATGCCAATATGATTTATGCTTATGGAGATGAACTTGCTATAGTTCCTTATGTTAAACATGAAATTGTTGCTATTGCACCCACGCATGATAGTCCTATTATCTTTTTGAATTCTCCCGACTACACTATATCGGAGAAGTTTGTGCTTATTAAGGATTATATTGATGGGTTGCCTTTTACCATTGCACATGATAATTTTGATGAATGTGATATGCATGTGCTTGCTGCTCCTACTTGCAATTATTATGAGAGAGGAACTACATCTCCGCCTCTTTATGTTTCTAACACGATAGAATTGCAAGAAACTGCTTATATTATGCATTGGCATTTACTATGTGTGCATGAATTGTTCTTTTATGACATGCCGATGCATAGAAAGAGAGTTAGACTTTGTCATTGCTTGATATATGTTACTTTATGCTCACTACTAAATTACAAATCATTGTTAATTAAAATTGGCTTTGATATACCTTGGAATCCTGGTGGATCCATTACTTGAGCACTAAATGCCTAGCTTAATGGCTTTAAAGAAAGCGCTGCCAGGGAGACAACCCGAAAGTTTTAGAGAGTCATTTATTTCTGTTGAGTGCTTTCATATAGTTTAAAAACAAAAAAATAAAGAGGGGAACCTAAAAACTTTTCAAAAAGGAAAGTGAAAGTGAGAAAGACAAGCATTGTTGAAGTGGGAGCTAGCCCTGAACTTTTTTCATGCTCACGGAAACTTTGTGAATCTTGATTACAGAAAACTTTTCAACAAAAATAATTATCCCCTTGTACAATTACATTGTATTATAAAAATAATGTGCCAAGGTTTGCCTTTAGGATGTTTACAATGCTTGTTGGTTTGTGCAGTGCAGGACAGAAACTTTGACTGTAGTGCGCGATTTTACATTTTTTACTGGAACACCAAATGGTTCTGATTCTTTTTGCACTGTCTTGCTGTACAACTTGTTTACGTTTCCTAATTTTGGTAGAATTTTTGGGGTACCATAAGTATGGTGAATGTTCAGAGTGCTACATACTGTTCTGTTTTTGACAGATTCTGTTTTTGATGCATAGTTTACTTGTTTTGATGAAACTATCAATTTCTATCAGTGGATTAAGCCATGAAAAAGCTATATTACAGTAGACACAATGCAAAAATAATATCTGAATTGGTTTTCTATAGTACTTAGAGTAGTGATTTGCTTTATTATACTAACGGATCTTACCGAGTTTTCTGTTGAAGTTTTGTGTGGATGAAGTGTCTAATCGAGGAGGTCTCGATATGAGGAAAAGGAAGAGAGGCAAGAGCTCAAGCTTGGGGATGCCCAAGGCACCCCAAGTAAATATTCAAGGAGACTCAAGCGTCTAAGCTTGGGGATGCCCCAGAAGGCATCCCCTCTTTCTTCAACAAGTATCGGTATGTTTTCGTATTCATTTCGTTCATGCGATATGTGCAACTCTTGGAGCGTCTTTTGCATTTAGTTTTCACTTTTATTTTATGCACCATGCTGGTATGAGATAGTCCTTGGTTTATTTATAGAATGCTCATTTCACTTCACTTAAATCTTTTGAGTATGGCTTTATAGAATGCTTCATGTGCTTCACTTATATCATTTGAAGTTTGGATTGCATGTTTCTCTTCACATAGAAAACCGCCATTTGTAGAATGCTCTTTTGCTTCACTTATATTTGTTAGAGCGTGGGCATATCTTTTGAAGAAAGAATTAAACTCTCTTGCTTCACTTATATCTATTTAGAGAGATGACAGGAATTGGTCATTCGCATGATTAGTCATAAAATCCTACATAAAACTGTAGATCACTGAATATGATATGTTTGATTCCTTGCAATAGTTTTGTGATATAAAGGTGGTGATATTAGAGTCGTGCTAGTTGAGTAATTGTGAAATTGAGAAATACTTGTGTTGAGGTTTGCAAGTCCCGTAGCATGCACGTATGGTGAACCGTTATGTAACAAAGTTGGAGCATGAGGTGTTCTTTGATTGCTTTCCTTATGAGTGGAGGTCGGGATCGCGCGATGGTTAACTCCTACCAACCCTTCCCCTAGGAGCATGCGTAGTAGTACTTTGCTTCGAGGGCAAGTAGACTTTTGCAATAAGTATATGAGTTCTTTATGACTAATGTGAGTCCATGGATATACGCACACTCACCCTTCCACTTTGCTAGCCTCTATTGTGCCGCGCAACTTTCGCTGGTGTCATGAACCCATTATTTACCTTCCTCAAAACAGCCACCATACCTACCTATTATGGTATTTCCATAGCCATTCCGAGATATATTGCCATGCAACTTTCCACAGTTCCGTTATTATGACACGCTCCATCATTGTCATATTGCTCTTTGCATGATCATGTAGTTGACATTGTATTTGTGGCAAGGCCACCCTCATAATTTTCGTACATGTCACTCTTGATTCATTGCATATCCCGGTACACCGCCGGAGGCATTCATATAGAGTCATATCTTTGTTCTAGATATCGAGTTGTGATATTGAGTTGTAAGTAAATAAAAGTGTGATGATCATCATTATTAGAGCACTGCCCCAGTGAGGAAAGGATGATGGAGACTATGATTCCCCCACAAGTCGGGATGAGACTCCGGACTTAATGGAAAAAAAAGGCCAAAGAAGCCAAAAAAAGGGGGCCCAAAGAAGCCCAATCAAAAAAAAAGAAAAAAAAGAGAGAGAAAATAAAAAAATGAGAGAAAAAGAGAGAAGGGGCAATGTTACTATCCTTTTACCACACTTGTGCTTCAGAGTAGCACCATGTTCTTCATAGAGAGTCTCCTATGTTTTCACTTTCATATACTAGTGGGAATTTTTCATTATAGAACTTGGCTTGTATATTCCAATGATGGGCTTCCTCAAAATGCCCTAGGTCTTCCTGAGCAAGCAAGTTGGATGCACACCCACTTAGTTTCTTTTGTTGAGCTTTCATATATTTATAGCTCTAGTGCATCCGTTGCATGGCAATCCCTACTCACTCACATTGATATCTATTGAGGGGCATATCCATAGCCCGTTGATACGCCTAGTTGATGTGAGACTATCTTCTCCCTTTTTGTCCTCACAACCACCACCATATACCACCATAATGCTATGTCCATGGCTTGCGCTCATGTATTGCGTAAGAGTTGAAAAAGTTGAAGCGCGTTAAAAAGTATGAACCAATTGCTTGGCTGAAACCAGGGTTGTGCATGAGGGGGTATTTTGTGTAATGAATATGGAGCATAGCCAGACTATATGATTTTGTAGGGATGAGCTTTCTTTGGGTATGTTATTTCGGTAAGACATAATTGCTTGGTTGGTATGCCTGAAGTATTATTGTTTTTATGTCAAATGATAGACTATTGCCTTGAATCACTCATGTCTTAATATTCATGCCATGATTAGACATATGATCAAGATTATGCTAGGTAGCATTCCACATCAAAAATTATTTTTTTATCATTTACCTACTCGAGGACGAGCAGGAATTAAGCTTGGGGATGCTAATACGTCTCCGTCGTATCTATAATTTTTGATTGTTCCATGCCAACATTCTTCAACTTTCATATACTTTTGACAACTTTTAATATTATTTTTGGGAGTAACATATTGATCCAGTGCCCAGTGCCAGTTCCGGTCTGTTGCATGTTTTATGTTTCGGAGAAACCCCATATCAAACGGAGTCCAAATGGGATCAAACAGACGGAGAATTATTTTAGAATGTTTGTGATTTTTGGGAAGTAAAATCAACACGAGATGGTGCCCGAGGGGGCCAGGAGACAGGGGGCGCGCCCCAGGGAGGCAGGCGCTGCCTGGACTCTCCTAGGCACCCCGTAAGGCGGTTGACACTCTTCTTTTGCCGCAAGAAAGCTAATTTTATGAGAAAAATCTGGGCGAAAGATTCACCCCAATCGGAGTTACGGATCTCCGGATATAAAAGCAACTGTGAATGGGCATAATCTGAGAACGCAGAAACAGAGAGAGACAAAGAGACAGATCCAATCTCGAAGGGGCTCTCGCCCCTCCCACGCCATGGGAGCCAAGGACCAAAGGGGAAACCCTTCTCCCATCTAGGGAGGAGGTCAAGGAAGAAGAAGAAAAAGAAGGGGGGCTCTCTCCCCCTTGCTTCCGGTGGCGCCGGAACGCCGGGGGCCATCATCATCACCACTTTCTTCACCAACACCTTCACCATCTTCACCAACATCTCCATCACCTTCCCCCATCTATATTCAGCAGTCCACTCTCCCGCAACCCGTTGTACCCTCTACTTGAACATGGTGCTTTATGCTTCATATTATTATCCAATGATGTGTTGCCATCCTATGATGTCTGAGTAGATTTTCGTTGTCCTACCGGTGATTGATGAATTGCTATGATTGGTTTAATTTGCTTGTGGTTATGTTGTTGTCCTATTGTGCCCTCCGTGTCGCGCAAGCATGAGGGATTCCCGCTGTAGGGTGTTGCAATACGTTTATGATTTGCTTATAGTGGGTTGCTAGAGTGACACAAGCTTAAACCCAAGTAAGGGGTGTTGGGGAACGTAGCAGAAATTCAAAAAATTTCCCACGTGTCACCAAGATCTATCTATGGAGAAACCAGCTACGAGTAGAAGGAGAGTGCATCTACATACCCTTGTAGATCGCTAAGCGGAAGTGTTCAAGTGAACGGGGTTGATGGAGTCGTACTCGTCGTGATTCAAATCACCGATGATCAAGTGCCGAACGCACGACACCTCCGCGTTCAACACACGTACAGCCCGGTGACGTCTCCCACGCCTTGATCCAGCAAGGAGAGAGGGAGAGGTTGAGGAAGACTCCATCCAGCAGCAGCACAACGGCGTGGTGGTGATGGAGGAGCGTGGTAGTCCTGCAGGGCTTCGCCAAGCACCGCGGGAGAGGAGAAGTACTTAGGAGAGGGGGAGGGCTGCGCCAGAACTTCGTCTATCGCTCCCATGCGCCTCCCCACTATATATAGGGGTGGAGGGGCTGGTTTCTTGCCCTCCAAGTCCATTGGGGCGTTGGCCAAGGTGGGAGGAAAGAAATCTCATCATTTCCTTCCCCATCGATTGTTATCCCCCCTTTTTAGGGATCTTGATCTTATCCCTTCGGGATATGATCTTATTCCTTCTAAGGGGGGATCTTGGTGCGCCTTGACCAGGGGTGTGGGGCCTTGCCCCCACTACCCACGTTCATGTGGGTCCCCCCATGCAGGTGGGCCCCACTCCGGAACCTTCTAGAACCTTCCCGGTACAATACCGAAAAATCCCAAACATTTTCCGGTGGCCAAAATAGGACTTCCCATATATAAATCTTTACCTCCGGACCATTCTGGAACTCCTTGTGACGTCCGGGATCTCATCCGGGACTCCGAACAACATTCGGTAACCACATACAAACTTCCTTTATAACCCTAGCGTCATCGAACCTTAAGTGTGTAGACCCTACGGGTTCGGGAGACATGTAGACATGACCGAGACGTTCTCCGGTCAATAACCAACAGCGGGATCTGGATACCCATGATGGCTCCCACATGTTCCACGATGATCTCATCGGATGAACCACGATGTCAAGGACTTAATCAATCTCGTATTCAATTCCCTTTGTCTATCGGTATGTTACTTGCCCGAGATTCGATCGTCGGTATCCAATACCTTGTTCAATCTCGTTACCGGCAAGTCACTTTACTCGTTCCGTAACACATCATCCCGTGATCAACTCCTTGGTCACATTGCGCATATGATGATGTCCTACCGAGTGGGCCCAGAGATACCTCTCCGTTTACACGGAGTGACAAATCCCAGTCTCGATCCGCACAAAACAATAGATACTTTCGGAGATACCTGTAGTGCACCTTTATAGTCACCCAGTTACGTTGTGACGTTTGATACACCCAAAGCACTCCTACGGTATCCAGGAGTTACACGCTCTCATGGTCGAAGGAAGAGATACTTGACATTGGCAAAGCTCTAGCAAATGAACTACACGATCTTTTGTGCTAGTCTTAGGATTGGGTCTTGTCCATCACATCATTCTCCTAATGATGTGATCCCGTTATCAACGACATCCAATGTCCATAGCCAGGAAACCATGACTATTTGTTGATCACAACGAGCTAGTCAACTAGAGGCTCACTAGGGACATATTGTGGTCTATGTATTCACACGTGTATTACGATTTCCGGATAATACAGTTATAGCATGAATAAAAGACAATTATCATGAACAAGGAAATATAATAATAATACTTTTATTATTGCCTCTAGGGCATATTTCCAACAGTCTCCCACTTGCACTAGAGTCAATAATCTAGTTCACATTGCCATGTGATTAACACTCACAGGTCACATCGCCATGTGATTAATACCCAAGAGTTTTAGGTTTGATCATGTTGCTTGTGAGAGAGGTTTTAGTCAACGGGTCCAAACCTTTCAGATCCGTGTGTGCTTTACAAATCTCTATGTCATCTCCTAGATGTAGCTACCACGCTTTATTTGGAGCTATTCCAAATAACTGTTCTACTTGGAGCTATTCTAAATTGTTGCCCCATAATACGTATCCGGTATCTCTTCTTAGAGCTATCCGGATAGGTGTTAAGCTTGCATCGACGTAACCTTTACGACGAACTCTTTTACCACCTCCATAATCGAGAAAATTCCTTAGTCCACTAGTTACCAAGGATAACTTTGACCGCTGTCTGTGATCCATTCATGGATCACTCTTGTACCCCTTGACTGACTCATGGCAAGGCACATTTCAGGTGCGGTACTCAGCATGGCATACTGTAGAGCCTATGTCTTAAGCATAGGGGACGACCTTCGTCCTTTCTCTCTATTCTGCCGAGGTCGAGCTTTAAGTCTTAACTTCGTACCTTACAACTCAGGCAAGAACTCCTTCTTTGACTGGTCCATCTTGAACACCTTCAAGATCATGTCAAGGTATGTGCTCATTTGAAAGTATTATTAAGCATTTTGATCTATCCTTATAGATCTTGATGCTCAATGTTCAAGTAGCTTAATCCAGGCTTTCATTGAAAAACACTTTCAAAATAACCCTATATGCTTTCCAGAAATTCTACGTCATTTCTGATCAACAATATGTCAACAACATATACTCATCAGAAATTCTATAGTGCTCCCACTCACTTCTTTGGAAATACAAGTTTCTCATAAACTTTGTACAAACCCAAAATCTTTGATCATCATCAAAGCATACATTCCAACTCCGAGATGCTCACTCCAGTCCTTAGAAGGATTGCTGGAGCTTTGCATACTTATTAGCATCTTTTGGGATTGACAAAACCTTCCGGTTGTATCACATACAACCTTTCCTCAAGAAAATCGTCGAGGAAACAATGTTTTGACATCCTATCTGCAAGATTTCATAAATAATGCAGTAATCGCTAATATAATTCCAACAGACTCTTAGCATCGCTACGAGTGAGAAAATCTCATCGTAGTCAACTCCTTGAACTTGTCGGAAAACATCTTAACGACAAGTCGAGCTTTCTTAATGGTAATTCTTACCATCATTGTCTGTCTTCCTTTTAAAATCCATCCGTACTCATTTGCCTTACGACCATCGAGCCGTTCTACCAAAGTCTTCACTTTGTTTTCATACATGGATCCTCTCTCGGATTTTATGGCCTCAAGCCATTTATCGGAATCCGGGCCCACCATCGCTTCTCCATAGCTCGTAGGCTCATTGTTGTCTAGCAACATGACTTCCAAGACATGATTACGTACCACTCTGAAGTAGTACGTATCCATGTCACCCTACAAGGTACGGTAGTGACTTGATCCGAAACTTCATGATCACTATCATAAGCTTCTACTTCAATTGGTGTAGGTGCCACAGGAACAACTTCCTGTGCCCTGCTACACACTTGTTGAAGTGATGGTTCAATAACCTCATCAAGTCTCCACCATCCTCCCACTCAATTCTTTTGAGAGAAACTTTTCCTCGAGAAAGTACCTGATTTTAGAAACAATCCCTTATTGCTTTCGGATCTGAGACAGGAGGTATACCCAACTGTTTTGGGTGTCCTATGAAGATGCATTTTATCCGCTTTGGGTTCGAGCTTATCAATCCTGAAACTTTTTCACATAAGCGTTGCAGCCCCAAACCTTTAAGAAACGACAACTTAGGTTTCTCTAAACCATAATTCATACGGTGTCATCTCAACGGAATTACGTGGTGCCCTATTTAAAGTGAATGTGGTTGTCTCTAATGCCTAACCCATGGACAATAGTGGTAATTCGATAAGAGACATCATGGTACGCACCATATCCAATAGGGTGCAACTATGATGTTCGGACACACCATCACACTATGGTGTTCCAGGCGGTATTAATTGCGAAACAATTTCCACAATGTCTTAATTGTGTGCCAAAACTCGTAACTTAGATATTCACATCATAGACATTTTATCCTCTTGTCACAATGATCTTCTACTTCACTCTGAAATTACTTGAACCATTCAATAATTCAGACTTGTATTTCATCAAGTAAATATTCTCAACATCTACTCGAATCATCTGTGAAGTAAGATCATAACGATATTCACTGCATGCCTCAGCACTCATTGGATTGGATACATCAAAATGTGTTACTTCCAACAAGTTGCTATCTTGTTCCATCTTACTGAAAACGAGGCTTTTCAGTCATCTTGCCCATGTGGTATGATTTGCATATCTCAAGTGATTCAAAATCAAGTGAGTCCAAACGATCCATCTGCATGGAGTTTCTTCATGCGTATACACCAATAGACATGGTTCGCATGTCTCAAACTTTTCTAAAACGAGTGAGTCCAAAGATCCATCAACATGGAGCTTCTTCATGCATTTTATACCGATATGACTTACGTGGCAGTGCCACACATAGGTGGTACTATCATTACTATCTTTTGGCATGAACATGTGTATCACTACGATCGAGATTTCAATGAACCATTCATTTTAGGTGCAAGACCATTGAAGGTATTATTCAAATAAATAGAGTAACCATTATTCTCTATAAATGAATAACCGTATTGCGATAGACATAATCCAATCATGTCTATGCTCAACGCAAACACCAAATCTCGATGGTAGAGGGAGCGTGCGATGCTTGATCATATCAACATTGGAAACACTTCCCATACATATCGTCAGCTCACCTTTAGCTAGTCTCCGTTTATGCCGTAGCTTTTATTTCGAGTTACTAACACTTAGCAACCGAACCGGTATCTTATACCCTGGTGCTACTAGGAGTACTAGTAAAGTACACATTAACATAATGTATATCCAATATACTTCTATCGACCTTGCCAGCCTTCTCATCTACCAAGTATCTAGGGTAATTCTGCTCTAGTGACTGTTCCCCTTATTACAGAAGCACTTAGTCTCGGGTTTGGGTTCAACCTTGGGTTTCTTCACTGGAGCAGCAGCTGATTTGCCGTTTCATGAAGTATCCCTTCTTGCCCTTGCCCTTCTTGAAACTAGTGGTTTCACCAACCATCAACAATTGATGCTCCTTCTTGATTTCTACTTTCGCGGTGTCAAACATCGTGAATACCTCAAGGATCATCTTATTTATCCCTGATATGTTATAGTTCATCACGAAGCTCTAGCAGCTCGGTGGCAATGACTTTGGAGAAACATCACTATCTCATTTGGAAGATCAACTCCCACTCAATTCAAGTGATTGTTGCACTCAGACAATCTGAGCACAAGCTCAACGATTGAAATTTTTTCCCTTAGTTTGCAGGCTAAGAGAATCGTCGGAGGTCTTATACCTCTTGACGTGAGCACGAGCCTGAAATCCCAATTTCAGCCCTCGAAACATCTCATATGTTCCGCGATGTTTCGAAAACGTCTTTGGTGCCTCTACTTAAACCATTTAACTGAACTATCACGTAGTTATCAAAACGTGTATGTTCGATGTTCGAAACATCCACAAACGACGTTTGGGGTTCAGCACACTAAGCAGTGCATTAAGGACATAAGCGTTCTAGTGTCCGCATAATCGCTACTGTCAACTTTCAACTATATTTTCTCTAGGAACATAACTAAAACAGTAGAACTATAGCGTGAACTACGACATAATTTGCAAAAGGTCTTTTGACTATGTTCAGGATAATTAAGTTCATCTTATGAACTCCCACTCAGATAGACATCCCTCTGGTCATCTAAGTGATCACATGATCCGAGTCAACTAGGCCGTGTCCGATCATCACGTGAGACGGACTAGTCATCATCGGTGAACATCTTCATGTTGATCGTATCTACCATACGACTCATGCTCGACCTTTCGGTCTCCGTGTTCCGAGGCCATGTCTGTACATGCTAGGCTCGTCAAGTTAACCCTAAGTGTTTTCGCTGTGTAAAACTGTCTTACACCCGTTGTATGTGAACGTAAGAATCCATCACACCCGATCATCACGTGGTGCTTAGAAGCGACGAACTGTAGCAACGGTGCACAGTTAGGGGAGAACACTTCTTGAAATTTTGTAAGGGATCATCTTATTTACTACCGTCGTCCTAAGTAAACAAGATGCATAAACATGATAAACATCACATGCAATCAAATAGTGACATGATATGGCCAATATCATTTTGCTCCTTTTGATCTTCATCTTCGGGGCTCCATGATCATCATCGTCACCGGCATGACACCATGATCTCCATCATCATGATCTCCATCATCGTGTCTTCATGAAGTTGTCACGCCAACGACTACTTCTACTTTTATGGCTAACACGTTTAGCAATAAAGTAAAGTAATTTACATGGCGTTGTTCAATGACACGCAGGTCATACAATAAATAAAGACAACTCCTATGGCTCCTGCCGGTTGTCATACTCATCGACATGCAAGTCGTGAATCCTATTACAAGAACATGATCAATCTCATACATCACATATCATTCATCACATTCCTCTTGGCCATATCACATCACATAGCATACCCTGCAAAAATAAGTTAGACGTCCTCTAATTGTTGTTTGCATGTTTTACGTGGCTGCTATGGGTTTCTAGCAAGAACGTTTCTTACCTACGCAAAACCACAACGTGATATGCCAATTGCTATTTACCCTTCATAAGGACCGCTAGCCACCTTATGCACCAAGTGCATGTCAAATCGGTGGAACCTGTCTCACGTAAGAGTACGTGTAAGGTCGGTCCGGGCCGCTTCATCCCACAATACCGTCGAAACAAGATTGGACTAGTAACGGTAAGCATATTGAACAACATCAACGCCCACAACTACTTTGTGTTCTACTCGTGCAAAGAATCTACGCAATAGACCTAGCTCATGATGCCACTGTTGGGGAACGTAGCAGAAATTCAAAAAATTTCCTACGTGTCACCAAGATCTATCTATGGAGAAACCAGCTACGAGTAGAAGGAGAGTGCATCTACATACCCTTGTAGATCGCTAAGCGGAAGCGTTCAAGTGAACGGGGTTGATGGAGTCGTACTCGTCGTGATTCAAATCACCGATGATCAAGTGCCGAACGCACGGCACCTCCGCGTTCAACACACGTACAACCCGGTGACGTCTCCCACGCCTTGATCCAGCAAGGAGAGAGGGAGAGGTTGAGGAAGACTCCATCCAGCAGCAGCACAACGGCGTGGTGGTGATGGAGGAGAGTGGTAGTCCTGCAGGGCTTCGCCAAGCACCGCGGGAGAGGAGAAGTACTTAGGAGAGGGGGAGGGCTGCGCCAGAACTTCGTCTATCGCTCCCATGCGCCTCCCCACTATATATAGGGATGGAGGGGCTGGTTTCTTGCCCTCCAAGTCCATTGGGGCGTTGGCCAAGGTGGGAAGAAAGAAATCTCATCATTTCCTTCCCCACCGATTGTTATCCCCCCCTTTTAGGGATCTTGATCTTATCCCTTCGGGATATGATCTTATTCCTTCTAAGGGGGGATCTTGGTGCGCCTTGACCAGGGGTGTGGGGCCTTGCCCCCACTACCCACGTTCATGTGGGTCCCCCCATGCAGGTGGGCCCCACTCTGGAACCTTCTAGAACCTTCCCGGTACAATACCGAAAAATCCCGAACATTTTCCGGTGGCCAAAATAGGACTTCCCATATATAAATCTTTACCTCCGGACCATTCTGGAACTCCTCGTGACGTCCGGGATCTCATCCGGGACTCCGAACAACATTCGGTAACCACATACAAACTTCCTTTATAACCCTAGCGTCATCGAACCTTAAGTGTGTAGACCCTACGGGTTCGGGAGACATGTAGACATGACCGAGACGTTCTCCGGTCAATAACCAACAGCGGGATCTGGATACCCATGATGGCTCCCACATGTTCCACGATGATCTCATCGGATGAACCACGATGTCAAGGACTTAATCAATCCCGTATTCAATTCCCTTTGTCTATCGGTATGTTACTTGCCCGAGATTCGATCGTCGGTATCCAATACCTTGTTCAATCTCGTTACCGGCAAGTCACTTTACTCGTTTCGTAACACATCATCCCGTGATCAACTCCTTGGTCACATTGCGCATATGATGATGTCCTACCGAGTGGGCCCAGAGATACCTCTCCGTTTACATGGAGTGACAAATCCCAGTCTCGATCCGCATAAAACAATAGATACTTTCGGAGATACCTGTAGTGCACCTTTATAGTCACCCAGTTACGTTGTGACGTTTGATACACCCAAAGCACTCCTACGGTATCCAGGAGTTACACGCTCTCATGGTCGAAGGAAGAGATACTTGACATTGGCAAAGCTCTAGCAAATGAACTACACGATCTTTTGTGCTAGTCTTAGGATTGGGTCTTGTCCATCACATCATTCTCCTAATGATGTGATCCCGTTATCAACGACATCCAATGTCCATAGCCAGGAAACCATGACTATTTGTTGATCACAACGAGCTAGTCAACTAGAGGCTCACTAGGGACATATTGTGGTCTATGTATTCACACGTGTATTACGATTTCCGGATAATACAGTTATAGCATGAATAAAAGACAATTATCATGAACAAGGAAATATAATAATAATACTTTTATTATTGCCTCTAGGGCATATTTCCAACAAGGGGATTGTTGTATATGGGATAAAGGGGACTTGATACTTTAATGCTATGGTTGGGTTTTACCTTAATGATCTTTAGTAGTTGCGGATGCTTGCTAGAGTTCCAATCATAAGTGCATATGACCCAAGAAGAGAAAGTATGTTAGCTTATGCCTCTCCCACATAAAACTTGCTATCGGTCTAGTAAAGTAGTCAATTGCTTAGGGACAATTTCACAACTCCTACCATGACTTTTCCACACTCGCTATATTTACTTTATTTGCATCTTTATCTAAACAGCCCCTAGTTTATATTTACGTGCTCTTTATTATCTTTCAAACCTATCCAACAACACATACAAAGTACTTCTAGTTTCATACTTGTTCTAGGTAAAGCGAACACTAAGCATGCGTAGAGTCGTATCAGTGGCAGATAGGACTTGAGAGAATATTTGTTCTACCTTTAGCTCCTCGTTGGGTTCGACACTCTTACTTATCGAAATAGGCTACATTGATCTTTTATACATGCGGGTTATTAGAACCACGCCAAAAACATATGTGTCTCCAATTTGCGTTTGCTCTCTCCAAACCCTTCCCTTTACATTCTTGCAAGTTGCATGCTTTACTTTCCGCTGCTTATATACTCATTGCATGATTGCTTGAATTGTGTTAAGATTGCTTGACTTGTGCTAAGTTGTTAAAATCTGCCAAGAACTAAAATTGGGAAAAGGTTAAGTTTTTATTTGATCAAGTAGTCTAATCACCCCCCCTTTAGACATACTTTCGATCCTACAATTGGTATCAGTGCTTTGGTCTCCATTTGCCTTGATTTCCATAGCTTTTGGTGATCATAGCCTTGGTTTCACAACCTAGGATAGTATGGTGTCTAGCGAGGGAAATTACCACCATAGAGGTCCTTACTTTGATGGTACAAATTTTGCTAGTTGGAAGCATAAGAGGAAAATGCATATTCTTGGACATAACCCCGCCGTTTGGGCTATTGTTTGTATTGGCTTGCAAGGTGAATTCTTCGATGGGAAAGAACCGAGCCGTGAAGCTACCGCGGAAGAGTTGAAGATGCTGCAATACAACGCACAAGCTTGTGATATTCTCTTCAACGGATTGTGCCCCAAAGAATTCAACAAAATCAGCCGCCTTGAGAATGCAAAGGAAATTTGGGATACTTTGATTGACATGCACGAAGGTGACGACTCCGTCAAGGAATCCAAATTGGATGTGCTTCAAAGTCAACTTGACAAGTTCAAAATGAAGGATGGTGAAGGTGTTGCTGAAATGTACTCTAGGCTTGCTCTCATCACAAATGAGATTGCCGGCTTAGGAAGTGAAGAGATGACCGACAAATTCATCATCAAGAAGATCCTAAGAGCCTTGGATGGAAAATATGATACCGTGTGCACGTTGATCCAAATGATGCCCAACTATAAAGATCTCAAGCCAACGAAAGTCATTGGAAGAATTGTTGCTCATGAGACGTCACTCAAGGATAAGGAAGAGCTACACAACAAGTCAAGTGGTGCTTATAAAGCCTCATGTGATGCTCCTACATCATCACGTGAGAAACAAACCTTCAATGAGGAATTGAGCCTAATGGTGAAAAACTTCAACAAGTTCTACAAGAGTAGAAGCAAGGAAAGAAGCTTCAAGTCAAGGTCCTACAATGACAACAGATCTTCGAGTCGTGAACGTAATTGTTACCATTGTGGAAGACTCGGACGCTATTCCAATGAGTGTACGGCTCCTTACAAAAGGAGAGAAGATTCACCCAACAGGAGAAGTAGAAGAGATGAATCACCACCAAGAGAGAGGAGGAGTAGAGATGATCACTATGAACGAAGAACATCCCGAAGAAGCAGGGATTCGGAAAGGAGGGACAAATCATCAAAGAGCTACACAAAACAAAGACATCAAGCTCATGTTGCTGAATGGGTATCTGGCTCCAACTCCGACAATCACTCCGAGAGAAGCTATCACTCCGACTCCGAACATACTCAAGATGAAGGTGTTGCCGGTCTAGCACTTGTGTCAACCAACTCCGACGCCATATTTGACTCACCAAATAAAGGAATTGGAAGATGCTTCATGGCTAAAGGCCCAAAGGTATCACACCCCGAGTATGTTGATTTCAATAGTGATGAAGATAACTTGTTAGGTGATGATGATTTACTTGTTGACAACTCTAGTGATGAATACTATGATGAAACGTCAATTAATCATGCTAATCAAGGTAAAACGAATGACAATGATAAGGAGAAGATTGAGAGCCTAACTAAAGAACTAAACACTCTTAAGTTAGCTCATGAAACTATCTTGGAAGATCATCGAGAACTTTTAAAGACTCATGAGAAGTTACGCTTTGAAAAGCTCAACTATGAGCAAGAGCATGAGTTTTTAAAGGCAATTAATGATAATCTTTGCAAGAAAACTTCTTCTTACATTGCCAAGCATTTACTCTTAACTACTTACATGCCACAAGTCAAGTCTAGTAACAAGAGCAAGAAAGATTCTTCTAGTAGTAACAATAATCATGCTAAATCAAATGTTGTTGCTTCTAGTAGTTCTCTTGATTCCACTAATGATTCTCTTAGCCAAGTTACACTTGAGCAAGAAAATAGCTTATTGAAGGGAATTATAGAGAAGGGTGTCTACAAGAGCCTTGCCGGGAGTAAGCAATTTGGAGAAATTGTACGCAAGCAAGGAAGGCACCGGAAGAATCAAGGTGTTGGTTTTGAATGAAAGTTTAATGCCAATGGAGTTGAGTGGGAAGAAGATCAATACCCCAAGACAAAGTTTGTTCCCCAACAAGAGAAGTATGATCCTACTTCTTTCCAAGGGACACAAGCTCAAGATGATCTTCCACCACAAGACCGCAAGCAAAAAGGCAAGGACAAGCTTCAAGAGGAGATTGATGCATTTGAAGAAGCTCACAAGGACTTGGTCAGGTGGGTTCCGAAGACTACATCAAGCTCTACTTCATCAAGTTCCACTACCACCCCAAGGATTCCCATCAAGATGATGTGGATCCCAAAGAAGAAAAACTAGAGAGTTCTTGAGGGTGATTCTGCCAATATATCTTCACTCATATCATTTTGGCAAGGACAAGTGCAATCAACTTCCACATCTTGCACTAGTTCAAGGAGTCACAAACCCTCTTGTTGGTAAGACAAGGGACAAGGTAACCAGATGCTTTCATGGACATCATCTTGTGTGTGCATCACTCTATGTCTATGGATATTCTTGCTTGTTCCTTGTGGGACTAACCCGTGTAGGTATTGAAAGTGCAAACCACTCCAATGGATTGCTCCAAACGATCAACAACGGTGAGAATCCACATCTTTAACACCTACATGAAGTCATCATCGACAAAACCCAAGGTTAGTTCATCCCTCTTAGGGGGAATCTCACATCTAGGGGGAGCTTTACTCTAAAGAATTGAGCTAAAGCAACTCTAATGGTGTGAACACAACAATGCTTATGTAAAAGTGGTAACCCCACTTGTGCTTAAACGATGAGTATGACCTATGATCAAATGTTCTCATTTGACTCCTAAGTCAATATACTCATATATAGATAACCTAGTCATCGCCAATTGTTTGATAGATGCTAGAATTGGTTGTGCATGCTTTGTCACATATTTCATTTGCCATTTTATTGTGTGAGCACGTCGTTTGCATATTTCTCTCATTCAAGGACATCCACTTGTAGTTTTGATTGTTTGGTTTCTTTTTCTTTTGCCAAGTGGATGGACAAGAATGCCTAAGAACCTTCTCTAGCTATCTATGCTTTTCTCGTCTCAAACTCTATTCATGCTACATCACAAAGTTTGATCAAGTAAGATTTGAACCACTCTGTGTGAGGAGCACTCGGAGTCCCCAATTCGTCATAGACTTAAACTTCCAAAACCTCTTTCTGCATTTTGGTCTGACCGAGAAATCCATTTCGGTCAAACCGAGTTCACTAAGTTGATCTAGGTTTTCATCTCGGTGCAACCGATTTGAACACTTCGGTCACACCGAGTTGCAGCAACTGCTTGCAGTTCTGCAATCTTGGTGCGACCCAGTTGTTCCACTTGGTCACACCATTTCCACTTGGTCACACCGACAGGGTCGGGATATATATACCCACGGGTGAGATTTTGGAAATTACTTCAAAAACTTCTCAGCCCGCGCGTGTCCTGCCCTGCCCCCTCGGGTCTCTGGATCATCTCTTCGCCGCCAACGACCTGCCACCGTTGGACTCTGCCGCCGTCGATGGATTATGCTCCGTCGTCGCCTCCATAGCGAACACTCGCCGCTGTAGGGTATGTGTTCGAACCCCTGTGCTATCTTTATCACTCTGATTCCTAGCACAAGGACAATGTCGTACTTCTTGCCACAGATGAGATTAATCTATCCAGCCAGATCTTCCTTAGGTCTAGATTGATTCGAAAGTTTTAGGGTTAGCCCTCCACAGAACTCATCTCGAACCGACCGAAATGTAGAAATCGGTCTCACCGATTCGACTTCGGCCATTGCACTTGCGCTTTTCGGTCTGACCGAGACGTGCACATCGGTGTGACCAGTTCAGAATTCTATGAAACCCTAGCAATCTCGGTGCCACCGAACTGTGACTCGGCCCAACCGAGTTCACTAGTTTAGGTTCCAAGTGTTGCTTCAGTATCACCGAGTTTGTCAATTCGGTAGCTCTGAGATCACTTCTGTAGAGAACTAAAACTAATCTTTTTGACTCAATTTGTTTTGCAAAACCTCTGTACTTCGTGATGCTCATCTACTCTACCTCATCTACAACATATTCACAGGGTCTGCTGACAGTTTGCCTGAAAGATGTCTGACTAGAGTGACAGCCAGAACAGGTCTGAACAGCAAGGAAAATTGAGTGAGGGCACTAGTCCCTCCAGCAGCTATGATGAGGTCAGTAGGAGCACACCTAGTAACTTGCCCAAGGCAGCTACTAGAACAAGGAAGAAGAGAAATTCTGATTCAGAGGATGAGGACTATATTGCAGCTGAGGATGAGGTCACTTCCAAGAAGAAGGTAGTGAAGAAAGAATTTGGCACAGTTGCATCAACTAAGCCAGGCATGAACAAGAAGGCACCAGCAAGAAGAGTTCCTATGTCTAAGGCCAGAGCATCCACTTAAGAAACTTTGGGATCTGAACCCAAAGAACCAGTTGTGGATGAGAAGAAGAGGAAAGAGAGGGTCAAGAAGACCATTGCTAGGATTATTGGAAAACCCTCCATGATGAGAGAATCTAAAAATGAAGAGGAAGAGGATGCCGCTCCAGCACCTAAGGCACAGAAGCTCATGGGAGATGCTATTAGGTCAGGGGCTGCTCCTAAGCCCAAATCTGCTCCCAAAGCTGCTGCTACAGTTCCCAAGACTACACCCAAGAGGAGTACCAGGAACATACCTGCTGAGGAAAAGAACAAGGCCCCAGTGCCTGAAGCTGAAGAAGAGGAAGCTGAAGCTCAAGTGCTATGAAAGCTAAAGCCCAAGATCCCACATCATAATGATGCACATCCTGTTGCAGAGGATATGAGGATCAGGAAGGATGCAGATCTGAGACAGTGGAGAAAGAATGACCCATATGCTGTCAGGAGGAGAACTGCTGTGGATTACAGATTCCACACAAAGGAACAACAAGATTTCTATGAGACAATCCTGCTTGAAAAGAAGCCCATAGTGTGTGACATGAGATGCGTGGACTGGACCTACATAAGAGAGAATGAAGAGCACTTCCCGGGTGTCTATGACAGCTTCAAGGCATGTGAGATTGACAAGTTTGTTGGCCAAAAGCTCACTAAGTGGAATGATGAGCTGATTATGCAATTCTATTCAACTGCTCATTTCTATCCAGAAGGCAAAATTGTGTGGATGTTAGAGGGTACAAGGTACCAATCTACAGTTGATGAGTGAGCTAGATTGATCAATGCTGCAGAAGCTCATGAAGATGACTTGGATGTCTATGCCAAGAAGAAGAAGGATCACAACTCAATGGCCAGCATGTACAAAGAGATACCTGATGCAGACCTGGAGACTCACAAGTTTGGCTCAGTAAAGCACTTGCTGTCAGGACTGCCTACAATCAATACCATTCCGAGGCACACTCTGTTGCCAAAATCAGGAGATCACAGAATGATCAGAGGACACTCCATCAACTTGCTGCATATATTTGATGTCCCTCAAAAGTTCAAAGTGATGAGTCTGATTGTGGAAACAATCAAGAGGACAGCTGCAGATCAGAAGAGATCTTGTGGGTATGCTCCACAAATTTAGGTGCTCATCAACTCCAAGATGGGCACATGCACATATTTGTTGAACAAGGAGGACTTACCCCTCAAGCCAGACTTTGAGGACAACATTGTTGTCATGAATGATGAAGATCCATCATCAGTGCAAGCACATGAGAAGAGAGAGAAGGCAAGGGCAGAGAAAGCTACAAAGATGCCAACAGCTGAAGAGGCATCTCAAGTATTCTTGAAAAGCAAGCAAGATCAGCTTGGATATCTGATTGCCTCCACCTTGAGGATTGAGAAGGGCTTGGCCACCCTGACTCAAAACCAGGAGAGCTTGGAGAGGACCATTGAGCAGAAATTCTATGATCTTGATGTCAAGGTAACTGAGATCCAGTCAGTAGTTGAGCAACTTCAGGAGGAAGTGGAGGAGAAGGGTGATACGTCTCCAACGTATCTATAATTTTTGATTGTTCCATGTTATTATATTACCCCTTTTGGATGTTTATGGGCTTTATTTTACACATTTATATCATTTTTGGGACTAACCTACTAACCGGAGGCCCAGCCCGTATTGCTGTTTTTCTTGCCTATTTTAGTATTTCGAAGAAAAGGAATATCAAACGGAGTCCAAACAGAATGAAACCTCCGGGAGCGTGATTTTTGGAACGAACGTGATCCAGAGGACTTGGAGTGCAAGTCAAGAAGCGATCGAGGCGGCCACGAGGGTGGAGGGCGCGCCCACCCCTATAGGGCGTGCCCCTTGTCTCGTGGGCCCCTCGGGCGGCCACCGACGTACTTCTTCCTCCTATATATACCCACGTACCCCGAAAACATCCAGGGAGCCAACGAAAAACAATTTCCACCGCCGTAACCTTCTGTATCCGCGAGATCCCATCTTGGAGCCTTCGCCGGCGCTTTGCCGGAGGGGGAATCGACCATGGAGGGCTTCTACATCAACACCATAGCCCCTCCGATGAGTTGTGAGTAGTTTACCATAGACCTTCAAGTCCATAGTTATTAGCTAGATGACTTCTTCTCTCTTTTTGGATCTCAATACCATGTTCTCCCCCTCTCTTGTGGAGATCTATTCGATGTAACTCTTTTTGCGGTGTGTTTGTCGAGATCCGATGAATTGTGGGTTTATGATCAAGTTTATCTATGAGAAATATTTGAATCTCTTCTGAATCCTTTTATGTATGATTGAGTTATCTTTGCAAGTCTATTTGAATTATCAGTTTGGTTTGGTCTACTAGATTGATCTTTCTTGCAATGGGAGAAGTGCTTAGCTTTGGGTTCAATCTTGCAGTGTCCTTTCTGATACATCTCCAACATATCTATAATTTTTGATTGTTCCATGCTATTATATTACCTCTTTTGGATGTTTATGGGCTTTATTTTACACATTTATATCATTTTTGGGACTAACCTACTAACCGGAGGCCCAACCCATATTGCTGTTTTTTTGCCTATTTCAGTATTTCGAAGAAAAGGAATATCAAACGGAGTCCAAAAGGAATGAAACCTTCGGGAGCGTGATTTTTGGAACGAACATGATCCGGAGGACTTGGAGTGCAAGTCAAGAAGCGGCCGAGGCTCCCACGAGATAGGAGGCCCCCCCTATAGGGTGCGCCCCCTGTCTCGTGGGCCCCTCTGGCGTCCACCGACATACTCCTTCCTCCTATATATACCTACGTATCCCGAAAACATCCAAGGAGCAGACGAAACACAATTTACACCACCGTAACCTTCTGTATCCGCTAGATCCCATCTTGAAGCCTTCGCCGGCGTTCTGTCGGAGGGGGAATCGACCACGGAGGGCCTCTACATCAACATCCTTGCCCCTCCGATGAGTTGTGAGTAGTTTACCACATACCTACGGGTCCACACTTATTAGTTAGATGGCTTCTTCTCTCTTTTTGGATCTCAATACAATGTTATTCCCCTCTCTTGTGGAGATCTATTCGATGTAATATCTTTTCCGGTGTGTTCATCAAGATCCGATGAATTGTGGGTTTATGATCAAGTTTATCTATGAATAATATTTGAATCTTCTCTGAATTCTTTTATGTATGATTGAGTTATCTTTACAAGTCTCTTCGAATTATCAGTTTGGTTTGGCCTACTAGATTGATCTTTCTTGCCATGGGAGAAGTGTTTAGCTTTGGGTTCAATCTTGCGGTGTCCTTTCCCAGTGACAGCACGGGCAGCAAGGCACGTATTGTATTGTTGCCATCGAGGATAAAAAGATGGGGTTTATATCATATTGCATGAGTTTATCCCTCTACATCATGTCATCTTTCTTAATGTGTTACTCTGTTCTTATGAACTTAATACTCTAGATGCATGCTGGATAGCGGTCGATGTGTGGAGTAATAGTAGTAGATGCAGGCAGGAGTCCGTTTACTTGTCACGGACATGATGCCTATATACATGATCATGCCTAGATAATCTCATAATTATTTGCTTTTCTATCAATTGCTCGACAGTAATTTGTTCACCCATCGTAATACTTATGCTATCTCGAGAGAAGCCTCTAGTGAAACCTATGGCCCCCGGGTCTATCTCTTATCATATTTGCTTCCAATCTACCTTTATTTGCATCTTTACTTTTTTCATCTATGTTATAAAATACCAAAAATATATTTATCTTATCATACTATCTCTATCAGATCTCACTTTCACAAGTGGCCGTGAAGGGATTGACAACCCCTTTATTGCGTTGGTTGCGAGTTCTCAGTTTGTTTGTGTAGGTGCGTGGGACTTTTGAGGAGCCTCCTACTGGATTGATACATTAGTTCTCAAAAACCGAGGGAAATATTTACGCTACACTTGCTGCATCACCCTCTCCTCTTCGAGGAAAACCAACGCAAGCTCAAGACGTATCAAAAAGGGTTTCTGGCGCCGTTGCCGGGGAGGTCTTCGCTCAAGTCAAGACATACCAAGTACCCATCACAAACCCATATCCCTCGCATTTATATTATTTGCCATTTGCCTCTCGTTTTCCTCTCCCCCACTTCACCCTTGCCGTTTTATTCGCCCTCTCTTTACCAATCTCCTCTTCTCTTTCGCTTGCCTTTTCTGTTTGCTCGTTGTCGGTTCGTTACCTCATCATTATGGCTAGTCTTCCTATCCTCATTATTACTCCCGAACATGAAATCCTCAATTTTAAACAAAGGGAGGGAGAAAATTTAAAAGATGCTTGGCATAGAATTTGCAATGCTCAAAATAGATCTACTAGGAAGCTTTCTACTTCCGTTCTTCTCCGCAATTTTTATGTAGGCACCACTCCTTGGAATAGATGTGTTCTTGATACTGTCGCCGGAGGTGATTTCTTGAGTAGCCATACGTTTGATGCTTATAATGCTATGTTAGATTTGTTTGGCCCACCACCTCTTTTGGTTAATGGAACTGTTTTAACCTTAGAACATGTTATGCAACGGCTTGATATTATTGAAAATAAAATTGTCACTGTTGAGTTGATTGAAAATTTGGATAAAAGATTCATAATCTTATCACCCAATATGAATCTAGGGTTGGAGTTACTTTGAAAAATCTTAAAGAGAAAGAACCTATAGTTAATGAAAAAATAGATCTTGATTCTGCTAGAATTGGTAAACTTGAGGATATAATTACCAACTTAGGTTCGGCGTTTTATCTCATAAAAAACACTCCAAAACCCCCTACAAAAACCGCCAAGTTCATTTATGTTCCTAAAAATAAGGGTGAAACTTCTAGTAAGGGAGACGCGGATCTCAAATCCATAAGTGTTCATCCCAATTGTCTTTCGATCGTTAAGGAACCTTTCGCTACAAACGAATTTCTTGAATTTTTTCCCAAAGGTTTAATCATTGCTAAAAAGGGAGAAACCCCTTAAGATTATACGTGCTCTATTGAAGAATTGAGTGCCAAAGAAGGCACTCGTTAGATCTATCTTCCCTTTTATGCCTAGCTAGGGGCGTTAAGCGATAGCGCTAGTTGGGAGGCAACCCAATTTTTCTTTATGTTTTTTGTTTTTGCTCCTGTTTAGTAATAAATCTTGCATCTACTCTCTGTTTAGATGTGTTTTTATCTTTTAATTAGTGTTTGTGCCAAGTAGAACCTATAGGATAACCTATGATGATAGTTGATTTGATTCTGCTGAAAAACAGAAACTTTGCGCGCACCAATATAATTTTGTTAAATCACAGGAACGTGCTTTTGCGTTGATTCTTTTTTCCGCTGATCAATAAACAAAGTTTCCAGGACTTCCTATTTTGGTAGGAGTTTTAGAGTTCCAGAAGTTTGCGTTAGTTACAGATTACTACATACTGTTCTATTTTTGACAGATTCTGCTTTTCGTGTGTTGTTTGCTTATTTTGATGCATCTATGGCTAGTAAAATAGTTTATAAACCATAGAGAAGTTGGAATACAGTAGGTTTAACACCAAAATAAATAAATAATGAGTTCATTGCGGTACCTTATGTGGTGGTTTTGTTTTCTTTCACTAACGGAGCTTATAAGATTTCCTGTTGAGTTTTGTGTTGTGAAGTTTTCAAGTTTTGGGTAAAGCTTTTATGGACTATAGAATAAGGAGTGGCAAGAGCCTAATCTTGGGGATGCCCAAGGCACCCCAAGATATCCAAGTATAGCCAAAAGCCTAAGCTTGGGGATGCCCCGGGAAGGCATCCCCTCTTTCATCTTCGTTCATTGGTAACTTTACTTGGAGCTATATTTTTATTCGCCACATGATACGTGTTTTGCTTGGAGCCTAGTGTATTATATTAGTTTTTGCTTTTTAGTTTACCACAATCATCCTTGCTGTACACACCTTTTGGGAGAAGCCTATTTGATTAGAATTTGCTAGAATACTCTATGTGCTTCACTTATATCTTTTGAGCTTGATAGTTTTTGCTCTAGTGCTTCACTTATATCTTTTAGAGCACGATGGTGTCTTAATTTTGAAGAAATTTCTAGTCTCTCATGCTTCACTTATATTGTTTTGATAGTCTTTTAGAACAGCATGGTATTTGCTATGGTTACAAAGTTGGTCTTAGAATGATGAACATCCAAGTTGGGTATAATAAAAACTATCATAGAAAAAGAATTGGATGCTATGATCAATATGATGCTTGATAATTGTTTTGAGATATGGAGGTAGTGATATTAAAGTCATGCTAGTTGGGTGATTATGAATTTAAAGAATGCTTGTGTTGAAGTTTGTGATTCCCGTAGCATGCACGTATGGTGAACTGCTATGTGATGAAGTTGGAGCACAATTTTATTTATTGATTGTCTTCCTTATGAGTGGCGGTCGGGGACGAGCGATGGTCTTTTCCTACCAATCTATCCCCCTAGGAGCATGCGCGTAGTGCTTTGGTTTTTGATGACTTCTAAATTTTTGCAACAAGTACATGAGTTCTTTTGACTAATGTTGAGTCCATGGATTATACGCACCTCACCCATCCATTATTGCTAGCTTCTCTTGTGCCGCGCAACTTTCGCCGGTACCATACACCCACCATATACCTTCCTCAAAACAGCCACCATACCTACCTATTATGGCATTTCCATAGCCATTCCGAGATATATTGCCATGCAACTTTCCACCGTTCCGTTTATCATCATGACACGCATTACGTTTGTCATATTGCCATTGCATGATCATCTAGTTGACATCGTATTTGTGGCAAAGCCACCATGCATAATTTTTCATACATGTCACTCTTGATTCATTGCACCATCCCGGTACACCGCCGGAGGCATTCATATAGAGTCATATCTTGTTCTAGTTTCGAGTTGTAATTCATGTGTTGTAACCAATAAAAAAGTGTGATGATCATCATTATTAGAGCATTGTCCCCAAAAAGAAAAAAAGAAAAAAAAAGAAAGGCCAAAAGGAAAAAAAGAAAGGCCCAAAAAAAGAGAAAGAAATAAAGAAAAATAAAAAAAGAAAATAAATAAAAAGGGGCAATGTTACTATCTCTTTTTCCACACTTGTGCTTCAAAGTAGCACCATGTTCTTCATATAGCGAGTCTCATATTTTGTGCTTCAAAGTAGCACCATGTTCTTCATATAGAGAGTCTCATATGTTGTCACTTTCATATACTAGTGGGAATTTTTCATTATAGAACTTGGCTTGTATATTCCTACGTTGGGCTTCCTCAAATTCCCTAGATGTTCGTGAGCAAGCAAGTTGGATGCACACCCACTAGTTTTCTTTTGTTGAGCTTTCATTCATTTATAGCTCTAGTGCATCCGTTGCATGGCAATCCCTACTCCTCATGTTGACATCAATTGAGGGGCATCTCCATAGCCCATTGATTATCCTCGTCAATTTGAGACTTTTGTCCTTTTTTGTCTTCTCCACACAATCCCCATCATCATATTCTATTCCACCCATAGTGCTATATCCATGGCTCACGCTCATGTATTGCGTGAAAGTTGAAAAAGTTTGAGATTATTTAAGTACGAAACAATTGCTTGGCTTGTCATCAGGGGTGTAGAATTTGGGAACATTTTTGTGTGACGAAAATAAAGCATAGCCTAACTATATGATTTTGTAGGGATGAACTTTCTTTAGCCATGTTATTTTGAGAAGACATGATTGCTTTTATTAATATGCTTGAAGTATTACTATTTCTTATGTCAATATGAACTTTTATTTTGAATCATTTGGATCTGAACATTCATGCCACAATAAAGGAAATTACATTGAGAATTATGCTAGGTAGCATTCCACATCAAAAATTCTGTTTTTATCATTTACCTACTCGAGGACGAGCAGGAATTAAGCTTGGGGATGCTTGATACGTCTCCAATGTATCTATAATTTTTGATTGTTCCATGCTATTATATTACCCCTTTTGGATGTTTATGGGCTTTATTTTACACATTTATATCATTTTTGGGACTAACCTACTAACCGGAGGCCCAGCCCGTATTTTTTTGCCTATTTCAGTATTTCGAAGAAAAGGAATATCAAACAGAGTCCAAACGGAATGAAACCTTCGGGAGCGTGATTTTTGGAACGAACGTGATCCAGAGGACTTGGAGTGCAAGTCAAGAGGCGATCGAGGCGGCCACGAGGGTGGAGGGCGCGCCCACCCCTACAGGGCGCGCCCCCTGTCTCGTGGGCCCCTCGGGCGGCCACTAACATACTTCTTCCTCCTATATATACCCATGTACCCTGAAAACATCCAGGGAGCCAACAAAAAACAATTTCCACCGTCGTAACCTTCTGTATCCGCGAGATCCCATCTTGGAGCCTTCGCCGGCGCTCCGCCGGAGGGGGGATCGACCATGGAGGGCTTCTACATCAACACCATAGCCCCTCTGATGAGTTGTGAGTAGTTTACCACAGACCTTCGGGTCCATAGTTATTAGCTAGATGGCTTTTTCTCTCTTTTTGGATCTCAATACCATGTTCTCCCCCTCCCTTGTGGAGATCTATTCGATGTGACTCTTTTTGCGGTGTGTTTGTCGAGATCCGATGAATTGTGGGTTTATGATCAAGTTTATCTATGAGAAATATTTGAATCTCTTCTGAATTCTTTTATGTATGATTGAGTTATCTTTGCAAGTCTCTTCGAATTATCAGTTTGGTTTGGCCTACTAGA
The DNA here is from genome assembly GCF_018294505.1 of Triticum aestivum. NCBI lineage: Eukaryota > Viridiplantae > Streptophyta > Magnoliopsida > Poales > Poaceae > Triticum > Triticum aestivum. The sequence continues at coordinate 714,132,978 of NC_057810.1, read as the reverse complement.
TTGATCTTTCTTGCAATGGGAGAAGTGCTTAGCTTTGGGTTCAATCTTGCGGTGTCCTTTCCCAGTGACAGCACGGGCAGCAAGGCACGTATTGTATTGTTGCCATCGAGGATAAAAAGATGGGGTTTATATCATATTGCATGAGTTTATCCCTCTACATCATGTCATCTTTCTTAATGTGTTACTCTGTTCTTATGAACTTAATACTCTAGATGCATGCTGGATAGCGGTCGATGTGTGGAGTAATAGTAGTAGATGCAGGCAGGAGTCAGTCTACTTGTCACGGACATGATGCCTATATACATGATCATGCCTAGATAATCTCATAATTATTCGCTTTTTTATCAATTGCTTGACAGCAATTTGTTCACCCACCGTAATACTTATGCTATCTTGAGATAAGCCACTAGTGAAACCTATGGCCCCCGGGTCTATCTTTTATCATATAAGTTTTCAATCTACTTTTATTTGCATCTTTACTTTTCCAATCTATATCATAAAATACCAAAAATATATTTATCTTATCATACTATCTCTATCAGATCTCACTTTCACAAGTGGCCGTGAAGGGATTGACAACCCCTTTATTGCGTTGGTTGCGAGTTCTTTGTTTGTTTGTGTAGGTGCGTGGAACTTTTGAGGGGCCTCCTACTAGATTGATACCTTGGTTCTCAAAAACTGAGGGAAATACTTACGCTACTATTGCCGCATCACCCTTTCCTCTTCAAGGAAAACCAACGTAAGCTCAAGACGTAGCAAGAAGGATTTCTGGCGCCGTTGCCGGGGAGGTCTTCGCTCAAGTCAAGACATACCAAGTACCCATCACAAACTCATCTCCCTCGCATTTACATTATTTGCCATTTGCCTCTTGTTTTCCTCTCCCTCACTTCACCCTTGCCGTTTTATTCGCCCTGTCTTTCCCGCTTGTCTTTTTGTGTGCTTGTTTTCCCTTATGGCTTTGCCTAAGAACACCGACCTCCTTCTTAGAAGGATGGAAGAGATTGAATTGAACATTAGAAGTTTTATGACTTTACAATTTGAGCACAATAATTTCTTCAGAAAAGAGCTTAAAGAATGAAAAGGTTTTTGGGGGTTTATGAACAAGGAGCTTGATGATATGTCTAAAGAATTTTATGGTTTGAACTCTCAGATTACCCGGCTTGAAAATTCTATCGCACAAATTTCTGATAAGCAAGCTACCTTAGTCAATAAGATGGCTGCCAAACCAGAAAAATTAGGTAAAAATAATGATGAAGATCTTAAATTTATTGATGTGTCTCCTATTAGATCTTTGTTTTGCAATATGAATCTTAATAAGGGACCGGAGATGAGTCAACTTTAGTTAGAAGGCATCCCAATAATTCGGAGTTTTTAGATCTTGATGCTAAATTTGGTAAAAGTGGGATTGGAGATGTCATGACTTTAAATAGCATTGAACCCACTATCTCGGATTTCAAGGAATTTGATAATGATAATTGTTCTTTAGAAGGTTGTATTTCCTTGTTGCAATCCGTTGTTAATTCTCCTCATGCTTATAGTCAAAATAAAGCTTTTACCAAACATATCGTTGATGCATTGATGCAATCTTATGATGAAAAACTTAATTTGGAAGTTTCTATACCTAGAAAACTTAGTGATGAGTGGGAACCTACTATAAAGATTAAAATTAAAGACCATGAGTGTTTTGCTTTGTGTGATTTGTGTGCTAGTGTTTTCACGATTCCGAAAACTTTATGTGATATTCTAGGTTTCCATTATCTTGATGATTGCTCTTTAAATTTGCACCTTGCGGATTCCACCATTAGAAAGCCAATGGGAAGGATCAATGATGTTCTCATTGTTGCAAATAGAAATTTGGTGCCGGTAGATTTTATCGTTCTTGATATTGGTTGCAATCTTTCTTGCCCTATTATACTTGGTAGACCTTTCCTTAGAACAATTGGCGCGATTATTGATATGAAGGAAGGGAATATTAGATTCCAATTTCCATTAAGGAAGGGCATGAAGCACTTTCCAAGAAAAAAAAATTAAATTACCTTATGAATCTATCATGCGAGCTACTTATGAATCGAATGCCAAAAATGGCACTACTTAGATCTATCTTCGCTTTTATGCCTAGCTAGGGGCGTTAAACGATAGCGCTAGTTGGGAGGCAACCCAATTTTATATGTGTTTTTTGTTTTTGTTTCTGTTTAGTAATAAATTTTGCATCTACCTTCTGTTTAGATGTGTTTTTATGTTTGAATTAGTGTTTGTGCCAAGTAGAACCTATATGATAACCTATGGTGATAGTTAATTTGATTCTGCTGAAAAACAGAAACTTTGCGCGCACAAAATTAGTTTTGTTAAATCATAGAAACGAGCTTTTGCGTTGATTCTTTTTCCCGCTGATCAGTAGACGAATTGTCCAGGACTTCCTATTTGGTAGGATTTTTAGAGTTCCAGAAGTTTGCGTTAGTTACAGATTGCTACAGACTATTTTTTTTTGACAGATTCTGCTTTTCATGTGTTGTTTGCTTATTTTGATGCATCTATGGCTAGTATTAAGTGGTATGAACCATAGAGAACTTGGAATACAGTAGGTTTAACACCAATATAAATAAAGAATGAGACGAACTCGAATACAAATGAGATGCACATGATGACATGAGATGAAATGCATGACATGAACAAAATGCAAAACGAAAGACAAAAACCCAACCACGGAGAAAATAATATATCACATAGCCGGAAATGGCAAGAGTTGGAGTTACAAATATGGAAAGTTACATCCGGGGTGTTACAACACTCCACCACTACAAGAGGATCTCGTCCCGAGATCTTGGACTGAAAGAACTCCGGATATTTGGAACGGAGGTGATCCTATCCCAGGTGGCTTCTCGGTCGGAATGGTGCGACCACTTAACTTTCAGAAATTTGATTGACTTGTTGTGAGTCTTGCGCTCGGTTTCTTCGAGAATAGCAACGGGATGCTCGAGATAAGACATATCTTCTTGGAGGTCAATCTATTCGAAGTTGATAGTGCGCTCACGCGTCTTGAAGCACTTGCGAAGCTGTGACATGTGAAACACATCGTGCACATTTTCGAAGTTGGTCAGAAGCTCGAGTTGATAGGCGAGGTCGCCTCTTTTGTCAATGATCTTGAAAGGACCCATGCATCTAGGGGCAAGCTTCCCTTTGATACTGAAGCGACGAGTGCCTTTCATTGGAGAGACGCGGAGGTAGACATGATCTCCGATCTCGAAAGCCAAGTCACGGTGCTTGCTGTCATAGTAACTCTTCTAGCGCGATTGCTTGGCTTTGAGATTTTCACGGATGACTTTACAGATTTATTCTGCTTCTATGATCCAGTCGTTGCCAAGAAGTTGGCGTTCACCAGTCTCGGACCAATTGAGAGGAGTACGACACTTTCTGCCATATAGAATTTCAAATGGGGCCTTGTGATACGTCTTCAACGTATCTATAATTTTTTATTGCTCCATGCTACTTTATCTACTGTTTTGGACTATATTGGGCTTTATTTTCCACTTTTATATTATTTTTGGGACTAACCTATTAACCGGAGGCCCAGCCCAGAATTGCTGTTTTTTGCCTATTTCAGTATTTTGAAGAAATGAAATATCAAACGGAGTCCAAACGGAATGAAACCTTCGGGAACGTGATTTTCTCACCGAACGTGATCCAGGAGACTTGGACCCTGCTCCAAGGAACAAAAGAGGCGGTCACGAGGGTGGAGGGCGCGCCTCCCCTGGGCGCGCCCCCTACCTCGTGCACTACAACAAGAACCCACCTATACCAACACATATCTACCAACGAAACGATAATATGTGTTGTTTGTTAACCTCCCACCTCCCCGACTTATCCCACCCTCCCCTACTAAGCGCTAACCTCCTCTCCTATGAAAAAAAATCTAACCTCCTCGTACGGCAGTACCCATCTCCCCCCAATTTTTCCTATTCGCCATCTCCCCTCCTCCTCGATTATTGTCTCCCCTGAACTCCATGAACGCGATGCTGCCCGCCACCGCCGATTTGTACTAGCTCCGGTGCTCTCCAGGACGTCGCTCACCAGACCGGCTGCCCCTCAATCCTCTCCCCCGATCCTCTGCAACCGCGACTTCCTCTGCGCCGCTGCACATGCCCCTGTAGCAACCCTAGCCGCCATGGGCCGCCGATGCGACTCCCAGGTAGGCCATCTACCTCGCGTCTCCCTATGCACCGCTGGCAGCTCGGGCTCGACGGTGCTGATCCGCCTCTGCTACCTCACCCCGCCGACATCGACATAGATGGTTCAGTAAGCCACTTCTCTCCTCTGTTTGTGGTGACATGGCCATCGTCTGCTGGTCGACCTTTGACGGAAATCGCGATTGTGATCTATTCTACCTAGTGTTAGCCGCCCCATCGTGCTATTCTTAGGTATTTTTGTTTCGTGCTTACATCTTTCAATGTGCAGTGCTATCTAATTCTGTAAATGCAAGCCAGTTGTTTATACTTTGGCTGATCTATTTGGATGTATGGTTGAGTGCATATGTGTAATTCTGGAAGAATGCTTGTGTCCTTCTTTTTAATCTCAATAGTCTGTTGTTGCTGCTATGTGGGTGGCTGAATCCTTACCGATTTCCTAATATTCCTCTTTATTGTGTACATAATCCTTAATTTAAATTCATTTACAGGTTCTGAAACCGGCCTTGCTTCAGACAACATGTGTGTATTTGTTGGATTGCATTCGCATCGTAGTAGTAGATCGATCTGTTGTGCGATGAACATCCAGTCATCCACGCAGGGCCGTAGGATGGTTGTGAGTTACCAAAAAATTGTCTCCCTTAATTAACTAATCGCTAAGTCAACTTGAATTATTGATCCGCCTGCTGTGTTCAGTGTAAGTTTTGGTTTGACCTTTTCATTGCGATGATTGCAGAATGGTGTGCCGGCAAGCACTACAAAATTAGCCAGCGACGACGAGCAATGTCGTAGCACTTCTCCTCGTGCTCACATGTTGTGGAGACGCCGGCCTACTTGAGCTGCCCTCGATCAGTGCCAACTCCGCGGGGGGAAACTATGGTACTGACTTCTTTGGTTGTAAGGTTCTGTGTTCCCCTAGGATCTAAGATGGTGAAGTTACTGGATGTAGGAACTACGCTATACTATGACTGTAACACGTTTTGTTGTTTCTTGACTTGTTTCCATAAGAATTTCAGTGCTTGAATCAGAACCCTGTACGATTTCACCTTGCTCCAATTACTCAATTAGAACTCTTAGTATTCTACATGGTGTTGGCTCCTAACTTTCTTTAATCAGCATCTGATTCTTCACAAAGATCATTAAATATTTATGTCTCACATGTTCTTCATCGGCCAATTTTTCATGTTACGAGTTCAGATAAGCATCCATATGCTCAAGGTAATACACCCTACTTTGCATAGTAAACCATATTAACCTATTTTGAATGAAAAACATCTTTGATAAACTGAAGATGTTGTCACAAACCTATTTTGGTTTATAGATTACAGAGAGATTGCCCAATCTAGAAAAGAGAAGATGGATGCCAAGTCAGACAGTCATGTGATGTCTGCAGCTAAGATACTGAGAAGTTTGTGTAAGTACTCATCTTGCTCTCAAATATTAACTTCTTCGTACACGCGCGCTATGTCTAATATCTTCTAGCATTCCCTGTAGATTTTATGTTGATCTAAATATTTTACTAAACTGATGTGTACAATTGAATATGGAGTTGCTAAGGGTCCTGTAGCTCGGAGAGGCTAATATCCCATTTTGTCAAGATTTAGACTTCTTGTACTAAAGTTTCCTCTATTAATTTTGTACTAAACAATTTCCTAGTATATAAATAGATGTCTAAATTGTTAGCATGTATCACTGTACCTAATTAAGGCACATCCAAGTTTGGCCTAGTGTGAATTATTTTCTTTCTGCATAAAGTATATTTGAATTGTTGAAACTTTATCTATTTGTATTTTCTGGAGAACTACATATCTTTCGTTAAAACCAGAGGATGTGTTGTATGTCAGTACATATTTATTTAAAGGAAGTACCTAATTTCCTACATTAGTATGCTTGCTTTATGGTTTACGTTAATTCAGTTGACATATAGTAGATTTGTTCATAAGAAAACAAGGATCAAAAGTGTTTGTGAGATGTAGGCTATTACTCTACTTTCAGTACAAAGCTACTAATGTCATGACCTTCAACCTTTGTATGTTGCTCCTCCTTTACATTTTGCTGCCCTACTAACCTCATTTTTTTGTAGATTTCCAAGATAAATGAATGATGCATGGCTCGAATGCTGATTTCAAGGACGGGAATGGGACTACTACTAGTACTAGATCCCGAGAATGTCATTTCTAGGGCAATGTTTCGAACATTATAGTTGATTGCAAGGTCGAGAATTTGGCGACTACTAGATAGTTTCACATCTTGTATTCTTTGAATTGTGTTCTTTGTAATGCAACATAGTTGATTTAATACGAGTCCTTCCTGTTTATTGTATTGTGACTCCTATACTCTCTATATTGACCTAATATTTCTAGATGGCAATGTGTAAAATATCATCCAATATTCATGCTTTGTAGCGAAGCCTCTAGTCCTTGCAATGTTATGTTATATAATTGTCCAGGGTAGCCACCAACGCATATGAAATGTTGTTAAGCTTTAACTCTTTCTGTTGCTACCTTACAATGCTTCTATATGTTGTTTACCAACGTATGTATATATGTTTTTGTAGACCCTAGCAACGCCACCAACGACAACGCATAGTAATTCGTTGGTGTAGACCTTAGCAACGCATATATGGACATAGCACAACGCATCAATGCGTTGCTGAAGGGGGGTTCCTATTGTAGTGTGTGGGCCCCCTGCTGCTCCACCGACATACTCCTTCCTCCTATATATGCCTACGTACCCCCGACAGATCAGAAGAGGAGCCAAAAACCTAATTCCACCGTCGTAACCTTCTGTATCCATGAGATCCCATCTTGGAGCCTGTTCCGGAGCTCCGCCGGAGGGGGCATCTACCACGGAGGGCTTCTACATCAACACCATAGCCCCTCCGATGAAGTGTGAGTAGTTTAATTCAAACCTTTGGGTCCATAGCTAGTAGCTAGATGGCTTCTTCTCTCTTTTTGGATCTCAATACAATGTTCTCCCCCTCTCTTGTGGAGAACTATTCGATGTAATCTTCTTTTTGCGGTGTGTTTGTTGAGACCGATGAATTGTGGGTTTATGATCCAGATTATCTATGGAAAATATTTGAATCTTCCCTGAATTCTTTTATGTATGATTGAGTTATCTTTGCAAGTCTCTTCGAATTATCCGTTTGGTTTGGCCAACTAGATTGGTAGTTCTTGCAATGGGAGAAGTGCTTAGCTTTGGGTTCGATCTTGCGGTGTCCTTACCCAGTGACAGAAAGGGTTGCAAGGCATGTATTGTATTGTTGCCATCGAGGATAACAAGATGGTTTTTTTATCATATTGCATGAATTTATCCCTCTACATCATGTCATCTTGCTTAAGGCGTTACTCTGTTTTTAACTTAATACTCTAGATGCATACTGGATAGCGGTCGATGAGTGGAGAATAGTAGTAGATGCAGAATCGTTTCGATCTACTTGTCTTGGACGTGATGCCTATATACATGATCATTGCCTAGATATGTTCATAACTATGCTCAATTATGTCAATTGCTCAACAGTAATTTATTCACCCACCGTAGAATATTTATGCTCTTGAGAGAAGCCACTAGTTAAACCTATGGCCCCCGGGTCTATCTCATCATATCAATCTCTATCGCTTTATTTACTTGCTTTGTTTTTACTTTGCCTTTTTCTTTTCACTTTGCATCTATCTATCAAAAATACCAAAAATATCATTTATCATCTCTATCAGATCTCACCCTCGTAAGTGACCGTGAAGGGATTGACAACCCCTAATCGCGTTGGTTGCGAGTAGCTATCGTTTTGTGTAGGTACAAGGGACTTGTGTGTGGTCTCCTACTGGATTGATACCTTGGTTCTCAAAAACTGAGGAAAATACTTACGCTACTTTACTGCATCATCCTCTCCTCTTCGGGGAAATCCAACGCAGTGCTCAAGAGGTAGCACCTCGCCCAAACTTGCTTGGAAGCTGTTGTTGTAGGAGAACTCGGCATATGGAAGACAATCTTCCCACTTCATACCGAAAGAGATTACGCAAGCTCTGAGCACGTCTTCGAGGATTTGATTGACTCGCTCGACTTGGCCACTTGTTTGAGGATGGAAAGTCGTGCTGAAGCGAATGTTGGTGCCCATGGCCTTCTGGAAGGAGTCCCAGAACTTAGAAGTGAAAATGCTTTCGCGGTCTAAAGAGATCAATTGCGGAATACCGTGCAAGGAGACAATTCTGGAGGTGTAGAGCTCTGCCAACTTAGCTTCCGTGATAAATTCTTTGATTGGAAGGAAATGAGCCGCTTTTGTAAGCTTGTCGATGACAATGAAGATGGCATCATTCCCACGCTTGGACTTAGGGAATCCAGTGACAAAGTCCATCTCAATGTGATCAAACTTCCATTCTAGAATAGCAAGAGGTTGGAGGAGACCAGCCGGTCATTGATGTTCAGCTTTGACCCTTCAGCAGATATCATATTCATTCATGAATTGAGCAATCTCTCGCTTCATACGTGTCCACCAGAATGATTGCTTAAGGTCGTGATACATCTTCGAGCTGCCTGGACGGATGGAAAGGAGAGAGTTGTGCGCTTTGTTCATTATGACCTTCCTTAGATCACCTTTAGGAACCACTAACCGATCCTCGAAGAATAAGGTGTCCTTGTCATCAATGCGATAGCACTTGTATTTGGATAAGCCCTTGGCAATACCGTGTTTCACCTTCTTCACCATGGCATCAAGGAGTTGTGCCTCACGGATTTGATCTTCCAAGGTAGGAGCGACTTGAAGGTTGGCAAGAAAACCTTGAGGAACAACTTGGAGGTTGAGTTTGCGGAAAGCTTCACAAAGATCAGGATGGAATGGCTTGATAATTAAGCTGTTGCAATAGGCCTTCCTGCTCAAAGCATCTGCAATCACATTAGCCTTGCATGGAGTATATTCAATACTCGGATTGTACTCTTGAATCATTTTGACCCAACGAGTTTGCCTGAGGTTGAGGTTGGGTTGAGTGAAGATATATTTGAGGCTCTTGTGATCGGTGAAAATGTCCACTTGCCTTCCCAACAAGAGATGTCTCCATGTCATCAATGCATGGACAACTGCCGCCAACTCAAGATCATGAGTGGGGTAGTTCCTTTCGTTGGGCTTCAACTGACGAGAGGTATAGGCCACAACTTTCTTCTCTTGCATTAACACGGCACCGAGACCTTGCAAAGAGGCATCACAGAAAACTTTGAATGGCTTGGATTCATCAGGAGGAGGCAAGACAGGAGCTGAGACTAGCTTCTCTTTGAGAGTCCAGACATACTTGACATGCTTTTGGAGGAGGTTGGAAAGAGGCTTTGCAATCTTAGAGAAATTCTCAACGAATCTTCGGCAATAGCTTGCAAGTCCAAGGAAACTGCGGAGCTTCTTGACATTCTGAGGAGGTTCCCAGTTCACAATTGCAGAAACCTTCTCCGGATTAACAGCAATGCCCTTGGCGGAGATGATGTGGCCAAGATAAAGAACTTCATCAAGCCAAAACTCACATCTGGAAAACTTCGCATAGAATTGATACTCTCTGAGCTTGTCGAGCACCAACCTCAAATGTTTGGCATGGTCCTTCTTATTCTTGGAGAACACCAAGATATCATCGAGATACACCAGGACGAATTCATTTGTGTAAGGGTTGAAGATGAAGTTCCCTTCCCGGGAGTGTGTCGTCTCGGTCGTGGGCCTCCGCCCAAGCCCACGACGGACTATATAAGAAGGCTCTGGCCACTGGAGTGACCTAACTCGGTTAACTCACTCCCTCTCGCGTAACCTAGACGTCATCTACTGTTCCCTGCTCTGTGTTGTCTCCGGCGACCCCATCCCGACGACCGTGTGCAAGGTTGGTCGGGAGAGCAGGTGCCTCCGGAACCCTGTCGTTCGAGATCCTGCCCGGGAGATCGGCAATAAGGTTTTTGGGGAGCGTCTCGATGCAACTGCTCCCGATCTGTCCCCAGCTCCGTCCGCCTCTGCTTCCACTACTTCCCCTACATCAACACCATGTCCGATGATGCCGCCACCAAGAAGAAGGCCACGAACAAAGCCGAGGCTGTTGCCGCCGCCGCCGCGTTGGCCTGGCCACCGGAGGGTATGATCTGTTCATCCCTCATTTACTCGTGCTTGTGCTAGCCATATATCACTAGTGCAGAACCGGGCAATAGCACCGGTTCGTAAGGCCCTTTAGTGCCGGTTCCATAACCGGCACTAAAGTGTGGTCACTAAAGCCCCCCCCCTTTAGTACTGGTTCAGCACGAACTGGTGCTAAAGGGCAACCACGTGGCACAAGCCAGCTCCGGGGGCCTGGAGCCCTTTAGTACCGGTTGGTAAGACCAACCGGTACTATAAGGTTTGGGTTTTTTAGTTTTATGATTTCTTTTTCATTTAATTTTGTGTTTCCATTTTAATTCTTTTTCGTTTGCTGGTATTTTACGATACTACACATTGTAAACATTATGCATATATATATATATATATATAAATAGAATTTCTAGTAGAACCAATCATCGAGTTCAACATGATTGTCATGATATTATAAGCGTTCATATATAACACCACAAAAGCAAATCACTTAAGTTCAGAACGAAGAACACGGATATAAAAGGACAAGTACTAATTAAGAGCAGCATGAAGAACTAGTTAAATCACTCCTGCTAGCTACTCTCTCTCTGGTAAAATAGCATAGAACATGTATAGCTCTCCTGATTGATCATACTGGAGCATGCCGATGAACCTGTCTCCTAATCGTGGGCTGCGCTTCTCATTGCTGCCCCCTAGTACTTCTCTGCGATCATTAACAATTTTCCTCCAATCTTTCACTATTAAGCATTCATCGCTTCTAGAAATCCTGAATGCATTCATGTGCAATGCAGGATATCTTGGCCGTAAACTGACAATTGACATCTGACCTTTAGTCTCGATCCCCTGAGACATAACTGTCATCGGGAGTCCCTGTTGAAGGACATCGTATAGTACTTAATTAATATACTTAGCAATGAAAGTTTAGCAAAAAAAATATGTATGCAAAATATGCACTAAGGACAAATAGTAAATATCTTACCATCATTCCTAAATAGATGTGACCGTAGTTCAATACCATCACTATTGGTCGCACATTTTGAGTACTAACATTTCTAAGTGCAGGAATTTTTTTTGTCTTGACAGTATGAAGATCCTCAAGCCATGAAATATAATGACTTATCTCCTCGCAGTTTAGTTCAACTCCGGGATAGTAGAAGGTCCTGTCTACCAAGCGCCGGACATGTTTGGTTGAATGGAGATAAGCTGTCAATAGAAATTAGTTGTCAGTTATTTTTGAAATAAGCAATATCAAAGACAAAAATATATTTGAGAAGAACTCACATAATGGTAGAACTGGAGGCGTCTGCACATCGACCCATATGTCTCTATTACCTTCAATATCATCTTTCGGACGAATATCAAAGGTGATAACCATACCAGGCTCAAATGCATAAGTCTTGCATAGTGCTTGCTAAGTTTTGCATTCAAAATAGGTGTACGTGTGTGCATTGTATACTTTGACGTTGAAAGTATAACCATCATGCTCAGTTTTCAGGTAAGCTCTCTTTACCTCCATAGTTTCCATATCTTTGAAACCTATCTTATCCAAGACAAAAATTCTTGCATGGCAGGGGATGCGCTAGTAGAATAGTGAAAATTAAAAATTATAAGTCAGGCAAATGAAGCATATATAAGTCATGCTTAATTACGAAAACAGACTTGTCTTTATGACTTACTGTATCGAATTTGAAAGTCTCATCCAGCTTGATGCTGAATCGCCTACCATCATCAAGGCGACGGCGACAACGGCGACGGCGGGGACGGGGGCGGCGACGGAGACGAGGGCGGCGACGGGGACGGGGGCGGGCCCGGGGCGGCGACGGAGACGACGGCGGCGACAGGGATGGGGGCGGCGACGGGGACGGGGGCGGCGACGGGGACGGGGGCGGCGACGGAGACGATCGAGGGCGGCGGCGACGGCGACGGAGACGGAAACAGAGGAACAAACAGAGAGGGAAAACGAAATTTTCGGACGTGTTGTATATATAGACCCCCCTTTAGTACCGGTTGGAGCCACCAATCGGTACTAAAGGCCTGTTTTGGCCAGGCCAAGCAGCGGGAGGCGACCCCCTTTAGTACCGGGTGGTGGCACAAACCGATACTAAAGGCCCCCCCTTTAGTGCCGGTTTGTTCCACGACCCGGTACTAAAGGCCACGCGCTGCCACCCCAAAGTTTAGTCCCACCTCGCCGGGCGAAGGGCAGCCGCACTGGTTTATAAACCCAGCCCCGACTACCACTTCGAACTCCTCTATATAGCAGGCTGGTGGGCCTAAACTCTGTGCGCTGCCCTGTGAGTCTGCTGGGCCTTTAAGGCCTGTAATTACACACCTGTGGCCTATCAGGCCCACAGGGCAGCGCCCCAATTTTTTTTATAGTTTTTTTCTTTTCTGCTTTATTTTCTTCTATTTATTTTTGCGTAGTTTTTTGTATAGTTTTTTCTTTTCTGTTATATTTATTTTCTTCTATTTATTTGTGAGTAGTTTTTCATCTAGTTTGCCAAAATTCAACATTTTCAGAGTTCATTTTGTAGTGATTTTAAATTTCACGGTCATTTTGTAAACGATTGAAAAATAGCAAATATAATTTTTTTCTTTTCTGCTTTATTTTTTCTTCTATTTATTTCTGAGTAGTTTTTTCTTTTCTGCTATATTTATTTTCTTCTATTTATTTTTGAGTAGTTTTTTTATATAGTTTTTTTTTCAGCTATAGTTTTTCTTTTCTTTTCTTTTCTTTTCTTGTCACCTACGCAATTCGGGTACAACAATTTTTTGTGATCCTCTAACATGCGCTGCAACTTCTTCTTCTCCAAATCACTTGCGCAGTTTCTCTTTGCATCGGCAATGGCCCGACCTAGATCATCAACGGGCTCATCTGATGCCTCTTCTTCAGATTCTTCCCGCATTACCGGCTCAACTTCTTTCCCCATTGTTGTATCATCGTATTCAGGGAACCCATGGCCAGGATAGCTGTCGTCGTCCTCTTCTTCTTCATTGTCTTCCATCATAACCCCTCTTTCTCCGTGATTGGTCCAAACATTATAGTGGGGCATGAAACCGGACTCAAACAGGTGGACGTGAATGGTTCTTGACGTAGAGTAATTGCGACCATTCTTACAGCCAGCACATGGACAAGGCATAAAACCATCCGCCCGCTTGTTTGCCTCAGCCGCAAGCAGAAAAGTATGCACACCCTCAACGAACTGGGGAGAGCATCGATCATCGTACATCCATTGCCGGCTCATCTTCATTACACAACACCGAATAGACCAAATTAATACAAGTTCATACATAAAGTCCATACAACACTTAAATGCAACAAACAAATAACTCTCTAGCTAAAGCATTTAAATGCAACAACAAATGCGATCAAGATCGCAACTAAGGTAACAATTGATCCAACAGCATAATGATACCAAGCCTCACTATCGATGGCATATTTTCTAATCTTTCTAATCTTCAAGCGCATTTTCTCCATCTTGATCTTGTGATCATCGACGACATCGGCAACATGCAACTCCAATTCCATCTTCTCCCCCTCAATTCTTTTCAATTTTTCTTTCAAGTACTCGTTTTCTCTTTCAACTAAATTTAACCTCTCGACAATAGGGTCGGTTGGAATTTTCGGTTCACATACCTCCTAGATAAAAATATCTATGTCAACTTGATGGGCATAATTTGTCATAAACACGAAATGCAACAAATAGTTCTAAAAGAGAATATACCACATCCGAATCATAACAAGGACGAGAGCCGACGGGGATGGATATCAAAACCATGGCACTATGTATAACAAACAACGTACGGGTAAGATAATTATTATACGAGTAACTATATATCCAAATCACACAAACATCAATTTTTTTATATAAAATTTCATGAACAAGAGGCTCACCACAAGGTGGTGCCGGCGACGGGACGGTGCGGGCGATCGACGGTGGTTACGACGGAGATTTAGAAGGCACTAAGTAAACCACACCTACATATGCAAACTAAGTGTTATTTTGACCTCAAATTGCATATAAATCAAATACTAGCACATATATATATTTCCTCCCAAATTACTAAACTCACAAATTAATAACTATATAAAGCATTGCAAGAGCTAATCTAGCAATGAGAGATGAAAGGACAAAGTTGCTAACCTTTGTGATCACTTGAATGGATGGGGGCCTTCAAATCTTGACAAATTTTGGGCAAAATGTGTGATGAGCTCGAGGGGAGAAGAGGAAGAATAGAGAGGAGAGGAGAGGGGAAAGGGGGAAGAACAAAGCGAGCTGGACGAAGGGTTTATATGCAGGAGGACCTATAGTACCGGTTCGTGGCACGAACCGGTACTAAAGGTGCTGGAGGGAGCCCAGACTGACAACATCCTGCCACCACCCTCATTAGTACCGGTTCGTGGCACGAACCGGTGCTAAAGGTTAGCCACGAACCGGTACTAATGAGAGCGGCCCGGCTAGCCGTTGGAACCGGCACTAATGTATACATTTGTGCCGTCTCTAATACAAACCGGCACTAATGTGCTTCACGTTTGACCCTTTTTCTACTAGTGTATGTGCTGCTCATAGATGGTTTGCTTCTATGTTCTATACGTACTAGTATGCCTAGGAATCGGTATGAGATGCATACTGTATTTGCCATGCTTACTGTTTACTCGTGGATTAGTCTAATCAGAAAAGTGCTAATATTTTCCAACACTATGCACTGCTTATAACTAACTCATGTTATCAAATTTTAGAAAGTGTTCGTGGTTTTTAAAAGATGTGACGGCCCAGCAAAAGCCTGACCGCATTTTCACATGATCACACACGACCTTAAAAATGGTCGGAATCAATGTGACCCATTTCACACTGATAGCCAGGCTCATTTTTAATGGAAAATTTTAATAAATTACAAATTAGAATCAAACAAATAAAAAAATTAGAATGTTTGTGTGTTGTAGAAATATCCATGCATATAAAAATATTATGTAACTAAAAAACATGTATTGCTTTTTTATTTTTGAAAACATATGCATGTTACTAAATGTTTATCACTAAAAAAATTGTTTATACTTTAGAAAATGTTCATGTAATTTTAGAAAGTGTTCATGGATTTTTTTAAAGAATGTTTATGTAATTTTAAAAGGAGTTCACCTATGTTAAAATGTTCAGATATTTTTCTTAAATGTTCACGTGTCTTGGCCAAAATATCATATTTTAAAAAATGTAAATCAAAAAAGGGAAGAAAAGAAAATAAACCTCCAAAAATGAATAGGAAAAATAAAAAGGGAAGAACAAAAAGAGAAAGAAGTGAGGGGACCACACCGAGTTGCCCTTGCAGGCACGCGGGCTACCGGTTATTGGTCGCAATAACCAGCATATAGCCAATCTAAACGCTCTTATATTTCTTTACTGAGGGAGTAATACAAGGAAATAGAAAAAGGAGCTAGCTTGCTTTTATTTACGTCGCATTTTCCAAGGGATACAAACAGGCTCACTGGTCTGGACTCGGTATGGCACAACATCGGCGGAAGATATCTGACAAGGAGGGAGAAACATAAGAGATATGAGACGAAGGCAAAGCGGACAATTAGGCCCTATGTCCACCTCGGCTTATATATTGTACACATAAGTTCTCAACTCAGCCCTGACAGTCGGGTTCCACTATTGAAAATTATGCCCTAGAGCCAATCATGTGACGATATTATTTTCTTATGTATTCACGAGTTATTTGTATTGTCTTTGAACATCATCACTGATATGTATCAATAAGTATGTGACCTATTTGTGAAACTATATGTTGTATGATGATTCTTAGAACGGTTCCTAGTTGATAAGGTTATACAAACACATGCCTTTTGACTATTCAGATGATGACTATGCTTTACAAGTCATGGGCATAGATATGTTAACCCGATAGTATGGACTCGGGGATAGGGATAATCAAGTCGGATAGCCCATGACACAGTGAGATACTATCATATGTTATTTTCATGTAGAATGTATAGCCATGTCCTGGACTTGAGGTACTCGCATGTTCGCGGGATGAGGACCGAGTCACTTAGGGTCTGTTAAACGCTACTCCATAATTGAGTAGTTTAAAGATAGCTTTTGGGTGAGTTGTGAGACATGCATCAAAGCATGGTTGACCAAGATGAGATTTGCCCCTTCAATTAGGAGATATATTCACTCAGCCCTCTCGAGTGATCAGATTCAGAAAAGCATAACCATGCGACTTGGGTTAAGTGTTAACCTGGTTCAGGAATCTGTATCACGATTTTGACGAGAAGAGAGGTCGATCTACCTACAAAGGTGACAAGTACTCGCCTTGAGTTTGACAACATATATCGTGAGGCAAAAGAAATGTTGCATATGACACATTATCAAGGTTCATCAATATGACTTTGCGCACACATGAGAGTTGGCATGTTCTCCCAGGAGCCATCACCAGCTATCGACTCGGGTCATCTCCATTTGTATGTGAACCTATGGGGTCGTGCGCTTAAGCAACGGGAGACCATTCAGTTTTGATCTGATTCAAAATTGGGTGTGGAATCCTAATGGGCCACAAGTGCTGGCCCGGTGGAGGGGTGATATCCTCGAAAGGGCTTGACCACTCTCATGACCTAGCCGCCACCACTTCCATGCTCTCACATCATGTGATCGGATCTAGCAGTATGACGTCCAACGTTCCTCCCTGCACATGCGGATACCTTGGAGACGTTGCACCTACGACACTCTGACGAACCATTTGAGGAACCATGAAGAACTGTACGAGGGATCCACAAGCAGGAGATAGGGACGCACATCGCTACTTTCCTTCCGGTGCCTTGATTGTGTATCCAGTGGTAAAATATGATCCCGTGATCTACACCCAACAGTATGTTCTTGGTTGCGTGGTCGAATTTTTTGTTATGCACTATAGTAGCCACCGTGTGCCCCGATACCCATAAGTCATAGTCGCTATCAAAACATACTTAGCCATGGATCAGTGCTTTATGTCATGACCTTGCCCTCTAGGTCACCTTGATACTGATAGTGGTGGTTATGTGTAGAAAATAAAGGTGGCGGTTTTTCGATAACCTATCCGCGTAGTTTGTTTTGGTTTTCTTAAGTTACCATGTCCAATCAGTCGACTACATCTATCGATCCATGCATGTGTGCTAAGATTATAACTGGCCATAGTCTTATATAGTTACTCCAACAACTAGACTATTAGTATCAAGGTGAAAGCCCGAAAGTGCAATTGTGAGCTCGAGCTGTTTCTCTAAAAAAATCAGTTTAAAAAATAGTTTTTTTTGGATTTACCGTTCAATCGAGCTCATGTGAGCTCGAGTTTAAAACTCCATGTCTGGTGAAAATCATGCAATTTGTACTCCACCATCATCCTTCCCGATCACATTCTATATATCACAACCAATCTTCACCGAGAGGTTTTTGGACGAAGGCAAGCACAGTATTTCAAATGCACTATAGTCTATAGGAGCATTGTTCATTTTTCTAGCAGAAGAAAAAAATACATGTTTTCCATAGGCAAGTACAAATAGGATACACTCAACAAATCAGCTGAATCTCAGAGTTTAAAAAAAGGATCAACACTTGAAAACATGCAACTTATATCAATGATTTTGTTATTTGTAAGGCAAATGAAAAATAACCGCACATTTAAGCGCTCTGTTAATTATTGAATAAATACTATCATTTTAGAGATAAATATATGCATAAAATATAAACTGTTGAGCAAAACATCTCGCCGGTTGGATAATATGATAACTCCTACATGATAAACATGAAAAAAAATCAAGTTTGAAGAATATCCGCAGCCAGTGGTCTTGTATGGACGAACATGATGATTCCATTGTATGTAGATTTAGCTTCTTGAGTTAGTTAGACCATTAGATATATGGTTTTATAAAAAATAATTAGGTTCTTAAATTATTGCTGAAACATATATTTTTAATATTCTTGTTTCATTGTCAAAAGATACTAGCTTTGCACCGTTGCACCTTGGCAAGAAAGAGCCATGCATGCTAGTAAATAAACATAAAGTCATTTTGGTGCATGAGCTCCAGTGAGCCCTATATTTAAATAGTGTCGGACCTGTATTTTGAAGTTTTCAAAAATTCTGAAAAAAATGTAACATGCTCATATGAACATATATTACACATGTGCAAATTCTGATGATGAAATAAGTAACCATGTGAGTTGCACAAAAATGATAAAAATCATGATTTTGGAAAGATGAACAGTGCATGTATTATTCACTACTTAGATATCACACTTTGTCATTTTAGTATATCTCACATGTTTACTTATTCCATCATCAAACTTTACATGTGTGTAATATACATGCATATGATCATGTAGAATTCTTTTCAGAATTCTTTGAAAATTTAAATATTATTTTTAAACTATTTAAAATAAGGTACTCCAATGCACCCGTGCTCCAAATACCATGTATGTGTAGCCAGAAGAATTTTTTTTAGAGAAAAACTAGTAGTAGCGCGGGGTAAGAACGTAGCAACAACGTGGGGCCCGCGCTGCTGCTACATAAAATTAGTACCATCACTGGGTCCTGGCCCGCACTACAGGTAACTAGCAGTAGCGTGGGTCCTACCCCACGCTACTGCTACCAGAAGTAGCAGCAACGCAGGGTTCAACCCCTCGCTACTGCTAAAAGTTAGCCGTAGCGCGCTAGCAGGAGCGCGGGTCCTCGCGCTACTGGTAGGCCATTACCCTGCATTGCTACTATGGTTTCCCCAGTAGTGTACTCTCATATATAAAAAATCCATATTAGACATCTTTCATATCACCATGCATAATAACCACAACACACCAATTGTTACTGTAATTTAGCTTAGTTGGTTAATCGTGTTTTATTTGATCCATACATGCATCAACTATGTTCAAAACACTAATCTACCCTCCCCAATTAATATTGCAATGTATTTGGTATATGATAGCTTCGTAATTAGTCGGTCCTTATAGTATGGGATCCGAAAGATCTTGTTTGAAAAACATGAAATCTCTCACATTAGTGTTGAGCATATTTTGTTTGAAGACTAACCTAGTCCAACGTGATGATAAACATCATGGTAATAACATCGCTAAATTGGTAGCTAGATCTTGCAAAGATGGACAAATTAAAATTGATTCAATTAACACAAAATAAGCAAATGGTATCTACAAGAAAAAACGCCAAAAGGTTTAGCTATCAAATTCATTGGAATGACACAAGCTATTACTACAATAAAAGCATATAAGCCAACTAGTCCAGGACTGTGTAGAGCTAACTGGGCATGCATATTGCATGCAAGTTCAGCAGTGATATTAAGAACTAATGGTTGCTTTGCTAGAGGGCACATATAATTCAGTTTACTGATAATACTTAGTGCTCTCCTAACTTAATTTACACTATTAGATCTAAAATATTGCGTAGATGCACCTGTGGTGGGGATTTTCTTAATTCGCCTCTTGATCTGCGACATCCAAATTAACAAAGTTCAAGTTTGGAGAAAATGGGGGACCAATAATCAGATCACTCGAGACAGTCTCAGATCTGGGGCCAACGGAGCCAAGCTACTTAATCTTTACTATCGAAGGGTCAGAGAAGTGTTCTTCACTAAAATCATCTGTTTTGTTAATTAGCATGCATGTATGGACACGAGTCCCAAGCAATAACTTAGTTATATATAATCACAAACACATGTTTGTAGGAAATACTCCATCAGTTCCTAAATATAAGTCTTTCTAGATATTCTAATATGGACTACATACGGAGCAAAACGGGTATGTCTATATTCATCTGTATGTAGTCCATATTCAAATCTCTGAAAAGACTTATATTTAGGAACGGATGGAGTAGATTCAAAGAAAGGGACGAGGGAGGAGGGACTTAACACAGTTAAGAGACTTAACACAGTTAAGTCTGAACCGCACTTGCCCCATGGTAGAGAAAAAAAATTGACCACCTAGAAATCAGCTCAACATGAATCATGGTAGTTCACGAACCAAACATTGCACGCATGAACTGATCTGACCTAGCAATATGACCGATCTCTATCTAGCCAGCTAAATCAATTAAGCATACAATTACTAACACACAAACATTTTCACTTATCATTTCACCATAACAAAGTAGCGCGAGTACACAAGAGCGCTACTTAATTCACACTTGATCATGGATCATATATATGTACTAACCTAGCATATGGCGCGATCAGGTTATCTCCTCCAATGCAAGGGAAAAGTAACCACGCACACACATGCCATAGCCACATCGCGGAGATGCACAGCTGCTAGAGATTTTCTTGGCTAGTTGACCTTGACCTTCATTGCGGTATCCAAGAAAATTAAGTTCAAATTCGGAAACATGGGGGACCAATAAAAAGAGCTAGCATTCAGAGATGATAGTGTGGGAGATCTGGGACCAATTGACACCAAGCTACTTACTAACTAGACTTATCAACAAACTCACTGCACTAAAAGTGTTGTGTTATGTAGTAACATCATGCACGTATAAATGATGGTGTTTTGGATAATTCAGCAACAACCATATGCTAGAGAACAGCACAAGTAACGAGAAACACATCCAAATAAGAGAACAAACAAAAGTTTGCTCTGAATTTTGCAGTTCATCACCCCTAACCATTTAGAGAAATTAAGCATATATGTGGATCGACAAACGAGGAACCAAACATAAAGTGCATGAAATTGATCCAACTGAGATAGTTATATCTCCAGTTATTATCCAATATGATCGATCTATAGTTGGCTAGCTCAGCTAACTAAGTAGACGATTAACGAACACACAAACATTCCACTAATTTTCTGTTTCACCATAACAACGGGGCACGACTACGCATGAGCCTAATTAATCATCATCTGATCATCAACCATAGGCGCCAACCTAGCTAATTGCGTGTGAAAATCCGCACATCGAGCTATCTGCTTCTCTGATCCAATGGAACAGTAACGATGCATGCACATGACATTGCCACTTGTGCTATAGATCTCCATTGCCGTCGCGGACGAGCTACAGATGCACCTTCGCATTCGTCGCGGTACCCAATCAAATTAAGTTCAAACTAAAAAAATATGGGGGACCATTGTAAAGAGCTTGCACTGGATCGAAACAGCATGAGAGATCTGGGACCAACTGACACCAAGCTACTTACTAACTATACTTGATCAACAAACTAGCCACAGTACTAAAAGTGTTGTGCTATATACTGGTTACTAACTTACTATCATGCATGTATGAATGCGTGTGTTCCTTGGGAATAACTTAGCAACAATCACATGCTAGGGAGTAGGGACTAGAAGAACAAGTGGCAGTAAACAAATCCAAACAAGAGAACAAACAAAAGTTTGCTCTGAATTTTGAAGTTCATCACCCCTAACCATTTAGAGAAATTAAGCATATATATATATATATATCGATCGACGGATCACGGATGGATGAGGAACTGAACATTAATTCCATGATGAATTAACCAAACATTGCATGAATTGACCAGAGCTAGCTATATCTCTAGCTCAGTTGATAATTCAGTAGTAGACAACAATAAACACACCAGCAAATTAGAAAATTATTTGACCATAACAACATATAAGAAACTAAGTAGCAGTACGAATTCGCTCTAATTAATCACCACTAGATAGCTTGGATCGTCATATGTACTAACCTAGCTAATGGCGCCAAGTGACTCCAATGGAACAGTAACCATGCAGCATGCAGTGCACCACGCCATTTCGCCATTGCCGTGCGCGCCATCAGTAGGGAGCGCGGGAGTGCGGCGCCCATGGGAACCCGTCGCCGCCGCCGCCGCCGCCGCCGAGATGCCCGTTGTTCGGTGGCATGTTGAACATCGGCATCGCCGCCGACGGGTCGGGCATCCCGTGCCCGTGCCCGTGGACGTGGACGCCGCCGGCCATGAGCGGGTCGTGCGCCATCGGCGGGCCCGAGCCCTCGTCCTCGTCCTCCAGCGGCAGGCGCTCGTAGGTGGCGTTGGCGAACGTGGACGCGATCACCATGACGGGGCCCGCGGCGACGAGCGAGCCCACCACGCTGCCGCCGACCACCTGCCCCTGCCCGCCGGCCAGGTACACGGTGAGCCCCGTGGACCCCGGCGGCGCGGGCCCCGGGAGGAAGGTCCCCGTGAGCGAGAGGATCTCGAAGCGGCCGTGGAGGGCCACCACGGCGCCGCCGGGGGCCGACGGCTGGCGCAGCGCCACGTTGGCCACGGTCCCGGCGCCGCTGAGCACGCACACGCCCCGCTGCCGGCGGCGCGAGAACTGCGCGATGGCGTCGCACACGTCGGCGCCGCCGGCCACCTCCATCACGTGGCTGCGCAGCGCGTTGGGGCTGTCGCGCGTCACGAAGATGGGCGGCTTCGGCTTGTTCTTGGACCCCGGCGGCCGGCCCCGGGGCCGCCGGTTCGGGGCGGGCACCACCGCGCCCAGATCGCGCGGCTCGCCGCCACCGACAGCGTCCTTGTTCTCGTCCGCGTGCTCGCCGCCACCGGACGTCGGGCTGGTCTCAGAATCTTTGACAACGAGCGCGAGCGACTCGACCTTGGGGCCCGACGAGCCGGACGGCTGCTCCGGCGCGACGCCCGGCAGCCCCAAATGGCCGTCCCACCACCGGTTCGCCATGAAGTCTTCGGTCACCACATGCAAGCACAACACAAACACACACAGATCATGTAAGCTTCCTTCCACCATATCCACACAAGCAGAACACACAAGAAAAACAGCAAGATGAATGAATTTATCTACCCTCTCCTCTCACAATAAGAAAAGGGCAGAAAGGAGGAAGAGATTTTTGTAAGGATACAAATATTTGGGGAGATCTAATGCACAAACACAAGCACATATTCAATTTGCATACCTTGAAGATGAATCTAGGAGACCAAGTTGCACCTGTGATCTAGTCTAGCTAGCTAGCTAGAGAGAGAGAGAGATAATGAGGTAGCTAGAGGAGCATTGGGGAGCTGTGGCTTTCTCTGAAGTGTGTAGAGGGAGGAGGAGGCATGCAAGTGGGTATAAGAAAGGAGGAGGAGGATAAAGAGGGTTGATGGAGGCTGGGGAGAGACTTTGGGTGCCACTATAAACTAATCAACAATAATTAATTAAGCAGGGAGCCTTTTATCCAAGGTGCACCCTTCTAAGCTCACCCCCACCACCCCCCAAGCATGCTCCTACTAAGGGGTTTTTCGGATTTCGCTTTGATCTGGCTGGCCATTGGTCCCCTATTGCCCATGTGAATTCAAATCGCGGGCTATATTCAAATCCCCCGGTACACGTTAAAATTTCACTCTGGAGTAGGGCTTTTTTTATTCGTGTAAGCGAACCGGTCCCTATTCGTTTCTTTACTCCACATAAACTCTTCTATATCGCACACTTGGACTGGTCCCCTACTGAGGTGGCGGTGCGCCGTTCGGTAGGCGTGCAAAATAATCCCTAAAGTTTCTCTCCCCTTTATTCGTGGCTGAGAGAACTGGGCATGTCCGCTGATTGTTAATATGTGTAAGTTGTGACGAGTAAGAATCTAATAGGTCGATCCACAGTAGCTAGCGCTCTCATGTGAAATGATCAATTTACCCATCGTCACATTTTCGGCTTCCTACCACCATACTACTTTAGCTTGTAGGTTTGGTTTGTCCTGAAATGGGATGGTACATGATAAGGGTGGGGTGGGCATAGTGTTTTTCTTTTGTATTGTGGATGGTAATTAGGATTGTGCTAGATGGAAATATGTGTCTAGTTGGGTATTAGGGTTTTTGTGTGCGTGGGGGTGGCTGGTGGGGTGCATGTACGGTGCATGTCCTTTTCACAAAGCTCCCGACATCCCAACTAAACAAAACCAGCCTCGCTTGCAGCCAAACTGATTTAATTAACATATTTCTTCCCTGGGTCCATATTAAGTGATATATTTCTTCACATGAATTAATTAACTGACAATTGCCGTTTGCAGTGTCAAGATGAAATCGTATAATCTTCAACCTAAAATTTGTTTCCGAAGAAAATAAATAAATTTGACCTCGGGAGTTTGTTCCCATGAATTTGTTCTGATGCAATGATTATACCCTTACATGCTTCTGACCTGTTAATTAACTAGGTACAAGTCTTAGGTTCTGAGTATAGAAATTATTGCGGGATATCTGTGTGCACTTTGCCAATGGTACACATATTTATTTAGGCGTCAGTTATGACTTCTCATTTTGTTAAGAGAAGCTTCACAAAGTAGATTAGTTGCAATTGTTGATACCCTTTATTGTCGTTGTCAACTAATGACAAGAATATCATTATGCATTCTACAATAATGCGCACAAGTTTTATTCCGTTTGATGTTTCCCGTTAGTTGGAGACAAAGTAATCAATCAATCAGATGACATGTTCATGAAGAACATCTTCAACCAGTACTTGGAACTCTTAATTAAACATGTCCTACATATATGCATAGAGCAGTCAAGGACTTCAACTACTGGTCACTTATTCCAACATGAGTTTATATTAGTACATCTATATATATAATGTCATGGAATTTATTGCCAAATATGTTGTTGAGGCCTAGAGATAATTAAGCGCCTATTCAACGTTTCAGTACTCAGGTAGGCAAGATATACAAAGGGTACTTCAGGCTGGCAGAGTAATGAGATTTTTGAAGCTACCTGCAGGTAGGCATGCTTTAACTAATCATGGCAGCGTATAAAAAATCATGTATGCTTTTTATGTTAGATCTCTCTGTATGCCAACAAACAGATGATGATGTTCGGTGATGCTGAAATATATACGTGCTTTAACAAATCGGCGAACTTCATGACATAAGATTCCCGTTAATCATAACATATTTCATGAAATTAATCATTGTGATCTTGGTTGGATAAGATGTACCCGGTGTAAACAACATGCTCTAGAAATTCTCAGTGTAAGCCCAAGTCATTCCAGCAAAATACTTTCACAACATAATCAAATCTTCTTGTTTCATCTAAATAAATAAAAATTTACATCCGTTCCAAATTACTTGTCTTAGATCTGTCTAGATACGGTATCTAGACAGATCTAAGACAAGTAATTTGGAACGGAGGGAGTAGGAAACTTATTCAATAGATGCACGAACAAATACGTACAGCGCTTTCCCTACCCTAGCCGCCGCCAACAGCCAGGCGACTAGGGAGGCGATCTCCTTCCACCGATCTCCACCGGCCGGTGCGTTGGCCCCCTCTCCCTCCAGCCGCTGCTCCGGTGGCAGGAGGGAGGGGGGACCCCGTTCCTCCGCTCTGTAGTTAGGTTTTGGATTTGTAGGTCGTGGTGCGTCGTTGGGGTGGTGGGAGCGACGCACAGACGAATAAATCTGCCTCAGCTTCACTCCCATACCGGCGGTGCCCTTCACGGCGGCGTCTCGGAGTTGATGGCATCGTGTCTCTGCCGATCCTTCAGATCGGCAGCGTTAGGGTTCATGGATGGTGTTGGCGAGGCGGCGGCGACGACTCCATCAGGTGTGTCTCTCCTTCTGCTCTGTCCCCGTTGCTATGGCGTTGTCTCCGACGTCATGGTGGAGCAGGGAGGTTTTGTCGTTCAGGAGTACGCGCAGGCGGTTGTCTACGCAAGTGACAGCTGGAAGATGGAGAATCTTGTGTTGGGTCTGTGGTTGAAGGCTGACAGTTCTGCTTTCCTCCTCCGACGTCGTCGTCATGCGGGGGTGTCAGTTCTGAAGTTTGATGGCATGTCCGGGTATATGTTGCCCCGGTCTGATTCTTTCAACGGCTATGGTTTTGCTTCTGGAAAACCACTTTGGAGGTCCGCAAAGTTGCTGATCAGCGATGGAGCCGCGTCGAGCTTGGGTGAAGAGGTGATCTGTCTTTTTACCCTTTGGTGTCCGCTTCGGTGGTGTCGAAGGTGAGGGACAGACGTTGGAATTTTGCATAGGATTTTCCTATCGTTTCAATCTAGTATCGTCGGTGCTTACGTGCCTTGTAACTTGATCTTTATTCTATATAAATGAGACACGTATTACCATGCAAAAAAACTTATTCAATAGATAGATATAATTGTTGCAGAAATTGACAATAACATCGCTATTCCACTGAAATCACATTTGATTAATTACACAGCGTAGCATGTCCAAGCAACAGTTGATTTGGGGAGAAGAACAAAATCATACAGATGCACGCCTAACTCATGTGGTCCATGCCTGAGATGCATCAAATACATATATAGATAGATATACAAGATATGCAAAGTACAGTGAAGATCCTGCCATGCTCATATCATATGCCTCCACCCCACTCCAATCTGAAAAGGAAAAGGACAGGGCAAAAGCCAAATGCGAGCAGTTAATTAAGTATGCAAACCCCTAATCTCTCTCTCTTTTTTTCCCTTTCTTTCCACAAAGCACTGCCCACTAATCAATCAGCATGGTGGCACATCCCCCAGGGATGGATAACCTAAGCTTTGTCAAACTTCAAATGGGGTGGTGTGCATGACACATCTAACACACCCCTAACAATTGCAAAATGCAAATCAGGCACTAATCAGCTGCATCCACAGCAGGCAGCAGTAGTAGATTAAGGGTTGTTCATATGCATGTATCTGGTGCTGCTGGTAAAGAAATGAGGGTCGTGCCTCTGATTAAGATTGGCTGCTGCGTGCAATTATCTATGCTAATGACAGGTGTCCCGCGCCCGTTCCCACACGATTAGGGCATCTTGGCCTCAATAATTGCGCCGCGCCAGTTGTTAATCGCGCGACTAAACCACCCGCTGACCTCAAGTCTTGGCCTAAAAACTATGCTTACACAATGCAGCAGCTGCATTGTTATTTCGGTTTTGGACCTGTCCTTTTGGCCGCGGGCGGGACGCGTGTCGCGCTCGCGGCTGCCCCAGATAAGCGCTCAAGTAAACTCCTGTCTACCGGTAACCAAAACCCCAGGAGAAAAATAATGAACTTGTAGTAGCAAGCATTCCAAAGTATACTACTAGTAGTAGTTATCATACATGTAGCATGACAGTGCAAACAGGCAAAGAGTTGACTCCATATTCTGTAATTACTTACACATCACCAGAGCAAAAAAAGAAGGAAAGGGCTGTAATCCACACACGGTGCAAACTAGCGACACTCGGATCGACATACTTTTGACAGATTAAGTACATACGACATGTAGATCGACCGGCGCAACCATTTTCAGCATGTTCTCGGGCACCCCCACTCCACACATAGCCTGAGGTAGGAAGAGGATGCAACCCAAGGACCCTTCTACCTGGTCAGGTAGTACACTAGCATGAAGAGCGCGACGAATGACGCCACGAGTGTCCCCATCCTCCTGCTCGACTTGGTCTCGAACACCTACGTTCATGAAGATATAGATCGTCTCAGGAGAATACAAGGGGAAGATGCACGACGAATCGTTAATTAATCCGCTCGCTTACCGTCTTGAATTTGTCCACTGTTCCAGAGAGAAACCCCCTTGATGAATCCATGTCATTACCCTGAATAAGGCATGTGATGGTAAGATAGCAGAAGCAGTAGATTCAGATCTTTGAAGGAAGAAAAGGTTCAGAGTAGATACAACATACCATTCTGTCCAGCATCCGGTTATGAGCCTCCACCTCTTCATTTATATCACCTGATATCTACAGAATGGTAAACAGCTTCAGTAATCTTCAAGCTGGAAAGGCAGATACATACAATTGAGCAGAACATCATGAACTACGGAAGCGACTGCTACTCATTTCATTTGTCATTTGAGAACTGAACCTTCAACAACTCTACTACTTAAACCTGGTCATGCCTAATTGTTCAAAGAGAGATTCGCAAGCAAAATTCAGACTGAGAACGCCAACAGTTAGACAAGAATCATCGCATGTTCTGGGTCCAAATGTTCCTCACGCTTTTTACTTTGCAGGCTACCCCCAATAGCTCATCGACCAACACAAGATTCCGTCAACAGCTCATTTAT
The DNA here is from genome assembly GCF_018294505.1 of Triticum aestivum. Taxonomy (NCBI): domain Eukaryota; kingdom Viridiplantae; phylum Streptophyta; class Magnoliopsida; order Poales; family Poaceae; genus Triticum; species Triticum aestivum. Next base: position 714,104,769 of record NC_057810.1, on the reverse strand, counting down.
TCACTAGGTTACAAAGCGTAGAGCCAAATGTATCCCCACACTCAAAAGGAGTTGATCCAATACATATTATATGAGGAGGCTGGTCAAATTGCATCAGTCAAACCAACTAGTATATTACAATTCACAAGATCCATTAAGTTAAGATTCCTTCTCATCTAGCAATTTGAAGGGGGGAAACTCATGCCGAAAACCTATGCTTAATTCCTCACTGGCTATTCAAACTAAATGGTCCAGGAACGCACATGGTTACCATGGATACAAGTCCAGATTAGTACTATCTATAAAGTTGCAATTTCTAAAGTTGTTCGTCTCTTAGTTTTGAGAGGAAAGGATGTTCCTTTTTAGAAAGCGTACAACTAAAAATATCTTCTTACCATCTTAGCTAAGCGATACAATTGGAAGATAAACAAGCACAATCAATATGTGATACACCAACTCTTTACATAAAACGAAGATAGAGCATTCAGATATTCAATCATTATGTGGCACTCACCCTCTTGAGAATGCTGACTCGATCTTGCAATCCATCCACAGCTCGCTCATTCTCATGTTCATCTATCTCATGTGAAGAATAAGCTGATGCTCGGATTCCACCTTCTTCAATGCCATCAAAGAGAGCAGTTCTGGTGCTTCGGAAGCTATCAAAAGTGCAGAGAATAGTTATATAAGAATGCATACAGATTTGACAAGGGCATAGAAAAACATGAAGTCCAAAAGAAACAGAGAAATGCGTATGCAAACTAAATTACTTTGCATATGAAAAGGACTAATGTTTTTTTCTGTAAATTCACAAGTCAATAAATTCTGAACACATCATCACGTACAACAAATGTATTGAGGGGGAGGGCATTTGATCAGATAAAGAAACTTTGCATAACTGTATGTTAAATCAATCTGATGCCCTGTGAGGACAGAGCACACATCACCAAACTTTTGATAATGGTCAGACCAACAATGTGTATAACACAATTGCCCTAACTTCTATTCATATATATACTCCTAGAGCTGTCACAGGGTATAGATGTTACATTACAACTAGGACGCGGCAACAGAGTGCAAGACATGAGATGTGCTATAAACACTTGGCATTGCCATAAGTTTTTCGTGTTAGCAGATTTCTTGTTAGGGTATTTGCTATATATAGTGCCACATCAGGCAGGGTGTTGTGTTTACTTCGCACCGCATGTTTGGCACCAAGTTCAGTCTTCGCCGATAAATAGAATATCAACTCGCCTTAATTTCTCTCCCATCATCCTATGTTTCATTCAGTATTTTGCTCCATAATGCCATTGAAGATTCAGGCTACCTTAAAACCATGTTGGATCGACATTGGGATGCCTTAAACAAGGTAGAAGAAAACAAGAGAAACAGATTCATGTATTAGACTGAGAGTTTATCATGTCTTTTGCTTTCCTTGTATAGCAGTGGAATTCCCATTTTTAATTAGAGTGGCTAACAACATGTTATCTCCATGCTCGATGATAACAGTTTGTAACAAGTATGAAATGCAAGAATACACAATACTGCAATTCATTCTGCTATAGCCTACAATGTTAGAATAGTAGCTCCGGAGAGTCCAGGTTCTTAGCTCATTGATCTGATGGGAGGGTAAGATCAATGTCATGTCAGTATGTCACAATGACTGCTAAGAGTAGACGTTGTCAATTCAACTAGAGTGGACAAACAAACAGTGAGATGATGGCAATGCCAGGAGTGGTCATTATAGTAAATCTGGTGGAACTGAATAATAGGAACTGCCTGTGCAAGATTGAATAATCCTGTCATGAAAAAGGGATACGAATGAGAGGCTACCATGCCTTGTATTCATTTCCTACAACGAGATAGCATTTGAATTTCCTTCTTTTCTAATAAGAGTGGCTAACAGGATGTTATATTCATAACAGTTTGTAATAAGAATGAAATGCAGGAATACACAATACATCAGTTCCACGAATATTTCATTTTGCAATAGCCTATAATGTAAGAACAGTAGGTCCCAAGAGTCCAGGTTCTTGGTTCACTGATCTGACGGGGGTGTAAGACCAATGCCATGTCAGTACGTCACCATGCCTGCTAAGTTTAAATGCATCTCCCTTCAACTAGAGTAGACAAATAGACAGTGAGATGCTGGCAATGCCAGGAGTGGGGCATTGATTGCCAATTTGGTGAAACTGAAAAATCAGAACTGTATATGAACATAAGCTGATGAGCAAAAAAATAATAAAAACCATCGATCTTTGTTCCAAATATTCAACATAAGCTGTCGGCTGCGTACGCCTGTGATAGTCAAACAAATGCAGGCATAACTAGAACACCTAGCGGAGAGCGGTGACTAACTAGTCATCTGGCAAGAGCATCACCATGGCCCCATCGAGTTCAGCACCGCAATACCGCCGATGACCATTCCCAGCAAGGCAGCAGCAACCTAACCAATTCACTGGAATTCCAAACCGTCGAACCATGACACTTGGACCAGCAACAAAGAGGACCAGAGTAACAAACAGATCACCTCGATCCTCTAGGCTCACAAATGGACAGCACGCATCGCACTACCAACTCCACGAATCGGACGGCAATCCTATGTGTCACGGCATCCCATTGAGCGTGAACGAGGCTAGGCCTGCAGGCAGGAACGAATCTCGCCCGCCCTCGTGAACCCTAACCCCCGCCCTAATCAGCGGCCCAGAAATTCGAAAAGGCAGAATGGATGATGGAGCGCATCGAAGCTTACCCCCTCGCGTTCATGGCGCCGGACGTCGGTGTTCGGCTCCCTCCACGGCCCCTGCACAAGAACCCAGCACCGCCCGCGATCAGAGACCCGGCCACAGGGGCGCCGAAAACAAAGGAAAAATTCCGGGAATAAACACGGAGGTGGGTGGATTCGGGGTACCCGTGGATCTCCGGCGGCTCTACCTCTCGATTTCGCGCCGGATCGGCGGCTGGCTGGCGTCGGCGTCGGCGTCGGGGGAGGAGGAGGACGGGGGAATGGCAGGCAGGGGAGGGGGAGGAGGAAGAGGGAGGCGGTATAGTGGTAGCTCGTAACTGCCACGCGGGCCCGGGCGAGGCGGGGCCCGCTGGCAGCGACGGCAGGCTGCTCGGCGCACGTGGCGGCCTCCGGATGGGGGCGGTGACGTGTCCCTCCCCGATCGGACGGCCAGGATCGCGCGGGGCTGCGTAGAGCCAACGCGCACATTCTTCTTCCTTTCTTTCTTTCTTCCCAGTTCCTCTTCTCTTCTCTTACCGCCGCCGCCGCCGGAGGAGTGAGCAGCAGCGTGAGTCGTCGGCGGGGACGGAGGGGCCGGAGATGGGGTTCGAGTCGTCGGCGGAGACGGAGCGGTTCCTGTGCGAGCGGCTGCTGGACGCGGCGCAGCCCATCGCGGAGCGCTTCCGCGCGCTCTTCTCCCTCCGCAACCTCCGCGGCGACGGCCCCCGCCGCGCCCTCCTCCAAGGTGCCGTCCCCTCCCCCTCCCCGTCGACCACAGTAGCTTTAATTTGATGCCGCGGGTAGTACAGTTTGCTTAGGTTCCGCATCCGCTGCAGGGGAGCACAAGCTTTACTACAGTAGCTTCGATGCGTAGTTTCAGCAACCAGTACAGAGAAATACTGGGATCTCCAGTGTTCCCCGGACCTGATTGAGCCCAGATCGCAGCTATACTCGCGTGCTCCACTGGTTTTCCTGCTAGTAGTACTGATAGCTTTTTTTTTTTTTTTGCGGGAAAGTAGTACTGATAGCTTGAAAGCTTGCTCAGCATGGTTGCCGTGTTCTTTGCCCAATTGAATGGGCCGTTTGGTTGGTATAGGTAGCTTCGTGTTGATTTTCAATCTGCGTTAGCAGCTAGCTACTTGGTGAAGTTTAATCTGTTAATAGCTTCTTCGACCCTGACTGAATATAGATTTCATGGGCGTATGTTAGTTGATTCTGTGCTAATAATATAGGTTGAGCTTGGGTTGCCCTCCATGAAACCTGGTACTTCACTTGTCTAGCTGGGTACTTTTGGCACCTTTCGTCCATTTAGTTTATGAAGGGCTTCTCACACTGTTAAATGGTGCTAGTTTTGGTTGGCCCTACTTAGTAGGTCTGGAATTGGATGTGGTTCTGTGTGTTCATTGCCTGCTGGTATATCTGCAGGGAAGCTTGAATTAGCACCTACCTTTTGTATGGATTTGTGATCCTAGGATCGTTGCCTGTCCCGCATCTGTGTATATTTCTCTGTCTCCAGATTATTCATCTGTTGATATGTATACATGATGAATTGCTCAAAGTTCCAGCATCTACCACCTTTTCTCTGGGGTTTCTTCTTTCTAGATGATATTCCATTAGTTATTTCCTTGTTCACTTTGCTTAGTTTTGAAATTATATGGTATTTTACTTCAGATCTGCTGTTAGTAGCAGATCCTACTGCCTAGCTTTATAATTCTACCGATGTTTGTTTAATCTATCACTGAAAATATGTGGCAGAAGGAGATGGTTAAGAAAATCTGATCTATTTTCTTGAATGCTCAGCTGCAAGGGATCCTTCCAACTTGCTTGCACATGAGGCTGCATTTGCACTTGGACAAATGCAGGACGCTGAGGCTATCCCTGCATTAGAGGGAGTTCTCAAGGATCTTTCACTGCATCCAATTGTCCGCCATGAGGTAGTTTACCATCACAGCAGCTAATGTTGTCTGCTCTTTCTAGTACTTTAATATCCATTTGAGAAGCGTGATATGTTTATTGATCAGGCTGCTGAAGCCCTTGGAGCTATTGGCTTGGAAAAGAGCATTTCCCTGTTAAAAGAGAGTTTAGTAGCTGATCCTGCCGTGGAGGTGCAAGAAACGTGTGAGTTGGCTCTTAGACGGATAGAAGGGCAGAAGAATGCTAGTGGCGCTGAAAGCACAACAATTTCGCCTTATCTATCAGTTGATCCAGCACTGCCTGCCAAGCAAGGACTCTCAGTAGAACAACTAAGGTATGTCTTTCAAGAGTTCTACATGTTTTTTCTGTCTCTAGTATGCATCATCTTGATATTATTGGCATGGTGGATATTTTTCAGGGAGCTTCTCCTCAATGAGCAAGAAAAGATGTATGAACGTTATGCAGCTCTTTTTGCGCTTAGGAATGATGGCGGAGATTATGCTGTTTCTGCTATCATTGAATCTCTAGGTGTGAAAAGTGCTCTTCTGCGCCACGAGGTTTGCTTGAACTTTAACCGATTTTCTGTTTGCTCTTGTACCACAATCATAAGTCTTGCTAAAGAACACAGACGAATAAAGCAAAACTATGCTGCATCATCTCAAATTTCTAGTAATTAGAATCGCCACGAAATTTTTTCTGCAACATAACCATTGTTGTTCTTGCTATTTTAGTGTGCATTGTTTATGATTTTTCTTCTGCTGCTGTCTTGCAGGTCGCTTATGTGTTAGGTCAGCTGCAGAACAAAGCAGCTTCAGATGCACTTTCTGGTGTTCTCCAGAATGTTGATGAGCACCCAATGGTCAGGCATGAAGCTGCCGAGGCCCTTGGTTCGATTGCAGGTAAATGATACCACATTATTTGCCACAATGATGTTTACTTCTCCGTTCCATGTTCATACATTATGTTGCTGAGATTATGGTATGTTTGATGTAGATCAAGAAAGCATTGCACTTCTAGAGCAATTCGCCAAGGACCCCGAGCCCATCGTCTCCCAGAGCTGTGAGGTAGCTCTCAGCATGCTTGAGTACGAAAGGTCGGGGAAGTCATTCGAGGTAACATACCTTGGCCTGGATCTGTGCAAAGGAACCGTTTCGAACACCGCGTAAATAGATATTTAACTTGTAGTTTTTCCATGCAGTTCCTGTTCCTACAGACTCCTCAGGTACAGCAGGAGTCCTGAGCTCAGCCAGGTCCAGGACAAGAAGGGTGATTGCCCAGGCCCCGGGGAAAATATAGGCCTAATATCATTAGATTCTGATATGCGTATGGGCTAAATATACACATTGACTTAGCATGCATCTGTAATCTCAAGTTGGCCTCCACACGGATTGTATTCGACTGGCGAGTACTGTAGAATTTTGGTCTTGTGTTTGATATTACTGCTTGCATGATGCATGGCATGCAGTTGTATTCGATGAGGCGCAAAGAACACACTGAGCAGGGGGTTCGATATGAAAGGCTTCCCTTTTATTGCTTCTTTTTTGGCTTGTTTGTTTGGTGCTTGTCCCTGGTAAAAAGGCGGTCTTGCCTCCTCATCTATATGTGTTCCTGTTTGAACTTTTGCAGGTTTTGTCCATTCTGAATTTCCATTGGGGCCTTGGTGACTTGTGTTATGCACTTGCTGAACTCATGGTTTTCATAAACATGGGCAGAAAATGCAGGCAAGTTTATTTATCAAGTAAAGAAAACAAGCCCCTGGTGCTGTATCTAAGGTCAGGAGCTTCCTGTAAAGGATCTGATGTTTTTTTTTTTGAAACGGAGGCAAAAGATTTGCCTCATATATTAAATGAGGAGGAGAAAGAGTTTGTTACAACACAGTGCCAAGAAACGGCATGACAATTACTCTCGTAATAAGAAAGACCCTAAATTTTTCGCCCCGGCTTTAACCCAAAGGTTGGACTCTTCGATCACATTGTTTAGCAAGACATGCGGAGGGGCACTCTTGTGTCTAAACACCCTTGCATTACGCTCATTCCAAATCACCCATGAAACCAAATGGTTACTAAAGCCTTCGCTTTTTGGTTGGCGGTGCCCTCGGCGCTCAAACTCGCCCACCATTCCTTGATGGAGTCGTACAAGTGCCATGCGAACGTGTCCACGTCGTGGATGCAGAGCTTCTGAATCACCATGTTCTAGAGCCTGAGGGTGAAGCGGCATCTGAAGAATAGATTGGGACCTCATTCCTGCACCCCTCTGCACAAGGGACAAGGGCCACAGTTTGGTCAACCTCGCCTCTGCAATCTGTCTGCGGTCCAGATCCTATCTTGAAGCGCGAGCCAAGCAAAGAACTTGACTTTTGGAGGGGCCAAAACCTTCCAAACCATTTGGTCCATGGGGGAGAGGACCAAGCCCAAAAATTGCGCCCTGTACGCGGAGGCCGCGGAGCAGTTCCCGAAAGCTGTGTGCTTCCAAAGGATGTCATCGTCGGCAAGCTCATCAAGGTGGACCTCTTGGAGCAGCGTCCATAGGGCGAAGAATTGTGAAACATGCTCAATGGAGGCCGGTGTAGGTGGCCTGATTTTGAGAATCCACACGCTCTCCTTGAGGGCCTCCTGCACCTTCCAGCGCTTCTGCGAGGAAGCCTCATAAATGAGCGGAGTGATGTCTCTGGGCTTGCGACCCAGAAGCCAAGGAGAGTCCCAAAAAGGTGTCCGCGCACCATTGCCAACCATGATGGTGGTACATGCGTAGAAAAAATTTAGGTCATCCTCATCACACGGGTTCCCACCTCCAACCCACAACTTTGTGGGCTCCTTTCACTCATACCAAGGCCACCGCAGACGCAAGGCCCGCGCGAACTAGAAGGTGTTTAGGACCCCAAGCCCACCATAGTCAAGCGGCCTACTGACAGTGTCCCAATTGACCTTGCACTTTGCCCCAGTTGTCTTACCCGATCCCGACCAAAGGAATGCCCGCTCGAGTTTGTCAATGTTTTGCAGGATGGTGGTTTGTATGACAAGCGGCGTGATGAAGTAGATGACTTGGGAAGCGAGAACCGACTTGACGAGCGCCGCGCGTCCAATGGTGGTGATGTTTTGGCCCTCATATGTTGTCAATCTACTCGCCACTTTATCCACTAAGAATTGAAGATCAGCAAGCTTCAGCCTCCAAATCGACAGCGGTAGCCCCAAATAACGGAGTGGAAAGGCAGCCCTAACAGCCGGCAGCCCATGGGTTATGCGGTCCAAGTCGAGGTTGCCACATCTAATGGGCACCATTGAGCTCTTATGGAAGTTAGTGCACAGACCGGTGACGTCCCCGAATCCCCTCAGAATGGCCGCCAGGTTGTCCACATCTCTTTTGATGGGCGCAACAAACACAACTGCATCGTCCGCGTAAAGAGAGGTACGCACGATGACCCCTCTCCCACAGATCTTGTGCAGAAGGCCTTTCCTAGTTGCCGCATCGAGGATTTGCTTCAAAGGGTCGATGGCAATGGCAAAAAGGAGAGGAGAGATGGGGTCCCCCTGCCGAAGCCCTTGGCCGTGATTGATGGGAGAGCCGGCTACCCCATTCAAGAGAACCTCGAAGATTAGGAACAAAGGAGAGCCGCAATCCGCTCCCAAAATTTGCTAGGGAAGCCACGCCTCCGCAGGAGGTCAAGCAAATACTCCCACTTGACGGAGTCAAAGGCCTTGCGAATATCCAACTTGAACAGGAGAGAAGGGGTCTTGCTCTTGTGCAGGCAACGAGCAAGGTTCCTAACAGACATGAAGTTGTCATGGATACTCCGCGTTTTGACGAAGGCACTTTGGGCGTTGGAGACGAGGGTGGACATGTGCGGTCCAAGCCTACTAAAGAGCACTTTGGCGATGAGCTTGGCGACCGCATGAATGAGACTAATAGGCCTGAAGGCAACGATGCTCTCCGCCCCATCCTTCTTGGGAAGCAACACAATATTCGCAGAGTTGAGCCAGTGGAGGTTTGTTGTGTGTAGGGAGTCGAAGCGCTGGATCACCGCCATGAGGTCGAGCTTGACGATGGCCCAACACTTCTTGAAGAACAAGCCAGTGAAGCCATCCGGCCCCGGGGCCTTGTCGCTAGGCATGCTATTTATTGCCTCAAGGCCCTCCTCCTCAGTGAAGGGCGAATCAAGCTTGTGCAGGTCATGCGACTCCAGATTGAGCTCCTCCCAATTGAAGTCCATCGTACTTCCGCTTCCTCTTTTCATGACATGCAAGAAGTGGTCATGGATTATCTTCTCCTTGGCCTTGTGTTTGGTTACCCACCCTTGATCGTTCATGATGCGGTGGATGTGGTTTTTTCTCCTCCGTGCGTTGACTCGACGGTGAAAGAACTTGGTGTTGGCATCTCCTTCCTTGATGTTAGCAATTCGGGCACACTGCTTTTTGCGTGCTTTCTCAAGCATGGCCAAGCTTATCACCCTTCTCTTAAGACGAAAGGATCTGATGTTGCTACTATGTCAGTTGAGGAGGAGGATAGGGGGTGACATATATTCAGACCTCCTTTGATTCATAGGATTGGAATATCATAGGAATAGGAAAATCATAGAAAGTGAGGTGACATGCATCTCAATCCCTATAGGAAAAGAGATATCACTTGATTCATAGGATAGGAATTTTTCCATTGAGTTTAGGCTAATGTTTTTTTTCCTTTGAAATGTGAAGGATTGATGCCTATCCTACATAGGAATATGAATACATTCCTACAAACCAAAGGGCTACAAAGGAATTTTTCCTACAAATTTCCTACAAGATTTCTCCAAACCAAAGGAGACGTCAATTAAAAAACAAAAGAGTGATGTTACCGACCACATCGGTGGATCGGTCTCCTATCTCCGACAGACGTGATGAGTATCATATGCTGGAACCGTTGTGGTCTTGATGGACGGGCGCCATCACTGTGGTGGCTTGTGCGGCAATACCATCCCACCTTATTCCTTACTGGAACTAAAATGAGGGATTCGAAGGAGGCCCTGAATTTCGTGCCAACTATGGGTTTTACTGGTGGTTTTGGTGTAGGCCGTGTCCTTGGTGTTGGTTTGGTTTTTGTTTTGGCAAAGTTCTGTTTTGGTTTCTCCGAAGCACTACCATGCACATTGTGTTAATGTTGAAGTGACGGAGGGGAACTCTGCCTTGGAGAAAGGTCAGAGACATGAATTCTAGAACCTACTTCGTCGGTTAAGTACCCATAGGTCTGGTCCCTGGATTTGTTGTGGTGACTTCAGTGAGGTGCTAGAACATGAAGAACACATTGAGCTGCTTCCCTTGGCCAATACTAAGATCAACAATGAGAACACACGACCCGACCCTTGTTTCTTGTTGATAATCTCAGTGTCTCACCTCTTGGTGTTGATCCCTTTATCTTCTTGTGATAATTTTATTTTTTGCCCTAATCAATTGATTTAATTTTGGATGATCTAGGTTGTTTGTGGTGGAAAACTCGGCACTGTTTTTTTGCCTTATTATGGCTTGATTTATACACTCCTAAGTGTTGATTTTGTGGGCAGTCATGTGTTTTACTGTTGGGCAAAAGATCTAATCTATGTGAAGTTATGTTGTTGCTGATATCATTGCCTTTGTGTTAAAAGTGGAACCTCCAAGAGAATGACTTCAAAGATCCCGGAAAATGTGAAGCTCTTTCCAACGTCAATTACTTGGGAACAAAGGCATGAACATTAACAACACTTGCATAGCTCAAAATCATTCATATCATCGATTTTCTTAGTGTTGTCTCGCCTTCATGCCTGTTTTTCAAAAATGTTAGGTGCAACTAAAGGGAGCAAGAAGACGTGCACTCAAAACGATGCAGATCATGGGGACATTGCAAGAGATTTAAGAGCAGCGCTAAGAAAATTAAAGCAAAGCTTACTGAGCTAAAAAAAGTACTCCCTCTGTTTATTTTTATAAGACGTTTTGACAATTCAGACAACAGACAAAATAGTTCAATGTGAGTTGTCCAAAACATCTTATAAAAGAGAACGGAGGGAGCTTTAGAGAAGAAGCTTCAACACAGCATGAAAATGAAGGTCATGTTTGAGAGCAAAAGCCGTTGATGCAGAAAACAAGGTATTGTCTCATTTTGAGGGTAAAGCTACTAGAAATGGACTCCTTAACTGAGAATAAAATTATGAAATCCAAAAACACAGAGGAGCAACCTGAGAATCTTAACTAAGGTGGTTGCGTCCAATGCATTGGCACCTGTTTTTAGGGCTCTTTTCATAAAAATAAACTTTACAATTTTATCGCCATCTTGAAGGCCGCTTGCCTTGGTGCTAGCAAGATGATTGGTTCCCCCCTAAAGGAGAAGGCAATCATGAGGAAATGCAAGAAGTGGGTGCTCTATCTTCAATCCGACATCTTGAAGGAGAAGTCTTCTAGGAGCAAAAGCAAGAAGAACGGCACCATATGAGGGCGTCCGTGATTGCTTGACGGATGCACGTCATTTCAATGTTGCCTTATGTATTGGTCGTTGTGTTTTTGTTGGGTGCCTTTGTGAGGTCACGATCTATGTGCCAGGTGTTTTACGGGTGTAGCTTGTTGAGAGTTTATAGAGATTTGGCTATGTAGTTGTAGGGTCATGCTTTGGGAGATTTTGCCATGGTTTAAGGAAAAACCGCGCCTTTGATCGTTTTGCCACGTGCTAGCCGGGCACGGTCCGACCAACCGATCGATCGAAACGAGAGAGATGAACAAAGGCGCCCCCCTACAGGGGCGTGCCATGTCTGGCTCATTGCAGCACGAACGTTCACCTTGCCTCAAGGATGGTTAATAGGGAGCTGGCCCAGTAACTGTTCGTTTGATTTGTTTGCTTCTTTTTTAAATTTTATTTCTATTTTGAAATGTTATAAATATATATTTCAAAGATAACCTTTACGGGAAAAAAATTGAAGGTGCATTTTTTTTATGAAATGTAAAATTTTGTTCGCGCAATTGTTCATTCCATTAAAAAAATTGTTGGTATCATTTACAAAATGTCCACATGCTTAAACATATGTTCATGAAAATGTAAAAAAAAATCGCATCATTTGTAAAAACTTTTCATACCAATAAAAATTGTTTATGACATTTGAAGAAAATTCACACATTTATGTTCACGATTTTTTTAAATACTCATGAAATGTAAAATTGTTCGCACATTTTTTTGAAAATGTTTATAACATGTAAAAAATGTTTGTGACATTAAAAATGCTCATAACACTTATGAAATTGTTCGCACATTTCAGAAAAAATGTTCAACTTGTGTTTAAAAATGTTCACTGTGTATTAGAAAAAACAATAATGTACATCTTTACAAAAATGTTGAACATGAATCCAAATAAACATTCATCGCGTGTTTAACAAAAATGTACAACGTGTATCTACAAAATGTTCAACCTATATACGTAAAATGTTCAACATATATTACAAAAATCAACATATGGAAATGGTTTTGTTTAAAACATGAAAACAGTGAAGAAAAACATAGAAAACTGAAGAAAAAAAATAGCACGGGACCTTCTTAAAATCAAGCAAGGATTTTAAAACAATCCCTGTTGTTGGTTAAAACGGTTGGCGCACGCTTTGTTGAATCAGCCCATCCAAGTGAGAGCTGCTACGGTCTCACTATATAAGCCAAACCATTTCACATATGGATTGGTTTAACATTATGGGCAATACGGTTTCGCTATGACTTGTTTCTCTTGGAATCATTATCACATACACATGTCATCCTTGTTTTTGTAACATTATGGGCAATATGGACAACGCGACGAAAGATGATTCATAAACACATTTCCAGCCGCCCATGTCTACCCATATGTTCATCCGAAGTTTCATTAGTAACCTTGGCTAACCCCCGAAACCAAAACCGAATTCTGCTGCAAGCGTCTGCGCGACTATATGATTGCCTTTGTCCCCTCCACCGCTCGGCTGCCTAAAGATTAATGCAAATGGGGTAGTCAATATTCAGGGCGGACGAGGAACTGCTGCTGCTGTGTGTCGGGATCAAATCCACACGTACATGGGATCCTCAGCTATTACTCTCCACACGTATCAATTCGGTCATCATCAAAGATAAACTAGTATTAAAAACGTTTTTACATTATGAGATGAAGAGAGTAGAAGCCAATGTTTGAAGAAGCTAATGTGGCCACGTCACTTTTCTAATCTCTACTCCTAATGGACGAATTGGTTGAATAGTCCCCCCACTTTCAACCGGTTTATTTTCAACCGGTTTATTTTCAACCGGTTTTTCTTCGTCCCACCTCCCACCAGCCCCTCCCACCGGTTTTTCTCTTTTCTCATCTGACCGGCAATACCCAACGTATTTATGGTAATCAATCATAATTAATCCACATATAGTAATAAATCAATCCAGGTATGGTAAGGTCATAACTCAGGAAATTTTGAATATGATAATTATATGGTAATAAATTTAAATTACCTCAAAGGCTATCAATCCAGGTATGGTAAGGCCATAACTCGGGAAATATCGAATATGGTAATAAATTTAAATTACCACTAGGCATGATAAGGCTATCCACGTATAGTAATAAATCATATAGTAATAAATCATAATTAATCCACGTATAGTAATAAATCAATCCAGGTATGGTAAGGTCATAACTCAGGAAATTTTGAATATGGTAATTATATGGTAATAAATTTAAATTACCCCAAAGGCTATCAATCCAGGTATGGTAAGGCCATAACTCGGGAAATATCGAATATGGTAATAAATTTAAATTACCACCAGGTATGGTAAGGCTATCCACGTATAGTAATAAATCATATAGTAATAAATCATAATTAATCCACGTATAGTAATAAATCAATCCAGGTATGGTAAGGTCATAACTCAGGAAATTTTGAATATGGTAATTATATGGCAATAAATTTAAATTACTCCAAATGCTATCAATCCAGGTATGGTAAGGCCATAACTCGGGAAATATCAAATATGGTAATAAATTTAAATTTCTCTACTCATAATGGACGAATTGGTTGAATAGTCCCCCCCACTTTCAACCGGTTTATTTTCAACCGGTTTTTCTTCGTCCCACCTCCCACCAGCCCCTCCCACCGGTTTTTCTCTTTTCTCGTCTGACCGGCAATACCCAACGTATTTATGATAATCAATCATAATTAATCCACATATAGTAATAAATCAATCCAGGTATGGTAAGGTCATAACTCAGGAAATTTTGAATATGGTAATTATATGGTAATAAATTTAAATTACCCCAAAGGCTATCAATCCAGGTATGGTAAGGCCATAACTCGGGAAATATCGAATATGGTAATAAATTTAAATTACCACCAGGTATGGTAAGGCTATCCACGTATAGTAATAAATCATATAGTAATAAATCATAATTAATCCACGTATAGTAATAAATCAATCCAGGTATGGTAAGGTCATAACTCAGGAAATTTTGAATATGGTAATTATATGGTAATAAATTTAAATTACCCCAAAGGCTATCAATCCAGGTATGGTAAGGCCATAACTCGGGAAATATCGAATATGGTAATAAATTTAAATTACCACCAGGTATGGTAAGGCTATCCACGTATAGTAATAAATCATATAGTAATAAATCATAATTAGTCCACGTATAGTAATAAATCAATCCAGGTATGGTAAGGTCATAACTCAGGAAATTTTGAATATGGCAATTATATGGTAATAAATTTAAATTACCCCAAAGGCTATCAATTCAGGTATGGTAAGGCCATAACTCGGGAAATATCAAATATGGTAATAAATTTAAATTACCACCAGGTATGGTAAGGCTATCGATCCAGGTATGGCACGCCCTCACCTGATCACCTATCACAATCTCCAGCCCCACGCACGCACCAAAGAACCCACCCGGCACCAAACGCAGCTCCCCTCGATCCCCTCGAGTAAACACCGCCGCCGTCGTGCGATCTTCCTGACACAGACGCCGTCGCCGCCTCCTTCCCACCTACGGCGTCCCCCACGTCCATGGTGACGGTGCTCGCGTCCTACACTGACCCTCCGCCTCATATAGGTTGGTCGTTGATGGAGTGGGATGTGCCGCTGCGGTTTGGGGAGGCGCAATCACGATCTGGTTGGGATCTCAGTGTGGAATCGTTCTCTGCGATGAAGGATGGCGCTGCCTCCCTGGCAAATGGGATCGGAGGAAGGGGCTCTACGTCGTGAATGTCGGCGAGGCAGCGGCCGAAGGCGAGCCCGACGGTGAGCACGGGTGTTCGTCCCATGAAATAGGCGGCCACGGAGGGCAGATCTGAGGCCACCCCAATCGCCGGTGGCCCTTCCTCCCATCGATCATCACCTCCATTCTCTCTCTCCTCTAAATCTTTGTCGCCCCTGCCTGATTCTGGCCGACGCCATCCGGCTCTCGCATCGACCACCACCAGCACGGCTGCGGACGAGGCGCAACCGCAGACGCCGCCGCCGCCATCCTCATCCACCTCCTCCACCATCCTTCCCAGCCGTCGTCGGGGGCACCCGCCATCTGCGCTCTAGCCCGCCCGCTCCCGCCTATCCCCTCCCCCTGCCTGCCAGCCCCGTGATCCATCGCACAGATGGCAGGTACTACAGCGACCTCCTCCCCAGCGGATCCGGCCTCCTCCGATGGAGATCCATCCTGGGCACCGCCTTATTCTCATGCGTGCACGTCTATATCAACGTCTCATTCCACCTCACCTGAGCCTTTACCTTCCCACCTCTGCTTTAGATCCACATCACTTTGCAAGGTATGTGCTTGATTGTTCCGAACTGGATCGATGGATTGTGCAAGGTACTTTGGGTGTCGTCATTGACGGCAATTGTCACGCCATGCTACCATCGGAGGGGTCCCTCATCGATGATTAGGGTCTTCCGAACTGCACGAGCTCCATTGAGAAGGATGTTTTTAATTCTGGTTTTGCCTACATGCTTTCTTTGCCTGTATCTACTTAGCTAATGTCTTCTTATAGATAGTAGCTGCTGAAGTGGTGATCAAAGTTGTTCACTATAAGGAAACAACCATGATAACAAAAGTGTATATTCCCTGACCTTTGACCTGAAGTACTTTTTCATTAGAAACTTGCAACAGCCAGGCATTGAAGTTAGTAACAGCTTCGTACGTACTGAACTAATTTGCAGCAACACGTACTGAACTAAGTTAGGTTATGCTCATCGTTCCAACATGCTTAGTGATAACCACCTAGCAAGCTGATCAAACATGAAAAAATTGAAGTGCTACTGCTAATCGTACTATTCTGAATGTGAAAATCTATTTAATTGGCTCTTCTCTAATTGTACACTTGCATAAATTTCAGATCTTGCAAATTACAGTATAACCATAAAAGTCATGCTTTGACTCCTATAGGGCCTTTTGCACTTTAATATGACTAATAGTTTGCCTTAATATCACAGATTGTATTACTACCTTTCTAAGTGAATGACATTCAAGAAGGTCATTAAATAAAACCAAGAAATCCTTCTGGTATTGGAGTGTAGGAAAGTTGAGACTATAAAACCAAAAGGTTATATTTACGTTTATTAGAGAAGGTTCTTTACTTTTTATAGGAAAACACAAAATGTTGCGATGTAGAGTCTAGGTGGTGGACCTCCTTGATCCACTTGGCGGATGAGGGCGACTCCTGTCCTGGTACCCATAGTGCCAGTGATCCAAAAATCATAAGGCCTGGATATAGCTCTAGCAGACGTATGCGGCTTGCGCATCGAGCTTGGTCATCTCGAGCATGGAGATAGGCGAGTTGTAGACCAAGAGCTGGTACAAAGATAGGCGAGTTGTAGACAAGAGCTGGTGGGCAGCAAGAAACGCATGCACACCAAAGAACAAATCTGAGTCACATGCCTACTTCTATTGGTTTCTACAAAGAGCGGCTAGCTTAGATCTTAGACCAATCGGTCACTGTCGAGGTCGCCAAGGTGATCTTACAGCACCGCCGTGGAGATTTCTCATGATTTTATGTAGGCAAGCCGCAATCGGTGGTGGTGATTGGCTGGGTGGTGTCGCTGCCTTGGGAGGAGACGAAGTGATGGTAAAAGTAAGCAGGATCCGATGATTCTTCCGTGGGGATAGCCAAAGTCAAGATGTCGACTACAGACTCGTCGCAGACTTGCAGTGAACCTGGATGCAGCGAGCCTGATTTGTGGATCGATGGCGGGTCTTGACTTTGTTAGGCTGGGACTGGATGGTTGCGGAGGGTGGTGTGCTTGGTTGGGTTCCCATGGAAGAATGTGGCCTCCTCGTGGATCTGGTCATGCCCATCCTAGAGAACATTGTGTCCCTAGCTCCCTCGAGGAGCAAGGACAGTGCAAGCGGCAGCAGGGGGTAGGGGTAGATGTGGGGAGGGATGTCGGCGGCTGCTCGAGGTCATCATGATGAAACCTTTGACGTCCCATCTTTATCAATGGAAGTGGAAGAGCACGAAGTCGAGATTGGATAGGAGTTTGAGTTCTTTTTGGCACCGATCGGTTCCCCACTTTAGAGATGTATTTTTTTTTGCGTGCGAGCAAACAGTGGGTTGATTCTAAAAGGGATAGGCACTTTTCAACAAAAGTGCATGACGGACCAAAAATATGGCCTCATTTTATTCGTTTGATAGATATCGTATTATTCATTGTTGTTCGTTTGGTGAAATTTCCTAATATTTGATTGTTGTGTTTCTAATTAGAGCACCACATAATCACCCAATATAAGGGGATGATAAATGAAAGATACTGATTATAAATTTTGAAGAGCCCTTGGCAACGCACGGGCGTTATACTAGTTAAATTTAAGGGTCTGTCTATATCACATCTAGACTCACATCTAATATGATGTCATTCTTTTTTGTTAATTGTCCAGCCAAGCTACTGTTTATTTTTTGCTTTTTTTTATTCGGCTCAGTTTCTGGAAAAAGAAACGCAAAGAACGTCCAGCCAACCTGCTGTTTTATTGTTTGTTTGCTCTTTTTTATCCGGCTCAGTTTCTGGAAAAAAAAAGGAAACAAGGGCGCACGTACCAGTTGTTGAACTTCCTACCTCCTACTCTTAAACACTCACTTATAGCCGCTAGAACCAAGGGCTGTTCTTGCATAATGATAAACACAAACACTTAATAACTCAGTTAGCGTCAGATCTGGTCACTAGCTCCCTGAAAAAATCTGGTTGCTAGCTACCGGTAAAAAAACTGATCGCTAGTTTTTTCCGGAAAAAACTGCTCGCTAGTCCAAACGTCGATTTGTTAGCTTTTGCGTCTGATCGTTATACATTTACAAGTACATCTCTCATTGCTAGCTTGTAGGCTACCAATGTTTTTTTCTTTTTGTCTTTTGGTTTTTGCGTTTTTCACTCTTATTATTTTATAATTAATTTTCTATAAGGAACAAAGTTTGGTCAAAACATATTTCAAAAAACATGTTCATGAATTTACATATTTTTTAAAATTATAAAAAATGTTAGCGAATACCAAAAAAATTCTAATATATGATGAACAATCCTTTAATATATGATGATCATTTTCTGAATACACACATTTTTTTTTGCAATATACAGTGAACATTCTTTTTTGATACATGATGAACTTTATTATATACGATGAACTAAAAGCGAACTTTTTTCATATACATTGTACTAAAAGCAAACAAGAGAAAACAAAAAAGAAAGAGAAACCAAAATAGAAAAAATAGATAAATAAGAAGAGAACAAAAAATGAACACATTTTGATTTGCTTTAAAAAATAGATAAACACGAACAATTTTAGAAAAATGAACAAATTTACATATTTGAAACATTTATTGAAACTTGTGAATTTATAAAAAAGAAAAAAGAATCATAGGAAATGCGATCAATTTTTTAAATAGAAAAAATAAAAGTAGAGAAAAACCAATGAAAAAATGATAAATAAAAAAACATGGAGAAAACAAAACAAAAAATGTATCCTAGCTACTTCGGCGGCCTCTTCTGCAGTTTGTTCGCTGACGAGGGTGGACTTGCAGCTATGACAAAAAAAGGTCGGACCCCTACTAGAAGTCGAGGGTGGACTCTCAACTGGGAAGGAAAAAGGTCGGGCCCTAGTTGCGAGTTGAGTTTGGACTTGCAACTGGGACCAAAAAGGTTGGGCCATACTTGCGAGTCGAGGGGTGGAGTTGCAACTGGGAAAAGAAAAGATCGAGTCGACGGTGGAATTGCAACTGGGAAAAAGATCGGGTCCTAGTTGCGAATCGAGGGTGCATTCGCAATTGGGACTTAAAAAGGCGGGGCCCCACTTGCGAGCCGAGGGTGGACTTACAACTCAGACAAAAAAGGTTGGCCCCAGTTGCGAGTCCAGGGTGGACTTGCAACTCGGACAAAAAAAGGTTGGGCCCTAGTTGCGAATAAAGGGTGGACTTGCAACTCAGACACAAAAGGTTGGACCTTAGTTGCGAGTCGAGGGTGGACTTGCAACTCGGACAAAAAAGGTTGTGCCCTAGTTGCGAGTAAAGAGTGAACTTGTAACTCAGACCAAAAAGGTTGGTCCCAGTTGCGAGTCGAGGGTGGCTGTGCAACTTGCGAAAAAAAGTCTACCCCATTTTGTGTCGAGAGTGAACTTGTAACTAGGACAAAAATGATTGAGGCCTAGTTAAGAATTGAGGGTGGACTTTCAACTGAGACAAAAAAGGCCAGAGCCCCGTCGCGAGTCAAGGGCAGACTTACAATTAGGACCATAAGTGTCGAGACCCGGTTGTGAGTTGAGAGTGCAATTGCGACAGGGAAAAAAAGGTCAGGCCTCAGTTGCGACTCGAGAGTGGACTTGGAAATCGGGCAAAAAAGGTCGGACCCCAATTACGAGTTGAGGGTGGACTTGCAACTGAGAAAAAAGTCATGTCCTAGTTACAAGTCGAGAGGGGGGTTTTGCAACTGGGACAAAAAAGTTCGAGCCCCAATTGCGAGTCGAGGGTGCACTTGTAATTAGAAAAAAAAAGTCGGACCCCAGTTGCGAGTCGATGATGGACTTGCAACTAGGGAAAAAATACTGGGTCCCAATTGCGAGACTAGAGCGGACTTGGAACTCCGACAAAAAAATTTGGGCTCCAGTTGCGAGTCGAGGATGTACTTGCAACTGGGACAAAACAATGCCAGGCATCAGTTGTGAGTCGAGGACCAACAAAAGCGAAGCCAAACAGGCCTAGACAACAACATGATATCTAATAAACAAAAAGCAACAAACGAGGCGGAAGGTAGAGAGAGCGCTTGCATGGAAATTATAGGAAATAAAATAAATGGTGAATTTATTTATTTATTGAAAAATATGAATTTAAAAAGACCAAAAAGAGAAAATAGAAAAACCAAAAGTTGAAAAACAAATGAGGAAAAAAACAAGGGAAAACAAAACAAAAATCTTATAGCAAAGAGTTATCCTACAATAATGCACTTAGATTTGAGGTATTATTTCACATCTAGATGTGAAACAGCAAACCCGAAAAACAAAACATAGGCTCCAATAGTGAGTTGGGGTGGGCTTGGGACTCGGACAACTACGTGCCCAGTTGCGAGTCGAGGGATGGACTTGCAACTGGGACAAATATGAAACTACAAGTCAAGGGTTGACTTGCAACTGAGATGAAACAAACTATGGTCCTAGTTGCGAGTCAAGGGTGGACTTGCAACTGGGATTAAAACGAGAGGAAAACCAATGAAAGAAAAAAAGATAAAATATAAAAATAAAAAATCATAAAGAAAAAACAAAACAAAATAGAAAAAGTATCCTAGCTACTTGGGCCGGCTCATCTGCGGTTTTTCGCTGTCGAGGGGTGGACTTGCAACTAGGACAAAAAAAGATCGGACCCCTAGTGGCGAGTCGAGGGTGGACTCGCAATTGGGACAAAAAAGGTTGGGCCCCAGTTGCGAGTCGAGGATGGACTTGCAACTAGGACAGTAAAAGGTCGAGCCCGAGTTGCGAGTCAATGGTGGACTTGCAGCTATGAAAAAGGTCAATTACCCCCGAGAACGTCAATTCCACAACCCAACCCAGCCACGCCTAGTTGCATTAGCATTGAAGGCGTTAAATGTAGTGGGGGACAAGACCAGTAATTGTGAATTGAGGGTGGGATGAAACAAACTATGAGCCCAGTTGCGAGTCAAAGGTGGACTTGTAACTTGGATGAAAAACAATAGACATGGCTAGTTGCGAATCAAGGGCGTGCTTGCAACTAAGAGAACTATGAGTTGAGTTGCGACTCGAGGATGCACATAAAACTGGGACAACTACAAACTACGAGCCCAATTGCGAGTCAATGGTCGACTTGCAACTAGGATAAAACAAACTACGGTCCAGTTGCGAGTCAAAGATGGACTTGCAACTGGGATGAAACACCAAACACAAGCCCAGTTGCACGTCAAGGGTGGGCTTGCATCTGGGAAAAAAGAAACTATGGGCCTAGTTGCGAGTCGAGGTAGGACTTGTAACTAGGATAACAAAAACTACGAGCTCAGTTTCGACTCACGGGTGGACTTGCAACTGAGATGAAAAACATAACACATGCCGAGTTGCGAGTCGAGGGTGGACTTGCAACTAGGACAACAACAAAAATATGGGCCCATTCACAAGTTAAGGATGGACTTGCAAGTAGGACAACAACAAAACAGTGATCCCAGTTGCGAGTTGAAGATGGACTTGAAATTAAGACAACTACGAAACATCGAGCCCAATTGCGAGTCAGGGGTAGACTTGCAACTGGGATGAAAAACAAAAACATGTCTAGTTGCAAGTTGAGGGTAGGCTTGCAAATGGGAGAAATATAAACCCAGTTGCGAATGGAAGATGGACTTGCAACTAGGATAACTACGAAACTACAAGCCCAATTGCAAGTCAATTGTCAACTTTAGTTGGGATGAAAGACGAAACACGTGCCCAGTTACGAGTCAAAAATGGGCTTGTAGGGGTGGACTTGCATGTCAGGGGTGGACTTGCAACCGGGACAAAAGTGGTCGGGTCCCCAGTTACGTGTTGAGGGTGGAGTTACAACTCAGACAAAAATGGGCCAGGCCAAGTTGCGTATGAACAGTGCACTCACAAAGTAGGACAAGAAAAAATCGGGCTTCTTACATATTAGGGTTAGACTTGCCAAAAAAAGGTTGTTGCCTGTCATCGTAGAGTTTAAAAGCAGATCCCTCCTCGGGTTACCTCTGCTCCAAAGACAAAGAAGAATGAGAGAGAGAGAGAGATGAGAAGAACTGATGAGCTAGCGGCCAGCTCATCTCTTCGACTTATACAAACAACTTGTCTTTTCAACTACAACACAGAAAAAACAAACCACAAAGAATGTCCCAACAAAAAAAATGCATGGTGTGACGAGCCGCAAAATGGACAATGGGCGAGTGACACCGGATGCGCGGGACTAGACAACCCCGATCAAAAAATTGCATGAAGTTAATAGCGACGGGTCAAATGGACTGGAACTTAGATGAAACATCGTTGAAACTCATCTATATGAGTTTTAGCAATTCGATACATGATTTACTTACATGAACACAAAAATGCAAACAAAAAAAAACATGCATCAACGATTGTACGGTATATACACGCACAAAGGAGATGCATGCACGCAACATATGACATATATGCATTCATAGCATCGCAGTGGAAGAAAAAACAAAAAAAATAAAGAAAAGATAAAAGGCCTCAGAAAATGCAAAGGATGTAGCGAACGGAGACAGTTTAGAAAATAGACAAAAAACGAAAGAAAAAACAGACAAAGACAGCCCACGCTGCCACACACATGGGCCAGCCCAAGCTGCCACGATGCACGCTTGTTAGGCTTCAGCTGAGCTCCAGCTCGAACGAGGACAACCGCGAGATTAGCATATGCGTGAATTTTTTGGGACAAAACAAATCAATGAGAGACTTTAAAGAAAAAAAAAATCAAGGATGAGGGAGTTAGATGTGAGATAATATCTCACATCTAGATGTGAAATAGCAAACCCCTAAATTTAAAAGGAAAAAACAATATTTAGCATTTGCACGCCTGCGTCCTTAAAAAAAACATTTGTGCGCCTGCAGCGCCGAATCCTTCTGCCCAACGAGCTCGCCTCACCGTCGGTCGGCGCGGGCTGCCTCGCCGCCGTGACACCGGAGCTCGCCGCGGATCGCCCCCAAGCCCCCGTCGGAACTCACCGCGCGCCACCCCCCAAGCCCCCTACCCCAAGAACCCCCCAAAATCGCGCTCCCACTTCTGCTCTCCCTCGCTTAGTTGACTCGTCGTCAGGCAGGCTTCTTGCGGCGGCGCGAGGTGAGCCCATCCGGCGACAGATATTCTTGCAGCACATCTTCTCCGGTGTGCCGTCTGCACCGGCTCCCTTCCCTGGACGTCAAATGAACTCCGCAGCTTTTGCGCAGGCAACCCGTTCGACGAAATGTCCAGGAGGCTGAGCGAGGAGGGAGGCACGGCGGCCGTCGGCGAGCACCGCATCGGGGACCTCCCGGACGACCTGATGGCGTACCTGATGTCGTTCCTGCCCTCGCGCGACTCCGTGCGGACGTGCGTGCTCGCCCGGCGCTGGCGCTCGCTCTGGAGGTCCGTGCCCGCCCTGCGCCTCGAGGACGACCCGCGGGGCGACGGCGGCCCCAGGAGCAAGTTCGTGGACGAGCTGCTGTGCCGCCGCCACCCGACACCTCTGAACCTATGTGACATCTGTTCCGATTACGACACCTTTCACTGCGAGGAGGCGTTCACACGCATCAAGCCGTGGCTCCGGTACGCCTTCTCGCATGACGTTCGGACGCTGCGGGTCGTCGCTGGTTCGTTGACAACCAACCTGGTCCTCGTCTCGTCGCACCTGAAGAGGGTAGAGCTTTGCTTCATGCAGTTTAAACGCTCTGTGGATTTCACGGGCTGTCAGGTGCTCGATGTGTTAGAGATGAAAGGCTGTAACATCCTTGCGAGCATCTTGTGCCAGTCAGTACGACATCTTACCATCAAAGGGGGGTGTTTTGACGATAAAACCCGCCGTCGTATTGCTGCCCCAAATCTCATCAGCTTGAAACTAGCTCCATACCAGGGTCTGACTCCGTTGCTTGATAGCATGCCATCGCTGGTAACAGCATCTGTTGAATCCTTTGATCAGCAGTATCATTACTGTTTTGATGTACCATGTGAAGGATGCGATAGGCAAGCAGGATTTTGTGTGGTTTTGGAAGGCTTGTCTGATGCTACAAATTTGGAGTTAACAACTGATGATCAGGTATGCATGCTCCCATTTTTGCTAATTCCTTTGTCTTTTTTTTCATGTGCTAGATCTCGTTTATGTTTGTATCCAGATATCTGTCAGTACAAGCATATTGAACAAGCTCATTATGTGCATTGTTGTTTTCACCGTTTCACATGTTTGAATCTTGATGTTTCTATGTACTCGTCTGGCAATATGCATACCTCTACTTGGTACTTGAGTCATATGTTATAACATGTAGGATTGAGATTAATTTGTGAGTAATATTTCTGAGTAGACCAGAAAGTGGCAAAGTACAACTTCGGATATAGATCTCATTATCTGGTAACACTTAATTAACTTTGTTTCTATGAAAAATAAGAACCACCAGAAAATTTCCAAAGCATGTACTTCTGTATCTCAAAAAGCATCATGTACTTGTTTTGTTTTTAACCCCCTTCATTTTGTCCAGTTATCTATTTTCAGAATGGATTTGAAATGGTGCCCCATGTTTAGCAAGCTCAAATGCTTGTTGCTGAACAAATGGTGTCTGGCTGGTGATTTCACTGGATTGATTTACTTCCTCCAGCACTCACCAATTCTACAGACGCTGACACTTCTGCTTGATTTTCAAACTCACAAGGTATATATTCTCAAAGTTTGATAGGTTTTTTCTTTGAAGTCGCCATGTACCTCCTGCTGACTTCAGGAAAATATTTCTGTTTGCTACAGAAAGGGCATGTGATGGAAACATATGACCCAAAGGAACAATCACCACTATCGAAGCATCTCAAGGTAGTCAAAATCATATGCAGCTCGACGAAGGAAGATGTTATAGTTGACCGTATCCTAAAGATCCTCTGTGCCCATGGAGTGCCTTCCGAGCAAATTGACATCCAATAGAAGTATAGAACTTTCTTCTGCTGTTCGACTGTAAGTAACCAGACCAGTCTTCACGATTATATC
Source organism: Triticum aestivum (assembly GCF_018294505.1). Classification (NCBI taxonomy): domain Eukaryota; kingdom Viridiplantae; phylum Streptophyta; class Magnoliopsida; order Poales; family Poaceae; genus Triticum; species Triticum aestivum. Next base: position 714,080,012 of record NC_057810.1, on the reverse strand, counting down.
TTTGATAGTCGGCATATGTATGTACATAGTGTGCTCGGATATATACAGTACCGACCGACCTAGTTTGAAGCAGCATTCTGTACTAGATCTTGTTGCACCATTTCTACACCCGCCATGATAGCATGCATTTCAATCCGTGGCACTGGCACCACAATGTCATAATAATAGAAAGTAGGAAGTAAGGTTCAAATGTTTGATTGGTCAAACTAGCAGATGCGAACTAAAGGCAGGCAGCACCGAAGGCAGGGCAATTTTGCAAGTGTCTGTCCATTTCGTCCTTGTAACAGGATTGGATTGGTGCAGTTTTAGCGAGTTGCTATTTTGTTGCCTGTAGATCGAGTAAATGGTCAAACGCTACGCTACCCTATGAACCAACAAAGTTGAACCTTGTGTTGAATTTTATGTTAGTAGCAAACCATCCTTCCAACATTCCTATGATTAGATCAAGTGGCAATGTGGCATGCTGGTCCAATAACCATCCAATCAGTGAATAATCTCTCATACAGTTTCCCCTGCATCTATGCACTGCTTCTTCCAACCTGGACTCTCATGTTCTCATTGTTTCCTCTGTTTTCTATTCAGGCTTCCATTTTGAGCTGGCTCTGTGTCCCTGGATCGCACCAGGAAGGAAGTTGCTGTGTTTTTGTCTACCATACCACCCCAGGATGCGCCTCCCCGTGTCATGTTCATATATATGACCTTATATGTAAACAGCCGTATGTATGTCTTGCTTGGATGCAGTCGGAGCATGTTGTTATAGTGTCTGTCACCGTGGTCCTCCTCGTGCGCTTTATGCTCATTTCCTCAACTCGGCGGCAAGCCTGAACTGTCAAGATGATGTTTCAGGGACCCTGTGTACTGTTGGTTGTTCCAGGATCGCGCTAGGTTGATTCCAGAACTATAAATTCCGTCTTGTGGCTAGGATCGGTTTCCAGATGCGATGTGTATACTAACTAAAACCACACCTTTTGCATGTCTTCTTATGTCTCTCCCCAAAAAACAGAGATACACCCTTGTGGAAGTTGCTTGAACCAAAGGATGAAAGATTATTTCTTTTTGTCGTGCTGCTGCTGCTGCTGCTGAGATTTGCATTTTCTATTCTGCTAGATTATTGTTGAGGGGTTGCTAGATTATTGTGTGAAAAGAAACATAATTCAGACTGCGTGAATGTAAATACTTGGTGGAATCAAGTATAGGTCTCTGGTTACCAGAATTGCGATCGAATGTGTGGATATGTTGTATGTCTCTTACTTTTGCAAGTGATCCTGCTAGTCAATCACACACAGTATGGTGAACCAGAGTGTATGCTATGCTGATCACGAAATTCGATCTCTGGATGTTTTCCCTTTCTTTTTCCGCACACGGTTTCGTCACTAGACTGCAATTAAGTACCAAGAGCTGGCAATTCACTAGTCCAAGGTACTATGCTGAATACATGGACTGTGAGACTCTATTTAGTAGTGGTTACACTGGTGGAGAGCATCCTTAATTCCTTATACTAGATAGGTTGTTTATGCCTACTCAGCAACACATCATATGATTGCTATTCAGTCATATGGAGCTATCAATTCATTAGTACTCCCTCTGTTCCATAATATAAGAACGTTTTTGGCACTACACTGGTGTCAAAACGTTCTTATATTATGGGACGGAGGGAGTAGTTCATGATCATACTGTATTTTTACTCGCTATGCCTGTGATGTTTTTGATTGTCCGCTTTCTACTCATCCCAGCACCTGTGTCTGAAGAACATCAAAGGAAACGATGGCACTATCACGCAGTATGACAACATGTGTTTGCATAGTGGGAGACTTGCCACTCTGGCAATACAATTTCAGCTTTTTATCCATTTTCACCGTTGCCTTAGTCTCTGCAACCCTACTTCTTCAGGCCTGCGCTCTGTATAACAACTGGTTGCCAATGTTAGCAGGTTCCAGACTTTTGTTTACAATTTAACAAACCTTTATTCCGTGCTTGGTTTCAGATGTAAATGAACCATGGCATTTTGTGCAGTTCTCATGTAAGTACCTCATACTATTGACGCCACTCATATTTTTCGTCGGCCCCGATTCTGCATCGATCATGTCGAATGAGGGTGATGGGTAAGTGGTGATCCTTCCGCACCTCGACTCGTAGCCAGTACTGTTACTTCATTATTATGAATCACGTTTGTCAAAACTAATAAATCAGAACAGTTTTTACTGGAAAAGATATGCGTCATAGTATCATACTTGTGACGTTGTCTAACAAAAGCTGTTACACGATATCTACTCCCTCCGTCCCATAATGTAAGACGTTTTTCGACACTAGTGACGTTGTCTTTTGCATTTACTGTTCACAGGACGTAGATGAGCTCGGGAGCCGAATTGGATATTCGGAATGCCAGCCAGGTACTCGAGGAACAAATGAATCATCTGATTTCCTCCCCCTCTTCTTCTACTCCCTCCGTCCCATATCGTAAGACGTTTTTTACCAGTAATATAGTGTGAAAAACCGGAAATTCGTATCTGATCCCGAGCACAGATGAACCCGAAATCTCACGCATCCGTTCGCGTCGGGATGTCTGCAGGGCTGGTATTTCCCGTCGAACCTCGCTCGCGTATATGCGACGTATATAGAAGGACAGCTGGCGCATTAACTCCTGGTCCAAACGGATGGACGTCGTGGTACAGGAGATAGCCTGACGGCCCGGAAACTGTTCTGGGCCGACCTTTTCCATTACGGGCGACGGGTCGAGCTAACGGCCACCCAACTGGAACAAATATCCCTTGCCGTTCCCCTGCCAATCCATCAGCCGCCACCCAAAGACCAAATCAGGAGGACGACCAAGTTAAACCAGTGCGGGAGGTCCAGAGGAAAACGAAAACACAGCTTATTTCACTCACCTTCGTTTTCTGGTCGGGAGCGGGTGCGCGATCGCCAGAGCACTCCGCGCCAGTCATCATCGCCGATGCTGCAAACACGGCAGCAACGCCTAAGTCAGCCCGGGAGCTCCACACCGGCACCATTGCTGCCTGCTAGCAGACTAGAACACATGGAGGATGAACCTGACGCCCAATATCCACCACAGCTCTTATGTGATGGCATGGCACACCCCATCCCCCGATCACACATACAAGTTTTGAATTTCTATTCGAGCAGGCGCACGCGTGTGTACACTACAAGTTAAAACCACCTGACGCATGGACGCCTCCAGCTTGGACATGCATACATATTTCCTAGTGTAACACTCCTGAAGGAAATCAGCAGAGACACGACCGGTTCAAACTTAGGCCTACTGATCATGTGGATGCCTGCACACACGACCGCACTCTCAGAAATTACAGTGTTGCCAGCTAGGAGGGAATGGGATGCACACGCAGATATATCATGGATGCAAACCACATCAAGAACACAGACAGGGAAATTGTCACATTCAAACTCATACTACTTTAGTTCTACAGTCATAACCACAAAGAACTGACACACATTCCATACCACGCAGCTCCCAACTCTACCCCCAGATGTGAAACCTCAGCCAGGCAACTTCTACAGACAGAATTCATGGCCCCAAAACTGACGAACATTGCCGGATGGTATACTCTTATACTGCTTTCAGGCATGCCATCTTGCCACCTGTCTTACAGTACTTGCATATAATCTTTCTAGCAGTTCAAATTTTAAATCTACCCGTGCGCACAACTCACGACGAACTGGGAAAATACACTGCTGTATCCTATATGCCAGCCAAGTGTCAGCAGCAGACACATTCATCATACAAGCCCGTGCTCTAAACCTGAGACGTGAACACTATCTAGTGTAGGCGACCACAAATATGAACCAGGCAGATGCCAGAGATACCCCAACAGTAGGAAGCAATATTTCCAGCAACCAGTAAACCAAATTTAGTACAGATGAACATTATCAAACTTGGTACTCTACTGGTACAATATGTAATATGCCTCTGGTAATTGAGGAACAACCATGGAGCAATGCTCACTGAAACACTAGAAAATCCTAAAAGGTACTACAATACAGATTACAAATTAAAACTTCAGAACTCATTTCTCAGCAGCACCGAGCGGCCTCGCACAAGTGTTCCGGCGATGCCCTTCCATGCCGCAATTCTTGCATTTACCTGGCTTCCGTGGTTTCTTGGTGGCATCTCCTGTTTCGGGACAAGTAGTTCGCTTGTGCCCCTCGCGCCGACAAACATTGAAGAACCTGGTACATTTACTCAGACCCTCGTAACGCGCCTTGTCACTGCTATTACTCAGTCTGCTGACCCCACTATGCTTATATGGAGCTGCTAGACCTTCAAGGGCATTCACACAGATTTCCCCCCACTATTGCATTTGTCAGCACCGTCGCCCCACACAAACGCAACCTCTCCATTGCCAGGCAATCTACCAGTGGCCAAACCTGCTACCGATCCTCAAACCCCAAATCATCCCTCTTCTCAGCTAAAGGTGCGACACTCACCAACAAAGCTTCCAGACCAGCAAAAGTGTGCTTGAATTATTCTGCATTCGAATCGCCCATCTGCAAGACTTCCATGGCTTTTAGATATAACATCGAGTTCCTGCATGAGAACGACAAGTTAACTGAATTGTCCTTCTGATACACTGAACCAGGTGTTGGGGAAGCATGTCCCTCGCGTCCTTGGTCCACCGCTTGAGTATATTCTTCACAGGGATCTCCAGATGAAGTATATCCATGACCCGTGCATTACGCTATGTTTAAATTTCTTGTACAGAAATTCAATTTGTGTGCAGCAATTTTTTTGTCAGGTTTAGTTACCCTTAAGACATGGCTGCATGACATCCCAGTATGCTTGAACTGGCCACACTCGCACGTAAACTCTGACTGATCCTCTGCTCCATTTTTTCATTTTAGCTACATTGTTGTGCTTTATAACATATTCCCTCATCTTCTCTACTTCCTTGACATTGTACAACGTCCCTTCGATTAGGAGGTGACCAAACTCCTTAAACATAGCCCTGGTGTAAATTTTACTTGCATGTCGCTCTATCGCCAAATTGGTCCTCCTGTCAACTCCACCCTGTCATAATATAGTTCGGTTTTTCTGTCCGTTAGTGATTCATGTAAACAAATGCCTGACATATATGAAGTGTACATGCATTTCTGTCAGATAATCAAATTGTACACACAAAAAATGCTTACAATCATCATCCTCTTCTCCTGGTAGCTTTCCTAACGCTCATGGTCAAACTGTAACCTCATGTAATGCCCGACAAAAACATGCATTGGGCTTGACGGAGGCATGTATGTCTTCAAAGTGTGATTCGTGGCTTATCTCTTATCTTCCTGCAAATATTTCTTAGGGTCTTCTTCATGAAGGGCACCTTCTTGACCGAACCAAAGAAGCTCCCAATTATGTTGTACACCTACCCAAGGTTCAAATTGTTTTCCCTAAGTTGCTTTATTAAATCTTGTGTATGCGTCGATGTGCTTGTGTGACGGCCAGTGTACCTTCTCACCCATTGTTAAGGACATTGAATGGTTGAGGCTTTCACGGTGCTCTGTGATGTACCAGCTGTTGTCCGTCGTACGCGACAACCTAACCAGCACTGGACACTCGCATCTGCATGACCTACTATCGGCCAACAAAACATAACATCAGACACTACCGCGCTTGGAGAGCACATCGACGACACAGCAAAACACATTTACTCCGAAATGCATTATATTTGAGCAAAAGCTCATTACTCACCGAGCAACCACATACGATCTCCTGCATGCATTTCGTTCTCTCGGCATTTAGTTTGCTTTTACCAAATCTGATACCAAAGACATCCCAAGAATATAGATTGTAGAAGTCGTATGCCTCACCAACTGAATCAAAACTCGGGTAGGGCGTACTAAATTCTTTGTAGGTTCCTCTGTGTTGCGAATCAATTTCTCTAGAGCGCTCATCCGAGAGGGTCATGATGTCCTGTCTGGTGGCGCACAGCCCAGCCATAACCTGTTTTTTTGCAGATGTTCAGTATTCACTCTATGTACGAGTTCAAATACAAGAATAATTTTGCTGTCTATTAATTCTACTTCAACAATATTAACAGTATGTTGAAAGTGCTTCTGATTGTTAAACTAGGCATCAAGCACGGACTGCAGTGCTACGGCTTACTTCTTGATAGGGTCTTTTATGCTAACGATTTTTGCAAAGTAAAACATTTTTTAGACAGAACATGTGGATGTGCAGACGAACATGCAGTCAAAGCTGAATATACAGACCAACATTGGTAGGATATGGGATCACACCTATTAGTCCAGCCTGGTGCCTCTGGGTTGACTATGTCAGTCGGTTGCGCCGACCTTGTCGGAGATGCATCCTAAGTTCCTGACGACGGCGGCCGCCAGCTCCTGCCCTTTCAGTCCCATCACCGTCGAGCTGCTGAGCGCACCCAGATCCAACATTCGAGTCTTCAGGAACAGCAAGGCCGGCTCCTTTGTTGGGCAACAAGAGAGAAACCGGATTTGGTTGCTCAAGGTTGTCAGAGAACTCCTCTCGTAATGGAACCTGAAAAAAGACAACAATGGCCGCCACCAAGGTCCGTTCGTTAGACAGACTGCAGAATAAATCCTAGAAAACTATTTGCGGATCTGCAGGAACTAGCATGTCAACGGCATGGAGCAACTCTAGCCCGAAATCCTCCACTATTCCAATCACCGCGGGTGCAGAACGCAGCGCCGCCGCAAGGACCTGCGCTCAAAACGGAGACAACGTGTTTTGGGTGGAAAGGAGGGACGACGAGGGTTCTGCCGATCTGATCCCTGGCTCAGATGCGCTTCTACCGATCTGGTCCATGGACCAGAGTTCTCTTGCGCGAACGCCGTCTCCTCCCTACGTTCTGGGCCCACGCCAAAGATACTGTTTCCTACCCCATATTCCATCCCAGGCTCCTTTTTCGCCGCTCGGCGTCAGACCGAAATTCGCGGATCCCGAGCCAGAACGGACGCCAACGATTTCGGGATCAGCTGGGCTCGGGCACCAAATCGCCACGTCCGTGAAAAACCGTCTTACATCATGGGACGGAGGAAGTACACGATAAAACCCACGGGACCGTACACCACCAATAGTTCACATCTAAACGCGATATTCTTCTGAATTATTTCGACACCCAACAAGTAATCCCCTCTCGAGAGCTCACGGCGTCGAAAGAGCGTGTGTGCGCATGAGGTGAAAAGGGTCAACCCCAACCGATTTCCCCGCCATTTTCCTCTCCTGTCCTGTCCATTCCACGCCCCCGGGAGGATGAGGGGCCGACGCGGAGACCACGAGCGCCACCAGATCCTAACGTGCCAAAACTAACCACGATCACGCCGGCCGAAGCAAGGAGAACACCGGCATGGCTCCGCTCCTGCGGCTGCTGGCCGGCGCGGCCGCGCTGCTGCTCGCCCTGGGCGTGTCCCCTGCGTCGGTGGCCTCGACCTCCGCCGTTGACCTGGGCGTGAACTGGGGATCGCAGTGCACGCACCCGCTGGACCCCGAGGAGGTGGTGAAGATGCTCAAGGCCAACGGGATCATGAAGGTGAAGCTGTTCGACGCGGACCCCTGGCCCGTCGGCGCGCTCCTCGACTCCGGCATCGAGGTCATGCTCGGCATCCCCAACGACATGCTGGAGGCGATGACCAGCTACGGCAACGCCGAGGACTGGGTGGCGGAGAACGCCACCAGCTACGGGGACAGGCTCAAGCTCCGCTACGTGGCCGTGGGGAACGAGCCCTTCCTCAAGAGCTACAACGGCAGCTTCATGGAGAACACCCTGCCGGCGCTCAAGAACATCCAGAAGGCGCTGGACGAGGCCGGGATCGGCGACAAGGTCAAGGCCACCGTCCCGCTCAACGCCGACGTCTACGTCGGCGACAAGCCGTCCGAGGGCAAGTTCCGGCCCGACATCGACGGCGTCATGACCGACATGGTCAAGTTCATGCACGACCACGGCGCGCCCTTCGTCGTCAACATCTACCCGTTCCTCAGCCTCTACCAGAGCGACGACTTCCCCTTCGAGTTCGCCTTCTTCGACGGCGGCCGCAGCATCCAGGACAACGGCGGCGTCAGCTACTCCAACGTGTTCGACGCCAACTACGACACGCTCGTCAGCGCGCTCAAGAAGGCCGGCGTGCCCAGCCTCAAGGTCGTCGTCGGCGAGATCGGCTGGCCCACCGACGGCAACAAGAACGCCAACGCCAAGCTCGCGCGGCGCTTCTACGACGGCCTCCTCAAGAAGCTGGGCAAGAACGAGGGCACCCACCTCCGGCCGGGCAAGCTGGACGTCTACCTCTTCGGCCTCTTCGACGAGGACATGAAGAGCATCGCGCCGGGCAACTTCGAGCGCCACTGGGGCATCCTCACCTACGACGGCAAGCCCAAGTTCAGCATGGACCTGTCGGGGCAAGGGAACGACAGGCGGCTCGCCGCCGTGTCCGGCGTGGAGTACCTGCCCAAGCAGTGGTGCGTGTTCGACGACGAGGCCGCAAAGGACGAGGACATGGACAAGCTGGGGGGGAACATCCAGTACGCCTGCGCCAGCGGCGACTGCACGGCGCTGGGCTACGGCTGCTCCTGCAACGGCCTCGACGAGATGAGCAACATCTCCTACGCCTTCAACATGTACTTCCAGATGCAGGACCAGGACGTGCGCGCCTGCGACTTCGACGGCCTCGCCAAGATCTCCGACAAGAATGCCTCCACCAAGAGCTGCCTCTTCCCGGTGCAGATCATCAGCGCCGCCACCGTCCCGGCACGCCCATCGTCGCTGCTGCTGCTCGCCTTGTTGCTCGCGCATGCCCTGGTGATGACGACGGGTTTTATCATCATGTAGTAGCTAGCTAGCTAGCTAGAGGGCGGTCAAACATCGGAGCGGAGCGGGGGAGCAACGAATCCGATCATTCATTTTGCTTGACTACGTACTGTCATCGATCACTTTTTCTTATAGAAAACATATACGAGTACCATAAACATGGACGCGTCTAGGGAGCAGCCGTGTGCTCCCTAGCGTTTTCTGGCGGCCTGCCCTGATAGGCCCCGAAAAGGTAAGTTTCTGTCCCCCTTGATCAGAAAGGGGACGTTCCCCCGCAATCACAACCTGCTCCATCACCCCGACTCACGTGATTCTTTTCCATCCTACTTTTCTCCATCCCCACCTCTCCTCCCCTCCTATTCCCTTCCAGCCGTCCCAAAAGAGAGACATCTTCTTCTCCCTCAAGAAAGAGGCAAGGTTCATCCTGCTCAGATCTCAAAAGCTTCAAGCCTGCAATACGGACGGCGTCCATGAAACTGTTGATCTAAACACATCTAGAAGCAGCAGAAGCAGGCAAGTTCAGAGGTAAAAAGCTGTAGATCTGCTCACCTTCCCCAAGCCCCAGCCCTCTCCAGCATCTTCTGTAGAAAAAAATGGAGCTGCTTCTTGATTTTCTCCATCTGTGTTTCGTCCTATTTTCATATGAACGATTTTTAACCCTGTGTTGATTATTGAATCATCTGCCTGCTTCTGCTGATTGTAAGCATGTGTCAAGTAGAAAAAAAAGGATGAACATCATGGCTGATGGTTTGATGGGTTGTAGAAAGTAACTTGCATCGTAACTTGTATGAAGTTAGGCAAAAAAATATATTGTCTGCAGCAACTTGCATTGTAAACCTAGGCAAAAAAATCATTGCTTGCATTATCAGCTTGTAAAAAAAATGAACACTAGGCAAGTAATACTGTGAAAAACATGCAACTCATGGCTGATGGAAAAGCAACTTGGAATAAAGAGGTAGGCAAGAAAGCTATTGTGAAGAAGCAAGTGATGTCTAAAAGCTAAAATCTACTACAAATGGTTTATCGTTGGTACTTTTATTCACCAGTGACAAAAAAAAGTGAGGTTTAATTTACCTTTCCAATAAGGTGTAGGTTGCATGATCCTACAACAGTTGTTGTTGTTGTGATCTTGCAAATTGGCGGGGAACAATGCGGGTGGATGCAACATATATTGCTATTTTGATCCTGCAAAAAAGAAATGGCAAAAGAAATTTCCTATAGAACTACTATAAAATGGATGTATCAGTTGCAGCACGAAGAAACAATTCACGACCTCGACAAACAGATTGCTTGGAAAAGCGACTACACAAGACAGTGATAACCAAAGTTGCTCCCAGTACAAACTTTAAGAGAAAAACAAAGTACTGAACATAAAAAGGACAAACATATGTTGCCCATGACTGCTGCTATTCTTAAGTTTTTTCTGACACAAAACATGCTGCTGCTCTCTCTGTTTTTTGGTGTGAAATCCATGCTGAAAACACTCCAAAAAAATGTCTATTCTCTGGCATCTAGCTTGCTTCCCCCTTGAGATCCTTGAAAACCATGCATATGTATGAGTTGCCTGCATTTTAAAATGATAAAAGGTTAGTAAAAATTATGATACAATCAAAAAACAGATGCTCAAAAGAAGATGCTGTCTTATCATTCAGTTTGTGATTTTCAGCAACAACAAAAAATGTTCTGTGTTGAAGTCATTCTTACAACAACAAAAAATGCTATCTTATCATTCAGTTGTGATTGCCTGGGTTTAGTTTCTTACTTGCTTGACATCAAACTAACTAGCTTTGGTTTTTCTGGTTTAAATGTTGCACAGGCTGTAAAAAAGATGATTGACCTAAATGAGGAACCAGATGATATGGATATTGGTGATCCAGTGAACTCTACACAACAGGCTGCTCAAAATCCTGAGTTAACCGGTGATTCTCCTACTCCTCATATAGTGCAAAATGCCACAGCTCCTGTGGCAAAAACAGTGGAGACAGATGAGCAAGCACCTGCAGCGCAAGAATCTGAGACTGATGGCCATACCCTTGATGGCACGGATGCCGCGGGTGATACAAGTGTGACTGTTGGTAATGGTTTGACAGGCTTTGGTGCTGAAAATGATGAAGAGGCTTGGTCACAACCGAAGGAGCCTCATGTGGGCATGAGGTTTGACACTTTGGAAGGCGCAAAAGAGCACTACAATGCATATGCCTTGCAGATTGGTTTTTCAATCAAAATGAATACTTCAAGGAAGGCTGTGAAAACTGGAGTGTTGATAAAACAACAGTTTGTTTGCAACAAGTTTCGAAAGCCTGAAGCTGATGACGGAGGGGCAGAAAAAATTCCTGTGCTGGATGATATCGTTGAGCAAACAAAAGATGATGATGAAGACGAGGATATTGTCTTTCTTGATGATGATAATAAAACCAAAAAGAGGAGCAAGAAGCGGAAGAGAGATAAAATAGTGCAAACTGGTTGCAAAGCTAAGATGGTTGTCAAACTGATAGATGGCAGATGGGAAGTGATATATTTTGTTGGCGAGCACAACCATCCACTAGTTGACAAACCAAGTTTGACTAAGTACTTGAGATCGCACCAAGGTATCCCACCAGAAGAAAAGGCATTCCTTACCCACCTACATAACTGCAACTTGACAACAGGTCTATAACCATATTACCCTTCTCTCCGACAATTTTAACTGCCCAGACTTGCCCAAGTATTGTATCCATCTTGCTTGCAGCATGTGTGTGATTTGCCAGACTAAGCACACAAACATGCTTGTTTTTTATGAAAAAAGGTCTGCTACCCATTAAAACTTGCCTTGTTTTTAAGTATTATTTGCCTGCTCTTGATCAGAAAACAAACGCGATGGGTCGTGCCTCTGTTGTCTTGTCTTTGTTGTGAAATGTGGTAGATGGACTTGCCTATAAATTGTCTGTTAGTTGCTCAATGTATATTTACTACCTGCCTACCTGCCTTTTGTGCAAATGCATGTTAGTACAAACCACAGCCCAAAAATAAGTTTGTCTGACTGGTTTTATGAAGCTTGTTCTTCTATTTCTTCTACCTGCCTACCTGCATGTTTGTTGTGTTAGTTGCTTGTACATTAGGATGAAAATGCCTAAAATATCCACCTGAGTTGACTGTTCTTAGTTGTGTTAGTTGGTGAAAGAAATCAAAATTGTTTTTTTGTACTGTTCTTAGGTAACAAGGGTTTGACCACCATTTTGACTTCATTTTGACTCCATTGAATGCAGGGCGCATGATGCACATCATGTCAGACTTCTATGGGACAGAGCTAATTGTGCCTTATGGAACTAAGCACATTACAAACCTGAAGACGGTCTTGAACAAGGATGCTACAAGAGAAGGCGACATGATAGAGACAGTAGCATATTTCAAAGATCAGCAAAGAGAAGATCCAGACTTTTTTTACAAGATAAAGTATGATGAAGAAGACAGAGTGGAGAATATTTTCTGGGTCGATGGTGCAGCAAGGAAGGCATACGTGGAAGCTTATCATGATTGCATCTCCTTTGACACAACATACATGACTAACATGTACAACATGCCCTTTGCGCCGTTTATTGGAATTAATAGACATGGGCAATCATTTATGTTGGGCTGTGGTTTCGTTAGGCAAGAGTTGGCTTCTAGTTTTGATTGGCTATTCGAAACCTTCCTTGAAGCAATGCATGGAGTAGCGCCAACCAACATCATAACCGACCAGGACATTGCAATGGCGCAGTCAATTAAGAAAATCTTCCCTACAAGTGTGCACCGCTGTTGTCGCTGGCATATTATGAAGAAAGCACAAGAGAAGCTTGGGCCATTGTTGGGACGAAACCCTGGCTTGTCTAAAGATTTCAACAATTGTGTTGACTTTAGCTTTACACCACAGGAGTTTGAGGCAGGTTGGTGTGAGCTGATGATGAAGTATGAGGCTATGACTGACTCCCACTTTGAGAATCTATACAAGTACCGAGAAACATGGGTGCCCTGTTACTTCAAGCATCAATTCTTCCCTTTCTTGCAGTCAACACAACGCAGTGAGGGGTTCAACGCTGTCCTTAAGCGTTATGTGAACCCACACAAGTCCATCTTGAACTTCGTGAAGCAATATCAGAAAATCCAAACACACATACTAGTTCGAGAGGGTGCGAAGGATTACAGGACAGGACATTTGCAAAGTGAAATGTGGTCATCTTACCCAATTGAAAAGCAAGCCTACAATTCATACACTAGAGACTTGTACGAGAAATTCCGCGATGAATTTCAGTTGACTACAAGGTACAACGTGCGACCCCACGGTGAACACTTGTATGAGCTTTACCCCAATCAAGAATGGGTTGCTAAGTATGGTTCTAGGAGCTATTTTGTGACTGTTGAAACTAGTGCTGGAGACTACAGATGTGAGTGTTGCAAGTTTCATAGGGATGGGATGCTTTGCTGCCATATATTGAAGGTTTTCAACCATCTTGGGGTTGATGAAATCCCAACGCAGTACATCAAAAGAAGATGGACACCTCTAGCAATCACGGATGCACCGCCTGCTGTTGAGGATAAGCCTGATGAGTTGCCGGAACAATCGAAGAAAGAACTCCGTCATGCAAACTTGATGATGGACTTTGGTGGACTTGCTAAGGTTGCTAGTGCATCGGATGCTGCGACAAATATTGTAAAGAAGCATATGCGTGGAGCGCGTCACGAAATAAAGAATCTCAGCCTGTCAAGGAAAAAGAAAACAGCAGCCCCTCCCAGTGGACCGACTGGTGGGCCACCGCCATCAGCTGGTGGTCCTGTGCCACCAATGACAAATGCTTCAGCGAGTAGTGGCAACGCACCACCACAAGCTGCGCAAGCCCCTGCTAGTGCTAGGCAGCGTCAAACTATTTCTGCCCAACAGCCAAAAAATGCAACATCACTACCTACAAACAGTATGGGGCAGGGTGTGCATCCACACACAGCAGTTGGGGGTGCGCCAGTGCACAAGGGGTCTGCGGTGCCAAGCTCGTTCGCTGCAGGGCAACAGTTAGGATTTGTACCTCAGAGTATGGGATCTGCGCCACAAACCAGGGGGCCTGCACCACAACTGTTGGCGACTCCGACCCTAAACAGTGGGCCTGGCCAAAAACTGAGGGGGGCTCCGCGACAACTGTTCAGACCTGGAACACTAACCATAGAGCCTGAACCAACAACGATGAGGGCTCCCCAAACAACCTACTGGCCTGCACTACCACTTAGGGGGGATGCACCACCATCCATGGTTACTACACGAGCAGACATGAGTCGTCTTACAAATGCTGGCCTTGCAGCATTCCCTACAGATTCTGCAACAATTGCTTGTGCTTCTGGGCTGTATATAACTTCTACTACTGTGCAACAAGCACATGTTGCCCCAGTCTCATCTTCTTTGGCGCAACCTCCTGGTGGACATGCACGCCAACCACTCAACATGGAATCCCTACGTGCAGCTGTTGCAGCAGGGCAAGGTGGTTCTACTACACCTGACACCCGAGTTCCTAGAGACCCCCCAAAATCGACTACAAAAGGGAGAACGAAGTCGAAAAGGTTGCAATCAGCACTCGAGCTGCATCCGAAGAGGAAGAACAAGTGCAGTTACTGTGGGTCTTACAACCACAACAGTTCACTGTGCCCCACAAGATTGGCGTGATGAACACCACAGGAATGCGGGAACAGAGATGGAGTTTCGATTATGAAAGACAAAAAAATGAGCAATTACTAGATGCCCGATGATATGTTTACCCTCATTTGAATTACTGTCTTTCATGCAAAAAAGACAACTTTCTTTTTAAGCCTGTAAGGTTCAAAAGTGCTCTGGATAACTATATTAGTACAATGGATTGCGTGATTATTATGTTTAGATTGCCTGGTACTACAGTTAAACAGATTGGTGTTAAATATGGGTGTTCCATGACTACATTTCACCGTGGAAAAAAGTAGGAAAATTCTGTTTTGGTGTTATTGCAAGTTACAGAATGGTTTCAGGCAACTCCTTGATTGTTCAAAAAATATGGGTGTTCCATGACTACATTTCACCATTGAAAAGGTAGGAAAATTCTGTTTGGTGTTGTTGCAAGTTACAGAATGGTTTCAGGCAACTCCTTGAATGTTCAAAAAATTACATATGACTTCTGGAAAATGGGCGATGATGAAAATATTATTCATGTAAAAATAATGCTGGCAAACTTCAGTTTGTACGCGAGCAAAAAGAAAAAGTCAGTAAAAAAACATGAATGGAAAATAACTGACCTAAGCTAACTTCAATACGGCTTCCCATGGAGCCTTGTTGTGCTTGGTGTTAACCCACGTGTTTGTCAACTGCTTCCTGATATTTTGAACATCCTCTGCTGTAAATCTTGGAACGTTCCTTCCTTCCCACCCATTTGCAATTGAGAGAGCAAAAATGCCGCAGTCATATCTATAGAGAATGTTTCAGGTCAGCTATGAAACAAGTATGAATTTGTTAGGAATTTGTTTTGCAGTTTGTCTGGGAATTGATGCTTACTTGTTAGTTTGTTTTGGCACATCAATGTTTCTTAGTGTGAAGTCATCTAATGAGATGTGAGACTTCGGATAGTGCTCTTCCCACAGAGCCCGAAAACTAGCAACCATAGTCCTTGCGCAGACATCTAGAGTCTTGTCCTGAAGTGTCCTCCATGAATCAAGCACCTCGAACCTTCGATCCCTTATATTCACGTTGAAGACCCAATAATGGTTGCCTGAAACCTTCTTTGACTTGTCGATATTCTCTAACACAATAAACATTATCTGTGGGAAAAAGTGCAGAAAACAAAAGCTGAGGGTAAGAACATAGTCTGTAGGCAACTTGAAGAGATATGGAAAGCATGTAAAAGTTTTCTCATGCTATGAGGAAAAGCTAATTGTGATTCTGCACTCTGGCAACTTTCATGCATGTCCTGAAAACTACTACTCTGCTATTCACATGCGGGTGGAAAAAAAGGAATGGGAGAAGAGTACTATAGTGGAAATTCGAGAAACATGGACTTACCATGTCTTTCCGGTCCAGGTGATTTGATTTCTTGAATCGGGAAATAATCTCTTGGTTGTTGATATCATTGGAGAGGAAAGTCATCTGCAGCATCCTTGTCTATAACACAAAAAGGGACAAGGTGGTTAGAAATGACCAAGTAGGAACCAAGTACAAAAAAATGCAGAACCTGAAGTAATAATGACTCCTAGTCCTTTTTCTTACCGAGAACCTCAGGGGCATGACAACCTTCTTGGAGTCTGCAGGCAAATTCATCATTATGGACAGTATGCCAATTTCCATTACATGTGTCAAGACATATCCTTCTTTTTTCATAGAGTTTGCAAGCTCCCTCACCGACACATCATATCCATTGTAGTCAATTACCTTCGGGCTGCAATAAAAAACGAGAAACCGAAAAAGGACAACCATGAGAAAAAAGTAACCAAGTTGCCTGCTGCTGTACTTTTGATTGCCTAGAAATAGATCCTGTTTTGCCTAAGGAACATAAACTTGGGGTTGTAACAATTTGCAATGAATTCTTTCTACCTAAAAGTGCATGTCTAGTTAGCACCCAAGTTGCCTGCTGTTGTACTTTTGATTGCCTATAAATAGATCCTGTTTTGCCTAAGGAACATAAACTTGGGGTTGTGACAATTTGCAATGAATTCTTTCTACCTAAAAAGTGCATGTCTAGTTAGCATATATAAGGCATGGGAAAAAAATGTGTTAATGCCTGAAAGTGCATTCTGGTTAGCATGTATTCTTAATGGGGTGATTTTTTGCCTGCTTGTTTTACTTCTGTTTGCCTATGAATTCAGCCTGAATTGCCTGAATGGTGCATTTTAATTGCCTAGAAAAAACATGTAAAAAATGCCTCATAAAAAATTTCATACCTAGTATCTACATCTGGTGATTCTTATTCATTCAATCTCCCATGCAGAATAACCGATGCATACAGCCTGCTTACTTCAGGTTTGCATATGTACACTTTCCTCTCATTATAGTCCAAGAATGGTGACCTCTTGCAAGGAGGTGGCTTGATAATCCTTCTCTCAAATTGTTGTGGGACCATCTTTCCTGAGCTGCCGCTGCTATAAATATTACTGCCTGATCCCACTACTACTTGGTTGTGGGTAACTTTTTCAGGTGTCTGGTAAATGTTCCCAACTATGCCTTCAAGATCCACAACATGATCATCATCAATTATTTCAATGAGTGGCTCCTTGGGTACTTGATACTGCAGGGACTCATGCTCACACTTCATAGCCTATTCTTCTGCATGTGCATACCCTTCATCTATGCCTTCGAGATTACCAACTTTTTCATCTTCAATAATTTCAATGACTGGCTCCTTGGTTACTTGGCACTGCGATGACTCATGGTCAGCCAATGCATTTTCTCTGGCATCTCGATCTGCTCCATCATCTACATGTGCTGTAGGAAAATCGTATTTGAAAATATCAAAACTTGGAGCTGGGCAGTATTCACTAACAAAGACATTTGAGCTTTCACTTCTGCTATGCTGAAACTGTTGTCCATCCATCTCTGCTGGAATATGAATTGCTGACTTGCTTTGCAGATCGTTGGTAGATGGGGGAACGCACCTTGCCAAGAGCTCACTGACATCTAGCACATTTATTTCCAGTGGACTGACCGCCTTGTTAGCATAACTAAATTTGATATCCTTCAGCTGCGGATGGGGAGGTGATTGGGCAACTGTAGGAATAAAAGCAGGCAACTTGCCCTGAACTTTTAGCAACTTTGCTTCCGAACTTGGTTTAATGTTGCCGCCGATGACATCTTCCATCCCTCCAACCCCTGTGATTGACACTGGAGGTATGTTCTCCTGACCTGCATATAATGGTACAGCCTGTTGTGATGCTTTGTAATGAAACAATTTGCCCCTCTGGATGTCATTGGCTGATTGCATCCCATTCCCTAGAACAAGATTTTGTGCTTGACCATTTAGACTGCTTAGTGGTTGCCTCCCACTACGGTTTGTACTAGGGACTGCTCTGCTTACTTGCAATGATGCATCCTGTTTCATTTGAGTTGCTCCTCCTGTTGTGGGTTGAATTGATGCATGTGCAATACTTGCCTGAAAATCAGATGAACTTGCTTCCTCCCTAGGATGACTTGCTAGAATTTGTGAGGCACTTGGTTCTTGTTTTGAAACAGTCCGTGGTGAAACTGCAACATTTGTATCTTTGCCACTGGTGAGATCTGCATGTCGTGCTGTTGAGCTTGATGCTGTATTGGTTTCAAGCTGGTTCTTGTGAGTGCTATAACTTGCCTCTTTTGCATGATGTAATGCCTGATGTTGCAACTGAAAAGGCCCAGATTTCTTCATGGCTGACTTTGTTTCCTTTCCACCTTGCAGTTCTTGAACATTTTGGGCACGCATAGCTCGCAGTTCCTCCACTGTCTCTGTCAACACCGTTGGCTCTGATACGAAACTCACACTCTTTTTCTTCTTTGGTGTTGGAAGTGGTGGTACACCAACTTCCTTGGGTTCATGTGCAGCCCCTATCTCCCTCATGATTTTCTTGCGAATCCACTTGGGGCAGACATCCTCAAGATTGAATGCCATCCCCAGTTCCATTTCTTCTTTTCTCAATAGCTCTTGGAACATTTTCTCGCTAGCACTGCAATAGGCTGCTCGTCGAGATCCAACATTTCTTTCACTTCAAACATGCGGATGCGTGGCATTTTGCAGTAACTTTCCTCGTCCATCATAACAACATCTCTCACAGAGATGCTAACTGCCTCGTCAAGCCCCTTTGGCTTCATATTCTTTTTCTCTTCGAGTAAATATTGAAGTGTGGATTGCTCGTCATCAGTCTCTGTTTCCTCACCTGCAGAATCCTCGTTCCCTCCATTGTTTCTGCCATTGCCACTGTTGCCACCAGAATTGTTGTCATCCTGGTCTTCCTCATCACCCTGCATATCATCGTCCCCCGTGTCTTTGTCATTGTCGTTGTCATTGTCTTCGCTTTCTTCATCATCATCGTCTTCCTTTTCTTCATCCTCATCTTTTTTTTCTTTCTCCTCCTCTTCGTCCTCCTTATCCTCCTTGCTTTCATCCATTACTGCTCCCCTCTCCTGAAAAGTTGCTTCTCCCTCCTCGTTGTCGTTGCATCTAGCTTTTTGAACTACAAAGTCGTCACCATCATCATTGCTTGAGTGGCCGTCGTTGTCACTTTCATCACCCCCTCTGTCCCAGTCACTTTCGTCACTGCCACTTGCATCTTCCTCACTGTCAGTTTTGAACGAGTCTTCTTCACTCGATAAGCTTTCTCTCACAGCTGGAGCTTGTTTGGATCTCCTAGTAGGTTCTTGCCTCCTCTTTTCCACATGAACAGCCTCTGATCTGCTTGTCCCCTCTTGCGCATCATCTATCCCCCCAATACCAGAAACAAGCTTCCCAACTGCATGTGAAATAGTTGAACACATTTCGTGCACCATACGTGTCAGGTTCTTTTGTTTCTGCAAACAACAGGAAAGTAGAAAAAAATGGATGAACATGATAAGTCTTGACAATATGTTGGCTTGAGATTAAAAATGGAAAAACTAGTGAGCATAACAGGCACTTGATAACTTACATTTTCGTCATATGACTCAGGTAATCTTGCTGCTACAAATTTTGTGACGTGGTCCATGCTACCAAACAAGCTATCATCCGCACACCGTGAGAACTCAGTCTTCAGCTGCTCGTTGGGTTGGCAAAAAAAACAATAAAGGATGGGATAAAAGGAATTAGTGAATTCTGGCACTGGCTTGACAACAGAAAAAAAACGAAACCGTAAAATGCTCGTGAGAGTGCTTTGATTTAACTGCCATTTTTAGTTAGAAAACTAGCCTATCATGTTGCCAAGTTTACAGAAAAACAAATGCATGCTTTAACCCAAGTCAAGCACTGTGGCATCATTTTTGCCTAAATTTCCTTATCATGTGTGGATGGGGTTTCTAGCATGTAGAATCGCTTAGTTTTTCAGTATATAACTTAGCAGGACTATATCAATTATAGGAAACCATCAAGTTGCCATAAAAAACTATGAGCTTGCTAATGTTTAGTGTGCAACTTGCTATGGTGAAATTATTGGATTTGCCTATTTTTTCTTAAAAAATTTAGACATCAGCTGCTATAACTGCCCCAGCAAAAATCCTACCTGTTGCAGGCAGTTGCAAACAAGGGTAAACAAAATGAGTAGAAAACTACAAAGTTGGTTCATGAAGTACTTTTGAACTTGCTACTGTCCAATATACAAATTGCTACGGGCAATGTGTTGGACTTGCCTACTTGTTGACAAAATCTTATACATCAGCTACAAAATAGTGACAAGATAACAAAAAAAATGACCACAAAAAACTTTGTACTTGTTTGGACCTTATAATTCAATTGCCTCCTCTATGAGAAGCTAGATTTGCCTAACCTTATGCCTTTTAAAGCAAATAAAATTCAATTACTGAATACAGATGTGATGATAAAAAATAGCTTACCCGCAGTTTCCCATATTCCCCGAGAGCTTTCCTGTCCTTCTTGATAACTCTTGCCATCAAATCTGAATTCCAAACTGAAACCCTTGGTACCAAGCTAGGAATTGGTTCATCAACATCCAAAGAGTCTAGATACAGCAACTGAGTTCCGGATAAGAAAAACATAAAGTTTGAGTTATGATATGATTTTTAAGAAAACATAGAGCACATAGGAAACATACAGATTCAAAAGGTAGGTGGACTTACTACGAGGTGGAAAACACAGCAACAAACGGCCTTCTTGGCACGACCTGATTTGAATGCTAGCTTTAGTTGATCAACCACAAACTGGCATATGTTGGTTTCAGTTATTCCATTTACGTCCATGACCACAGGGAAGCTTTTTGGTGAAATGCTTAAACTTGTAGATGGTGCAAGGAAGCAAGAGAAGACAAGAGACAACCATGCGCGTAAGAAGTCGTCATCGTGAGCTCCTGCCATATCTTTGATCATCTTGCACCATGCTGTGAGAGATGGTGAATTCTTTGAAGTGATATTGTAAATCCTGAACATTGCCTTTGTGACCTCAGGGCGGTTTTCGTAACAGACTTTTCTCCCACTATTTGGCAAATCCCATATCCTCCGAACACTCGCAGCATCTACTGGAATCTTCCCCCTCTATGGAATAACTATCTGTGACATCTCTGGATCATAATGCTTCATTATCCATTGACTAAGATCGCCAGGCATGCTGTTCGCTGCAAGGTCCAGCAGGCCTCCAAACTCTTTTCCAATAATAACACCTTTTTGATTAGAAACCAACTCTTTATTCAATTTGAACAGCCTTGCAGGCGATGCCCTATTCCTACGACCCTATGGGAAAATAGTTTGAAAAACAGAAGAAACAAAAATCAACAAAAATGGAATATGCAAAGCAATTTAGACACCACTACTAGGCAATTGTTTCAATAAGGTGAAGCAGAAAATACCTCGTTTCCTCCGGTTTTCTGCCGCTTTGGATTTGGTGGCTTATCCACACCACCGCTTTTGTCACTCACATTTTCAGCATCTCCGGGAAGACTCTCATTGCTCACAATATCATCAGGGCGCTTCCCTCGGCAGATAATTGCCTTACTCCTCTGGCGCTTGTACCCAACTAACGGTTCACTACTTTGAGCCTGAGAAATGAAGATAAACACATAAATAACAATCCATAACATGAAGTTATGAAAAAATAAACCAAGAATGAAGATAAGGAAAAAGGTAGAATGTTTCGAAAATGATTTAATGAATTCTGCACACCTCCATCCTACGGGCTTCAGTTGCATGAGATGCGCCATCAACAGAATCCAATGCAGGGGGGCATCCTGTATGCCTTTCTTGCTTGCCCCCGACATGTTTTCGTGCTGCACGTAAAAAAGAACATCATCACACATGAAAAAAAGGAGTAAAAAACTGCAAATTTCCTAGTGTTCAGCCTAGTCATGTAAACACAGAATGACACACATAAAATGCATGATCACATTAAAAAAACAAAACTAAAAAACTGATGCAAAAGTGTCAGGCAAACTCATACAGAAAGAAAACATGACATGCTGGCAAAACGGGTAGTCATATAAGGCAACTAGAACTAAAACTAAAGCTGAATTTATTTCTGTTTTGCTATATAAAGTTGGACTAAAGTGTAAAGAAAAACTGAAGCACATCAGACACACTGTTTTTTCAGATCAAGCAACTTGCACCAATGTCGTTTAAAAATTGACACCAATAAACTAGTTCCCTCTATTCTACATCTACCCATGGCCTTATCGCGGGTTGCTTGATCTGAAAGTATTGTTCACACATATAAGAGATAGGAACATATGGACAGACAACATACTACAATGACCCTAATTCAGGTTTTGATACCAACATACAGGTTTTTTCCTGATGCCCAAATACTTCATTGAGCAACTTCTGGCAACATATTGAGCAAGTCATTCACCGCAGTGAAGCAAAAAACGAACAAAAAACTACAGAACTTCTGTATGGGCAACTTCAGGAAACATATTGAGCAAGTCGCTCGCAAAACTAGAGCAACTTGACAAAAAAAAGGGGACAAACTACAGAGTTTCAGTGTGGGCAACTTTTGCACCATACTGAGCAATTCGCTCTCAACACTATGGCAACAGTACAGCAACACTACAGAAAATGTGAACAAAAACTAAACTACCTCTGTGGTAAGCATCCCAAACAACACTTCACCTTCAACCCAGCATCCCAAAAAACATCCGACAAACTGGCTTCAAACCACCTACATCCAACCAGTAGTGGAATCACCTTGCCAAACAATCCCAAACGTCCACTATCTACTCGTCAACTATCTAGTCGTCAATTTCGAGACAAGGGCAACAAGCGCAAACGAAAAATGAGGCCAGATCTCCTTACCAAACGATTGCGAAGCAGGGAGATGGTCGTCCTATACGCGACCCTGACCTCTGCGCGAACGGCACGGCGCTCGCAGCGGCCGTTCCTCCCCTGTCGACGACTTGTACTCCGACGACCGTGAGCGGCGCCGCAGCACAGCCTACTTCTCCTCTTCCGGGAACAGGGAACGCAACAGAAGCACCTGGTGCCCGTGCGCCGCTGGCTACCTCCCCCTTGCCGGTAAACTCATCCCGCACCTGGAGGCCGCACGCGCCGCTGGCTATCGTCCCCCTCGCCAGGAACCGCCGCCCGCACCTGGTCGTCGCGCGCCGCTGGCTACCTCTCCTTCGCCGTGAATGGCCGCCCGCAACTGGCCGTCGCGCGGCGCTGGCTACCTCCCCTTCGCCGTGAATAGCTCCACCCCGGCGGGACGAACGGTGGCGGATTTGGGGCAGGGGCAGGAGAGATTGCGGGATTTGGGGCGGAGTGGGTGAACAGTTTCAAAAATGAGGGGAGACGGACGCGAGAGGAGAGGAAGTGGTGGGACCCGGAACCGACGCTCCCACCCAACGGGCGACGGGCCGACCAAGTGAAACGCGCGAGCGAGGAAAAACAGACAGCGGCGCACTTGGTGGGCGTGATCGCGATCGGACGGCGCAGAGACGTGTGCGCTCGAGTGCGCTAACGAGCACAACTGCACGTTTTAGGATTTGGGCATAAACATATACGGAGCGGGCCACCTTGGACCGTTCCAAGGCAATGCGGAGGGCCAGCTCCTCATCGACGTCGAGATCGGAGCCGGTGTGACTGCCGGAGCTGGACATTGCACCTACGTTGCTCAAAATCATAGAGGGGACAGGAGAGGACGGAGCGAGAGAGGGGAGTGACTCAGCTAGGGTTCCGAGCGAGGAGCCGGATGGGGTTTTTTGTGGGGCAGCCGTGGGATTGGTGGGCCGGGACTATCAGCTTCGACATGGCGGAAGCTCCATACCTGCTCCATATTTGGGCTGGATATGAGGGATTGCGAACAACCCAGACGTTTAAGGCCGGTTTGAGGCGCCCGGGTGGGTCGAATTTTTGTGACCGGTTAGTGATCGGTCCCCCCCACCCGGGCGTTTGAGACGGGCATGGGGCATCCGGCTATAGATGCTCTTATGTGGCAAAGCAATTATAGAGGAGAGAGAGAGAGAGAGCATTATGGTGACCATAGAAGGATACAATGCTAAGCGCGTGGACCTATGCAAAATCCTACCAACCAATGCACGAAGGAGTTTTAGCTGCTAAACAATTAAGTAAAGCAAGCTTAACTGCAAAAGGCTAAGCACCGATGCATTAAGAACATTACTTGCTAAGACTTTTAATGCACTTAGCACCTCACCTAATCATCAATGTATTGGAGGAGGTCTAAGTGCTAGCTCTACACCCAACCCCTATGAACAACTTTGAGATTGTGTCCGCATAACTCTAGATAAAAGAAGTGTACTCTTGACCGAGCACTTATGCGCCAGGAATCCTGAAACAAATTGAGAAAAATGTATGCTCTAAACACTATTCATAATAAGAAAAGGTTGAGAGTAAATTAAGTATGCTTGGGGTATTCAATGTACAATCCAAATCAATTCCTACTTTTTATTCTAAAACAAACTCCTAATACGATATCTGCGTTAAGTCACGTCACTCTAAATAACTGGTTATATGATTGTATCAAAATTCAATCAAGTCCATTAGATCTTATTAGTTTGACCTATGAACAGTCATGTCCTTCAGTAAAAGGACATATCGTTTGGTGAAAGAATGTCTCTGTGGGAAAACATACACCCCTTGGAAAAAGACATGTCTTCATAGAAACAACACATCCCTCGATGAAAAAGTCGTCTCTTCATAGAAGCAACACGTCCCTCGGTGAAAATACATCCTTTTGCGAAAAGACTTGCTAGTTTTATTAAAATCACAATAATTATTATATTAATACATTAAATAAAATTTAATTGCTATAACTTTGCAAAAGATGTGATCACTGAAATTGCATTAATTGTGCTAGAAAACTAACATGCCAAAAAGTTATTATTCAGTTTATTCATGCATTTTGATGGGATTTAAATGTTGCACCTTTATACTTCAAAAGTTCAAATTCTAGGTAAAAATATTTTTAAACAAATTCACTGTATAATAATACCCATAGCATAGCAGGGCCTTTACACTAAGAGCGTGTTTGGGAGACCTCCACTCCTCCCCCAAACTCCCCTCCACCTCTGACTCTAGAGCAGTAAAAATGTGTCTGGCTCACAAGCTAGCATACTGAAGTTTCTGGGCTTGATGAAAAGCCTTCAAATGCTCATGTGTCCTACAACTACCTCTATGGCCTGACCCTAGGTATATTTTATTAACAGAGAGCCATGCATAGACATATGTGCTAAACTGGGATTGACATAATTGAATGTACTCCCTCTGTTCCTAAATATAAGTTTTTTTAGACATTGCAATATGAACTACATACGGAGCAAAATGAGTGAATCTACACTCTAAGGACATCCATAATGTTGGTTTTTCTTGTCTCTAACGCCGCCTCTAGTTCTTTTGCACCGTCGCCAAAAAATCAAAAAAAATGCCTAGCGACGCCTCCAAGGGAAGAGGCGGCCTCCAAGCCTCTCAGCTGATTAAAATAATCTCTTTACCCCACTTGTCATTCACTAGTTTGTACCTGTGCACAACGTTGAATAGGAGAAACTACATGCTTTGGCTGTATATTATATTTGAACCTGGGGTCCACTTAGAGACACTGTGCAGTCGCTATACATTACACACTTTTCAGCTGAAATTAGAGTTTGGACGAGGGGCCCACCTTAAAGGCAGCGTTGCCTCCAAACATTGTGAATGCTCTAAAATACGTCTATATACATCCGTATGTAGTCTATAGTGAAATCTCTAGAAACACTTATATTTAGGAATGGAGGGAGTATAATCCAGTGCATGCTTTTGAGGGGGGGGGGGGGGGGGGGGGGGCAAGCCCTCACCCCCAACCCCGGTCATATTCTCATAGGATCCCATGATAAAGATAATTCACATAGATCTCGAAGATAACTTGGTCTTATATTACAGATATTATAACAAATGGCCCAAAATTTTTGTTGTCTTCCATCTTCCCAAAGCTCCCAAGCTTGAGCCAATATAATCACCGATCAAGTTGCTATATTTTATCGGACTGGTGAAATTTTGTGGACCACCGATGCTAAATCACAAAGTGAATTGTCGCATGAACACTTTATCCGCTCATCGAAGTTACCAAACTTGAACCAATAGAATCACCGATCAAGTTGCTACATAGTTTATAAGGTTGGAGAAGTTGGTGACTTGCGATGATATGATCTTTAGTCCACTTATGATCTCCAATTAGAAACCCGGAAGCTAGAAACATCTCCTTTATAGAAAATTCATCTCCCATCACATATTCATGCGACATGTAATTGTTCTTTCAGTCATTTGAACAAAAAGGAGAGCAAGAAATTGTTGTTCCCATATTAAAGATAATCCCAAGGCCAAGCAGGGGATTGAGGAAGAGCGATGGCCTCGGGTTATGTCGCGGAGACAAGTGGCAAGGAGCGAGGCAGTCCCTGGGACTGGACGGGGCGTGGTAGGGGTGGGCATAAAAACTGATGAACCGAAGACCGAACCGATGCCGAAACCGAATAAACCAAATTTTCGGTCTTTTCTACTGGTGCGGACAAATTTGGTTTTCACTTCAACTAACAGAACATGAATTGGTAGGTTCGCTTTTATTCCCGGCGTGGGGGAATTCTCCTGTTAACCCTGAACTATCGTGAGGGACTGTCACTCGAATTCAGTAAAGCACAGAAGAACTCAGAAGATGAACTTTGGGAAATTTGCGGCGCGCAATGCGCTATAGGGTGTTATTAGCGAGACATTATTTTTTTTGGTGGAAAATTAGCGAGACATTATACATTAATTTATTTAGGGAGGCATTGCTCAGAACGCTATAGCGTGCTACTGGCGATGTTATAGCATGTTAATATTTTTTTTTCGCTGGTTAGATGCAATATCTCTGCAGAAATAATAAACTCAACTTTCACACATGAGGGCTCAAAAGAACCACTATAATTTTGCACTGATACGTACGTAGCCAACGTAGCTAAGGCACCAGACGTAACACAGGCATGCATGAAACTGGCCTTGGCATGGCACGCGTGAAGCGAGCCACGATCGAGCTGCAGCGCGACCCAGCTTATATACGACACTTCCGTCACCGGACAAGTCCAGAGCTCATCAGACCTGCCATTTTTCGGACCTCCACACATCAGCAGCTACCTGTTGCCTCGTACGTGATCAGATGGGCTGCGAGAACAAGGAGGCGGCTGCACTGGTGAAGAAGATCGCCGGCCTCCACGCCGCCATCTCCAAGCTGCCGTCCCTGAGCCCGTCTCCCGAGGCGGACGCGCTCTTCACCGCCCTGGTGGCCGTGTGCGCCCCGCCGAGCGCCGCCGTCGACGTGGCCGCGCTGGGCCCGAGGGCACGGAGGATGCGGGCCGACCTCGTCCGCCTCTGCGCCGACGCCGAGGCGCGCCTCGAGGCGCGCTGCTCCGACGCGCTCGCCGCGCTCGACGCCCCGCTCGACCACCTCAGGCTCTTCCCCTACCACGACAACTACGTCCGCCTGAGCGAGCTGGAGCACGCGCTGCTGTCCCGCCACGCGCCGGACCACCTCGCCGTGCCCGCGCGCGTCGCGTTCCTCGGGTCGGGCTCGCTGCCGCTCAGCGCGCTCCTGCTCGCCGCGCGCCACATGCCCGACGCCGCCGTCGACTGCTTCGACCGGTGCGCCGCCGCCAACGAGCGCGCTCGGAGGCTCCTGCTCCGCGGGAACGACAACTCCCGCGTGGCCGCGCGCATGTCGTTCCGCACGGCGGACGTCGAGGGCCTCACGCACGAGCTCGCCGCCTACGACGTGGTCTTCCTGGCGGCGCCCGTCGGCGTGGCGCCGGAGGAGAAAGCCCGCGTGATAGCGCACCTCGGCCGGCACATGGCGGCCGGTGCCGCCCTCGTCGTGCGGAGCGCGCACGGGGCTCGTGGCTTCCTGTGCCCCGTCGTGGAGCCTGCGGAGGTCAGGCGTGGCGGGTTCCAGGTGTTGGCCGTGCACCATCCCGATAATGCCGAGATGGTCTACTCCGTCATTGTCGCACGTAAGGGCTACCTCGAGCTCGTGCCACCGGTGGTGAGCCCGCCATGCAACTGCTGCGAGGTGGAGAAGGCCCGCGGCAGTGTGCCGTCAACGAGCTGTCATCTTGACGCCATGGACGAGATCCGGAGGCGCGCATGGTGATTGAATGTCACACGTACACGCCCTCTTGAGACAGAGCACGGAATTGAAGCACGTACCACACAAGTACACAAAAATACGAGTTATTTGTAACCGTAATAAATAAAAGGATCACTTGTTCCCGAAAATAAATGGCGATTTTGAGCTGGGCCAGCTCGCTATATATTCGAGCTGTTTGCTTGCCTCGGATTCCCTCGTATCCCGTGTGTTAGAGCAGGAGACTCTCACAGGGTTTCATCATCGTCTTAGAGCATCTCCAACAGCCGCGCAACGCGCCACGCGCTAAAAACTCATTTACCGCGCGTCGTTCGCTTGGTTTGGCGCGGCCGGCAGCGCTGGCTCTAGCAGCGGCGTGAAAATTGAACGCGCGCGCATAGCTCCAGCGAGGCGCAAAAAGGCAGCACGCGCTTGCGTACATTTTTTTTAATAAAACTGAAATAAAATTCATAGATAAAAAAATGATACATAGATATTTTACATAGTTCCATAGGATAGATAGATAAAACTACTAGATAGTGCAACTACAACCTACTCCCAGTCGTCGTCACCATCATCATCATCGCCATCCTCGCTGGTCTCGTTCGAGGTATCGAGTCATATGTCCGTCCAACGATCATCGTCAGACGTAAAGATCGTCTGCCCATCATCGTCAGACGTAAAGATCGTCTGCCCAGGGCCTTCCGCCGACGCCTGTCCAACCGCTGGTCACGGCGCCTTTGCGTCTCCTCCTCGTGGCGCCTTGCCCAGTAGGTTTGCTCGTAGGTGACGTCCTCCGGGTGGCACCGGCGCCACTCCGCCATGACCCGCTCGTCCTCCTGGGTGACGAGGAGGCGGCGCTGTCGCTCGGCGTGCTCCGCACGGTCTTCTGCCGTGTTAAGACGAGGAGACGGGGCACGGTCCAGCGCCTGATGGAGCGTGTAGACGCCCTGGAAGTTCATCTGCGCGCGCGGTCAGCCTAGGCGCCACGCCGCCGGGTCGTACGCGCGGGCGGCCTCGCGCGCCGTCCCGAAGGTGCCGAGGCCGAGCCGAAGTTCGCCGGACCGTATCTTGGAGTAGAAACCGCCGTTGGGGCGCTGGCGGACGCCGCGGTAGCCCGACGCTCCTCGGCGGTGCGGCGGCATGGTGGCGCGTCGGTGGCGGGGCGCTGGAGCGGTGGGGGCGCGCGTGGCAGCGGAAGCAACGAGGAAGCGGTGGAGGCGCACGTGGCAGCGGAAGAGGAAGAGAAGTGTGTGGAATATGCGCGTGGCGAGCGCCGCAATTTAAAGGCGCGCCGGAAGCGGTGCGCCAAAAATAGCGCGCGAGCTGCCACCTTTTTCCACGCGCGTGCAAACGGTTCCCGCCACGCGAGTTTTCTGCCACCGCTGGAGCGCGCCGAAACGTCCCGCGCGTGCAAAAAACTCGGTTTACCCCGTGTGCGCGCCTTTTGGGGCGTCTAATAGCGCTACTCCTTGGCCACGGTGAGATTGATGAGATAAGATTGATGTTGCGTCCAATGAGGTGGCCACGGTCTCTTTCTCACCACGGCGACGTTCTCCTTGGTTGAGTTGTTGAACCGATGGCCTTGTCTGCTTGTCGTTCATTCGGAGCGGTAGGTCTTACGTTCTCTCAGTCTGACGGTAGTTGCCTTTCTTGGCGGCGCCGGCGAATGGTCAGATTGGTTCTAGTATAAGGTTGGTGGCCAATGGCGCGTATTTGGCTTTCTTCCCCGGCAATAGCGGTGGGGTGCGTCGGTCTGCATCCGGGTTGGCATGGGGAAAGGGAATGCTTTCAACCAACGCGCCACATCATCAAGCATCTATGTAGGTCTGGTCTTCGGCTCACAACGCCTACCAGGCTATAAATATTGATGAGCATATTTTTTTCTGTGATTTTTTTTGAATTTTGATGAATAATTTTTAATATTGATGATTTTTTTCTATTTTATGAACAAATTTCGAAATCTGTGAATTGTTTTTGAATTTGATGATCAAAATTTAATTCATCAACATTTTTTTGAATGGATCAAGATTTGACTAAAGTTTGATTCGATGATTTTTCCGAAAAATATGAACATTTTATAAAATTATTCATCATTTCAAAGAAACTTTATAAATGTAAATTTTAGTTTTGGATTATAAAAAATATGAATTTTTAAAAAGGTTTACGAATTTGAAAAAAAGAGAGAAAAGAATAACAAAAAAACAGAAGGAAAAACGAAAAAATATATTGCTAAGCTTATATATTTTGATGTTGCCACGTCATTTTATAGCTAAGCTTATAGCCAGCAAGTACAATAGTTGTATATAAATATGTAATATTATGTTAATACATGACCCACCTCACTCTCTCACAACATATCTAGAAGCACGTGTTGTAGCGGACTGTTAATTAGTAGTCTGCTTCTCTTCTCTCTGATCTTCTCTTTCTTTCAACTCAATAAAAATATATTATTCAAAGTCTTACAGCCCGCCTGCATCACCTTATTGTACTTGCTCTAACTACTTCCCTGATTTTAGCTAACTGTCTCCAGAGTGAGCTACTCCCTCTATTCCCAAATATTTGTCTTTCTGACATTTCAAATGAACTACAACATACGGATCTATGTAGACACATTTTAGAGTGTAGATTCACTCATTTTGATGCGTATGTAGTCACTTGTTAAAATCTCAAGAAACACAAATATTTGGGAACGGGGGGAGTAGTAGATAAAACATTGTTTAGAACCCATATATATGAATAGCATAGCTCCTCATACTTTGCTCTCAACACTTCGAAATATGAAAAGCTTGAGTAAATCAAATATGCAGGATTATTTAATCAATGCGGGCTTTACATTTCTGTGTATATTTTATTCTATATTTTTATGTTCGTAGTTTTACATCACGTAAATATATTTTCCGACCGACATATATTTTCTTACCTTCTCTTTCACTTGACGTAGGGAAAATTTATGAGAAGTAAATGTGGTGTTGTGATATAATAAAAGAGGGGTGAAGAATAACTATTCCTTACCAAGGTGACGAATAGTGCGGAATTTCATGAATATATATGTTCATATGTGATGTGCACGAAAAATTGCATAGATAAAAAGAGCTTTTCATTTGTTGTATTTGGGCCAAATGTTTTATCTTTTTTTATGTAGCCTGCAAATAAATGCATCATTGAAGATACTTTGTAGATACTTAGAGAACATGTATATTTGCACTTGCAAAGTTTTTGACAATTTTGGAACTTTTAATTGTATTCAGATATTTTTCAAAATAAAACGATGCACTCAATACTTCTCCTCCTTCATGTGCAATGCTAGTTGACTGAAGTACATAATATTGGTATTGTACACATTTATTAAACAATGTAAAAGAATACTTCCACTCTTCATATATGATGTCACTAACATACTCTTGCTATGGTACGCAGTTCAAAGCAACATAGAAGAATATTTCCACTCCTTAATGTGTAATGTCAGTTAACCGACCTACGTATTCTTGGTATACTGTGCACACAATTGTAAGCAACATAGAAGAATATTTCAGCTCTTCATATGTAATCAGTTGACCGGACATAATGGAACGGGGGAGAGCAATAAACGTTGTCTTCTCAACTTTTTGAAGAAGAGGTCTGGAATTGAATTTTTAATATTCTAACAAACACAGTTTTAGGAATGCCACAATACACAATACTAAGGTATTCTTTGTACAAAAAACAATCGGGTGTGCGGTATTTTAAAAATCACAGTATTACAACATGTAGGCATAAAATAACATGGTATATGAATATATAGTATTTTGCAGCATTGACAAAACCGAGGGGTGGATGTCACTTTTCATATTTACTACAGTATATTTTTTATCATTTTGTGTACGTATGTTAGGCAATTAACCTTTAAAATCGTTGTTTTAAAAAAACTTCGTAAGGATGTGCACAATTTGGAGCTTACATGTTAAGTCATGTATGACAAATTTATAGCATATACGTCACGACTCCTTGCTAGGCCACTGTCACACGGTGTATGAGTGTATCCGTTGCTCGCGCGCCCGGTGTAGGTGGTGCAAAGAAAGTTAATCAAGCCCTGCAGTCTATAAATGAAACAATGAAACAGAACTGATTAGGTCGTCCATGCCTCGGCTAGGCGTGATGCACTCTCTTTATGGCCTAGTATGGAGGGTGGGCACTAGTAGAAAAAGGACCTAATGTGAGACACATTAGTGTCGGTTCGATTTTGGCTCGGTACTAATGGTACCATTAGTGCCGGTTCGAACGGCTATGCATTAATGCCGGTTCATTTTTAACCTTTAGTACCGGTTCGTGCCACGAACCAGTACTAAAGGGGTGGTGACAGGCTGGCGTCAGGCCGGGGCCCCGCGATCACCTTTAGTACCGGTTCGTGGCACAAACCGGTACTAAAGGGCTAACCTTTAGTACCTGTTCATGCCACGAACCAGTACTAAAGGGGTTTGACCTATAGTCCCGGTTGGAGACATAAACCGGCACTATAGGGCAATTTTCAAACTCTGCCTCCCCCCCCCCCCCCGCGTGTATCGTCATTTCAGTTTTGAAAAATACAAAAGAAAATGATAAAAAATTCAAAAAATAAAATTCTTCGAGATGTAATTATATTACTACATCTACTAGTTAGGAAAATTAAAAAACTTAAATTTGGACATGTTTTGCAAAAAGTGTAGGAAAATGTAAAACGGCTATAACTTTTGCATACGATGTTGAAAAAAAACGTATAATATATCAAAAAATTCAGCACGAAAATCCGCATCCGATGGTGATAGCCTATGGCCTGTTTGCAATTTTTTAGAATCCTCAAATTCCAAAAGGAAAAAAAGATATGCTCAAATTTCAGTTTTTTTAATTTTGGTTAAATCTTGTCAAACTATGGTCAAACTACTTATTCAAGAAGTATTAATGTTGCTACATAATTATTAAAGAATATTAGTGTTACTAAATAATTATTTCATTTTTTTGAATTTTGGTCAAATCTGGTCAAACTATGGTCAAACTGTGGTCAAACTATGGTCAAACTTATTCAAGAAATATTACTGTTACTAAATGTTTTTTAGAATAATAGTTCCAAACTCAAACGGTGAAACGTGTGACCTAATGCTCAAGCTAAACTGCTGAGGGTTAATAGGATTAACAGCTTACATTTGTCAGGAAAACAACAAGTGCAGACTTGGAAACGAGGGAGAATAGAACCCGAAAGTTAAGCGTGCTCAGGCTGGGGTAGTGAGAGGATGGGTGACCGTTCGGGAAGTTAGATGATTTGGAATGATGAGGGGTGATTAGAGATTAGAGATTAGAGATTAAATTGAGCAGTGGTGAGGGGGTGATTAGAGATTAGAGGTTAAAATAATTCAAAAAATTGAAATTGAAAAACATAGAGATTAAATTGAGCAGTGGTGAGGGGTGATTAGAGATTAGAGGTTAAAATAATTCAAAAAATTGAAATCGAAAAAAAAATCAAATATTTTTTACAAAATTTTCAAAAAAACCCTTTAGTACAGGTTGGTAACACCAACCGGTAGTAAAGGTCCCCCATACCACGGAGCGAGCTCACGCCACGTGGTGGGCCTTTAGTGGCGGTTCGTGCCGAACCGGTACTAAGGGGGGGGGGGGCTTTAGTCTCCACCCTTTAGTGCCGGTTGCAGAACCGGCACTAAAGGCCCTTACAAACCGGTTTCAAAGCTCCGGTTTCTACTAGTGGGGAGATGGAAACAAAATACATACATATGAAGATAATTGGATCCCTGGCATTACTCCGAGAACTCTACAACATATTTACCCTAGAAGTGATAATGATATGGTGAGTTCCTTGATAATTGAAGGGGAACACAACTGGAAGGAAGAAACTGTTAGAAACATTGTTCCAGAGGACATAGCGGAGAAAATTCTTAGCATACCATTGAGTATAGAAGGATGTCCAGATTTTGCTTCATGGCCCCACACAAAAGATGGTGTTTACACAGTGAGATCAGCATATAATTTTGTGAGAACACTAAATTTCTAGAGAGACAGAAGTGCAAATGGCAAGGGGGCTTTTTCAGATCAGAAGAGCATGGAGAAAAGTTCGAGGAAACTATGTCAAATTCAATGCCCAAATAAAATGAAAGTAGTGTTGGAAATATGCCCTAGAGGCAATAATAAGAGGATTATTATTATATTTCCTTGTTCATGATAATTGTCTTTTAGTCATGCTATAATTGTATTATCCGGAAACCGTAATACACGTGTGAATACATAGACCACAATATGTCCCTAGTGAGCCTCTAGTTGACTAGCTCATTGATCAACAGATAGTCATGGTTTCCTCACTATGGACATTAGATGTCATTGATAACGGGATCACATCATTAGGAGAATGATGTGATGGACAAGACCCAATCCTAAGCATAGCACAAGATCGTGTAGTTCGTTTGCTAGAGCTTTTCCAATGTCAAGTATCTTTTCCTTAGACCATGAGATCGTGTAACTCCCGGATACCATAGGAGTGCTTTGGGTGTATCAAACGTCACAACGTAACTGGGTGACTATAAAGGTATACTGCGGGCATCTCCGAAAGTGTCTGTTGGGTTGACACGGATCGAGACTGGGATTTGTCACTCCGTATGACGGAGAGGTATCTCTGGGCCCACTCGATAATGCATCATCATAATGAGCTCAAAGTGACCAAGTGTATGGTCACAGGATCATGCATTACGGTACGAGTAAAGTGACTTTCCGGTAATGAGATTGAACGAGGTATTGGGATACCGATGATCGAATCTCGGGCAAGTAACATACCGATTGACAGAGGGAATTGTATACGGGGTTGCTTGAATCCTCGACATCGTGGTTCATCCGATGAGATCATCGAGGAGCATGTGGGAGCCAACATGGGTATCCAGATCCAGCTGTTGGTTATTGACCGGAGAGCCGTCTCGGCCATGTCTACGTGTCTCCCGAACCCGTAGGGTCTACACACTTAAGGTTCGGTGACGCTAGGGTTGTAGAGATATGAGTATGCAGCAAACCGAAAGTTGTTCGGAGTCCCGGATGAGATCCCGGACGTCACGAGGAGTTCCGGAATGGTCCGGAGGTAAAGAATTATATATCGGAAGTCAAGTTTCGGCCATCGGGAAAGTTTCGGGGGTCACCGGTATTGTATCGGGACCACCGGAAGGGTCCCGGGGGTCCACCGGGTGGGGCCACCCATCCCGGAGGGCCCCATGGGCTGAAGTGGGAGGGGAACCAGCCCCTGGTGGGCTGGTGCGCCCCCCCGGGCCCCCCCTCTGCGCCTAGGGTTGGGAACCCTAGGGGAGGGGGCGCCTCCACTTGCCTTGGGGGCAAGTTTCCCCCCTTGGCTGCCGCCCCCCTAGGAGATCCCATCTCCTAGGGCCGGCGCCCCCCTGGGGTCCCTATATAAAGAGGGGGGTGGGAGGGCAGCCGCACCCTGACACCTGGCACCTCCCTCCCTCCTTGCTACACCTCCTCCT
Source organism: Triticum aestivum (assembly GCF_018294505.1). Lineage (NCBI taxonomy): Eukaryota > Viridiplantae > Streptophyta > Magnoliopsida > Poales > Poaceae > Triticum > Triticum aestivum. The sequence continues at coordinate 714,044,534 of NC_057810.1, read as the reverse complement.
CCCGCAAACGCTTGATGAAGCCCTGCCAGAACCCTGCTGCATCCACCACCACGCCGTCGTGCTGCTGGATCTTCATCAACCTCTCCTTCCCCCTTGCTGGATCAAGAAGGAGGAGACTTCACGCTGACCGTACGTGTGTTGAACACGGAGGTGCCGTCCATTCGGCGCTAGGATCTCTGGTGATTTGGATCACGACGAGTACGACTCCCTCAACCCCGTTCTCTTGAACGCTTCCGCTCGTGATCTACAAGGGTATGTAGATGCACTCCCCTCTCTCGTTGCTGGATGAACTCATAGATTGATCTTGGTGAACGTAGGAATTTTTTTATTTTATGCAACGTTCCCCAATAGTGGCATCATGAGCTAGGTCTATGCGTAGTTCTCTATTGCATGAGTAGAACACAAATCTGTTGTGGGCGTAGATGTTGTCAACTTTCTTGCCACTACTAGTCTTATTTTGCTTCAGTGGTATTGTGGGATGAAGCGGCCCAGACCGACCTTACACGTACGCTTACGTGAGACAAGTTCCACCGACTGACATGCACTAGTTGCATAAGGTGGCTAGCGGGTGTCTGTCTCTCCCACTTTAGTTGGAGCGGATTCGATGAAAAGGGTCCTTATGAAGGGTAAATAGAAGTTGACAAATCACGTTGTGGTTATTCGTAGGTAAGAAACGTTCTTGCTAGAACCCTATTGCAACCACGTAAAAGATGCAACAACAATTAGAGGACGTCTAACTTTTTTTTGGAGCAATTGCTTTGTGATGTGATATGGCCAAAAGTTGTGATGAATGATGAATGATATATTGTGATGTATGAGATCATGTTCTTGTAATAGGAATCACGACTTGCATGTCGATGAGTATGACAACCGGCAGGAGCCATAGGAGTTGTCTTAATTATTGTATGACATGCGTGTCAATGATTTAACGCTTTGTAAATACTTTACTTTATTGCTAAACCGTTAGCCATAGTAGTAGAAGTAATAGTTGGCGAGCAACTTCATGGAGACACGATGATGGAGATCATGGTGTCATGCCGGTGACGAAGATGATCATGGAGCCCCAAAGATGGAGATCAAAGGAGCTATATGATATTGGCCATATCATGTCACTACTACTTAATTGCATGTGATGTTTATTATGTTTATGCATCTTGTTTACTTAGAACGATGGTAATAAATAAGATGATCCCTCATAATAATTTCAAGAAAGTGTTCCCCCTAACTGTGCGCCGTTGCTAAAGTTCGTCGTTTCGAAGCACCACGTGATGATCGGATGTGATAGATTCCTACGTTCACATACAACGGGTGTAAGACAGTTTTACACATGCAAAAACACTTAGGTTAACTTGACGAGCCTAGCATGTGCAGACATGGCCTCGGAACACAGAGACCGAAAGGTCGAACATGAATCGTATGGAAGATACGATCAACATGGAGATGTTCACCGATGATGACTAGTCTGTCTCACGTGATGATCGGACACGGCCTAGTCGACTCAGATCATGTAACACTTAGATGACTAGAGGGATGTCAAATCTGAGTGGGAGTTCATTAAATAATTTGATTATATGAACTTAATTATCATGAACTTAGTCTAAAATCTTTGCAAAAATATCTTGTAGATCAAATGGCCAACGCTCATGTCAACATGAACTTCAACGCGTTCCTAGAGAAAACCAAGCTGAAAGATGATGGCAGCAACTATACGGACTGGGTCCGGAACCTGATGATAATCCTCATAGCTGCCAAGAAAGCATATGTCCTAGAAGGACCGCTAGGTGAAGCACCCATCCCAGAGAACCAAGACGTTATAAACGCTTGGCAGTCACGTGTTGATGATTACTCCCTCGTTCAGTGTGGCATGCTTTACAGCTTAGAGCCGGGGCTCCAAAAGCGTTTTGAGCAACACAGAGCATATGAGATGTTCGAGGACCTGAAAATGGTTTTCCAAGCTCACGCCCGGGTCAAGAGATATGAAGTCTCTGACAAGTTCTATAGTTGTAAGATGGAGGAAAATAGTTCTATCAGTGAGCACATACTCAAAATGTCTGGTTGCACAACCGCCTGTCCCAGCTGGACATTAACCTCCCGGACGAGGCGGTCATTGACAGAATCCTTCAGTCGCTCCCACCGAGCTACAAGAGCTTTGTGATGAACTACAATATGCAGGGGGTGGTGAAAACTATTCCTGAAGTATTTTCAATGCTGAAGTCAGCAGAGGTAGAAATCAAAAAGGAACATCAAGTGTTGATGGTCAATAAAACCACCAAGTTCAAGAAAGACAAGGGTAAGAAGAACTTCAAGAAGGATGGCAAGGATGTTACCGCGCCCGGTAAGCCAGTTGCCGGGAAGAAGTCAAAGAAAGGACCCAAGCCTGAGACTGAGTGCTTTTATTGCAAAGGGAAGGGTCACTAGAAGCGGAACTGCCCCAAATACTTAGCGGACAAGAAGGCCGGCAACACTAAAGGTATATGTGATATACATGTAATTGATGTGTACCTTACCAGTGCTCGTAGTAGCTCCTGGGTATTTGATACCAGTGTCGTTGCTCATATTTGTAACTCAAAGCAGGAGCTGCGGAATAAGCGGAGACTGGCGAAGGACGAGGTGACGATGCGCGTCGGGAATGGTTCCAAGGTCGACGTGATCGCCGTTGGCACTCTACCTCTACATTTACCCACGGGATTAGTTTTAAACCTCAATAATTATTATTTAGTACCAAGTTTGAGCATGAACATTGTATCTGGATCTCGTTTAATACGAGATGGCTACTCATTTAAATCCGAGAATAATGATTGTTCTATTTATATGAGAGATATGTTTTATGGTCATGCCCCGATGGTCAATGGTTTATTCTTAATGAATCTCGAATGTAATGTTACACATATTCATAGTGTGAATACCAAAAGATGTAAAGTTGATAACGATAGTCCCACATACTTGTGGCACTGCCACTTTGGTCACATTGGTGTCAAGCGCATGAAGAAGCTCCATGCTGATGGACTTTTAGAGTCTCTCGATTATGAATCATTTGACACATGCGAACCATGCCTCATGGGCAAAATGACCAAGACTCCGTTCTCCGGAATAATGGAGCGAGCAACCAACTTATTGGAAATCATACATACTGATGTGTGTGGTCCAATGAGCGTTGAGGCTCGCGGAGGATATCGTTATGTTCTCACTCTCACTGATGGCTTGAGTAGATATGGGTATGTCTACTTGATGAAACACAAGTCTGAGACCTTTGAAAAGTTCAAGGAATTTCAGAATGAGGTAGAGAATCAACGTGACCGAAAGATAAAGTTCTTACGATCAGATCGTGGAGGAGAATATTTAAGTCACGAATTTGGTATGCACTTAAGGAAATGTGGAATCGTTTCACAACTCACGCCGCCTGGAACACCTCAGCGTAATGGTGTGTCCGAACGTCGTAATCACACTCTATTGGATATGGTGCGATCTATGATGTCTCTTACCGATTTACCGCTATCATTTTGGGGATACGCTCTAGAGACAACTACATTCACTTTAAATAGGGCTCCGTCTAAATCCGTTGAGACGACACTGTATGAATTATGGTTTGGGAAGAAACCTAAGCTGTCATTTCTAAAAGTTTGGGGATGTGATGCTTATGTCAAGAAATTTCAACCTGGAAAGCTCGAACCCAAGTCGGAAAAATGTGTCTTCATAGGATACCCTAAGGAAACCATTGGGTATACCTTCTACTTAAGATCCGAGGGCAAGATCTTTGCTGCCAAGAACGGATCCTTTCTGAAAAAAGAGTTTCTCTCGAAAGGAGTAAGTGGGAGGAAAGTAGAACTTGATGAAGTACTACCTCTTGAACCAGAAAGTAGTGCAGCTCAGGAAAATGTTCCTGTGGTGCCTACACCGACTGGAGAGGAAATTAATGATGATGATCAAGGTACTTCGGATCAAGTTGCTACTGAATTTCGTAGGTCCACAAGGACACGTTCCACACCAGAGTGGTATTGCAACCCTGTCCTGGAAATCATGTTGTTAGACAACGGTGAACCTTCGAACTATGAAGAAGCGATGGCGGGCCCAGATTCCAACAAATGGCTTGAAGCCATGCAATCCGAGATAGAATCCATGTATGAACACAAAGTATGGACTTTGACAGACTTGCCCGATGATCGGCGAGCAATAGAAAATAAATGGATCTTTAAGAAGAAGACGGACGCGGATGGTAATATTACCATCTATAAAGCTCGACTTGTCGCTAAGGGTTATCGGCAAGTTCAAGGGGTTGACTACGATGAGACTTTCTCTCCCGTAGCGAAGCTAAAGTCCGTCCGAATCATGTTAGCAATTGCCGCATACTATGATTATGTGATATGGCAGATGGACGTCAAAACGGCATTCCTTAACGGCTATCTTAAGGAAGAACTGTATATGATGCAGCCGGGAGGTTTTGTCGATCCTAAGAATGCTAACAAGGTATGCAAGCTCCAGCAATCCATTTATGGGCTGGTGCAAGCATCTCGGAGTTGGAACATTCGCTTTAATGAGATGATCAAAGCGTTTGGGTTTATGCAGACTTTTGAAGAAGTCTGCGTTTACAAGAAAGTGAGTGGGAGCTCTGTAGCATTTCTCATACACTACTACAAAACCCCACCTATCCCAACACATGTCTACCAACGAAATGATAATATGTGTTGTTTGTTTTAATCTCCCACCTCCCAACTTATCCCACCCACCCCTGCTTAGCGCTAACCTCCTCTCCTTGGAAAAATCCACCATATGCGGTCGTACCCACACCTAGCCATTTTTTTCCTATCCGCCATCTCCCCTCCCCCATGATCCCCCTCTCACCGGAGCTCCATGACCATGATGCTGCCCGCCACCACCAATTTCTGCTAGCTCACGCGCTCTCCCACAACGTTGCTCACCAGCCCGACTACCCCACACTCCTCTCCTCTGATCCTCCACTGCCGTGACTTCCTCCGCGCTGATCCAGATGCCCCTGCAGCAATCCTAGCCACCACGGGCCGCCAGTGCGACTCCCGCGTCGGCCTTCTACCCCGCATCTCCGTATGCGCCGGTGCTAGATTGGGCTCGACCGTGCTGCTCGCATCGGCTACCTTGTCTCCAACACCGACGATTTAGTAAGGCACTTCTCTCCTCTGCTCGTACCCTCTCTGGTTCTTTGTGGTGACATAACATCGTTCCATGGTTGATTCTTTGCCAGAAATCGCAAATGTGATCTACGCTACCTAGTGTCAGCTGTCGTGGTGTTGTAAATCACGGCTGGATGACACCCCATCAAGGTCAGTGACCTTGCTTGAGGATCAAAATTCACATCACCATTCTAGCTAGGTATTTTAGTTTCGTGCTTGCATCTTCCAATGTGCACTACAGACTGCTATCTAGTTCTGGACATGCAAGCCAGTTGTTTCTTGTTTGTTTCTGTTTGGATGTATGGTTAAGTCCATATGTGTTATTTCTGAAAGAATGCTTGCGTCCTTTTTATTTATCTCAATAGTTCGTTCATGTTGCTGTGTGTGTGGATGAATCCTTTCCGGTTTCATTGTCATATGTTGTGTAATACTGCAGGAATAAGTCTCACATGTGTCCATCTGTCCTAATATTCCTCTTTGTTGTATGTATAATCCTTAATTTCATCTTTACTTACAGGTTCTGAAACTGAATGTGCATCCGTGAACATGTGTGTGTTTGTTGGATTGCATTCTCATCCTAGTAGTAGTTCGATCTGCTGTGTCGATGAAAATCTACAGGAGGCTGCAAAATGGTCGTGAGTTACCAAAGTTTTGTCTCCCTTAATTAACTAATCGCTGACTCAGTTTCAATTGTTGACCCGTCCGCTGAGTTCTGCATGAAGTTTTGGTTTGACGTTTTCATTGCGGTGCTTGCAGAATGATGTCGTGACAGTACCGCACAATTAATTAATGACGGCCAACAACATCACAACGCTTTTTGTCGTGCCCACACGCTGTGGAGACGCCGGCATGCTCGAGCTATGATGGTGAAGTTACTGGATGTAGGACCTATGGCATACTATGAATGCTGACTTGTTTCAGTGAGAACTTCAGTGCTTGTGTCAGAACCCTGTAAGATTTTACCTTGCTCCAATTAATCAATCAGAGAACTCATGGTTCTACATGTCACAACCCTGCTTTGGTGTTTACAGATTACAAAGAGATTCCCCAATCTGTAAAAGAAAAGGTGGATGCCAAGCTGAATAGTCGTGAGATGTCTGGAGCTGGGATGCTGAAAAGTATGTGTTAGTTCTTCTGGCTTGCTCTCAAATATTAACTTCTTCGTACGCGCACGCTTATGTAGAAACAACAAATGTCTTAGATATCTACTAAAAGATCATGTGTAGATGATATTTGAGCAAAGAAGTTTGCAATTTCCCAATCTACGTTACTACCAATCCTATTTTGATGCAATGCATCTCTTCTAGAATCCCTGTAGATTTTATGTTGATCTAAATATTGCATTAACTTATCTGTACAGTTGAATATGGAGTTGCTAAGGGTCCTGTAGCTTAGAGGCTAATATACCATTTTGGCAAGATAGTTAGACTTCTTGTGGTAAAGATTACTATATCAATTTTGTACGAAAATGTACCTTGTTTTACTAAATTATCTTGTTACTAACTTTGCATTGTTGCACTAAAATTCGCCTTGCTACTGTTGTACTAATGTTTAACCATTGAGTAGGTAGTAAGATTTCAAGGGAGCAAAAATAATGGGATAGGAGAGCTCACGAGAAGTTAACTCAAAATCCACTTAAGATGTGACCTTCACATAACTCACAAATTATAACCAGTACATGATTCACGATAGAATTGCACTAGACACATGACATCCAGTTGTACAACTGTATGTAGTAGAGTGTACCTGTTTAACTTGTTCGCAGAATTGGCTTGGTTTGAATTATATATGATGAAATTTAGTTATGTACCTTTATTGGATAAAGGGCACTTTATCAAAATCCAGTCATTTGTTTTCATATTAGTTGCTTGGATTTAGGAGGCAAATATAGTGGTGAATAAGAATGATTTTGTGGTAGAAAAATGTTGATTGTGTTTCATTAAAATATGTCATCCGATGTACATGTCAATCCCCAAAAGGATTTTTTTTGACATACTTTATGTTGACCCACTAGAATAATTATCCCCCCATTGCAACACAAGGGAAATTTCCTAGTATATAAATATCTCTCTTGTTAAATCACATTTGTGAGCATGTATGACGATACCTAATTTAGGAACATCCAAATTTAGCCTGGTGTGAATCATTTTCTTTGAACATAAAATATTTTTGTATTGTTGAAACCTTGCGTCCATTTGTATTTTCTGGAGAACTACAGTTCTTTCTTTGAAACCAAAGGATGTGTTATCTGTTAGCACATGATTTTTTAAAGGAAGTACCTCATTTCTTAAATAGTATGTTATCTATAAAGGTTTACGTTAACTCAATTGGCATATAGTAGATTTTTCATAAGAAAACAAGGGTCAAAAGTGTTTGTCAGATGTAGGCTATTACTATACTTTTTTTGCATACAAAGCTACTAATATCATGACCTTCAACCTTTGTATGTTGCTCCTCCTTTACATTTTGCTGATCTATTAACGTGATTTTTTATACACTAAGTTATTCTTCCTATTTCTTTGTTTTTGTAGATTGCCAAGATAAAATGGATGATGCATGGCTCGGATGCTGATTGCAAGGATAAGAACGGGGCTACCACTAGATAATTAGAATGTCATTTTTAGGACAATGTTTGAAACATTAAAGTTTATTGCAAGGTCGAGAATTTGGCTACTACTAGATAGTTTGACATCTTGTAATCTTTGGATCGTGTTCTTTGTAATGCAACATGGTTGTTTTAATATATGAGACCTTGTTTATTATATTGTGGCTCCTATATTTTATGTATTGATCTAATAATTTTGGGTGGCAATCTATAATATCATCAATTATTCATGCTATGTAGGCAAGCCTTTAGTCGTTGCCATGATACGTTATCATTGTGTTGGGTGACCAACAACGCATATGATGTGTTGTTAGTCTCTAACTCTATATGTTGCTACCTTACAACACTTCTACATGCCGTTTACCAACGCATGTATATGCGTTGCTGTAGACCTTAGCAACGCCACCTATGACAACGCATAATAATCCGTTGGTGCAGGTATATGGACATACGACAACGCATCGATGTGTTGCTATAGGGGGGGTTCCTGTTGTAGTGATATTATATGTAGATGACATACTTTTGATGGGAAATGATATAGAACTTTTGGACAGCATTAAGGCCTACTTGAATAAGTGTTTTTCAATGAAGGACCTTGGAGAAGCTGCTTATATATTAGGCATCAAGATCTATAGGGATAGATCGAGACGCCTCATAGGTCTTTCACAAAGCACATACCTTGATAAGATATTGAAGAAGTTCAATATGGATCAGTCCAAGAAAGGGTTCTTGCCTGTGTTGCAAGGTGTGAGATTGAGCTTGGCTCAATGCCCGACCACGACAGAAGATAAAGAAGAGATGAGTGTCATCCCCTATGCCTCAGCCATAGGATCTATTATGTATGACATGTTGTGTACCAGACCTGATGTAAACCTTGCCGTAAGTTTGGTAGGAAGGTACCAAAGTAATCCTGGCAAGGAACACTGGACAGCGGTCAAGAATATCCTGAAGTACCTGAAAAGGACAAATGCCATGTTTCTTGTCTATGGAGGTGACGAAGAGCTCATCGTAAAGGGTTACGTCGACGCTAGCTTTGACACAAATCTGGATGACTCTAAGTCACAAACCGGATACGTGTATATGTTGAATCGTGGAGCAGTGAGCTGGTGCAATTGCAAGCAGAGCGTCGTGGTGGGATCTACATGTGAAGCGGAGTACATGGCAGCCTCGGAGGCAGCACATGAAGCAATATGGATGAAGGAGTTCATCACCGACCTAGGAGTCATACCCAATGCGTCGGGGCCGATCACTCTCTTCTGTGACAACACTGGAGCTATTGCTCTTGCCAAGGAGCCCAGGTTTCACAAGAAGACCAGGCACATCAAGCGTCGTTTCAACTCCATCCGTGAAAATGTTCAAGATGGAGACATAGATATTTGTAAAGTACATACGGATCTGAATGTCGCAGATCCGTTGACTAAACCTCTTCCGCGAGCAAAACATGATCAACACCAGAACTCTATGGGTGTTCGATTCATCACAATGTAACTAGATTATTGACTCTAGTGCAAGTGGGAGACTGTTGGAAATATGCCCTAGAGGCAATAATAAAAGGATTATTATTATATTTCCTTGTTCATGATAATTGTCTTTTATTCATGCTATAATTGTATTATCCGGAAATCATAATACACGTGTGAATACATAGACCACAATATGTCCCTAGTGAGCCTCTAGTTGACTAGCTCGTTGATCAACAGATAGTCATGGTTTCCTGACTATGGACATTAGATGTCATTGATAACGGGATCACATCATTAGGAGAATGATGTGATGGGCAAGACCCAATCCTAAGAATAGCACAAGATCGTGTAGTTCGTTTGCTAGAGCTTTTCCAATGTCAAGTATCTTTTCCTTAGACCATGAGATCGTGTAACTCCCGGATACCATAGGAGTGCTTTGGGTGTATCAAACGTCACAACGTAACTGGGTGACTATAAAGGTATACTGCGGGCATCTCCAAAAGTGTCTGTTGGGTTGACACGGATCGAGACTGGGATTTATCACTCCGTATGACGGAGAGGTATCTCTGGGCCCACTCGGTAATGCATCATCATAATGATCTCAAAGTGACCAAGTGTCTGGTCACGGGATCATGAATTACGGTACGAGTAAAGTGACTTGCCGGTAACGAGATTGAACGAGGTATTGGGATACCGATGATCGAATCTCGGGCAAGTAACATACCGATTGACAAAGGGGATTGTATACGGGGTTGCTTGAATCCTCGACATCGTGGTTCATCCGATGAGATCATCGAGGAGCATGTGGGAGCCAACATGGGTATCCAGATCCCGCTGTTGGTTATTGACCGGAGGGCCGTCTCGGTCATGTCTACGTGTCTCCCGAACCCGTAGGGTCTACACACTTAAGGTTCGGTGACGCTAGGGTTGTAGAGATATGAGTATGCAGCAAACCGAAAGTTGTTCGGAGTTCCGTATGAGATCCCGGACGTCACGAGGAGTTCTGGAATGGTCCGGAGGTAAAGAATTATATATGATAAGTCGAGTTTCGGCCATCGGGAAAGTTTCGGGGGTCACCGGTATTGTACCGGGACCACCGGAAGGGTCCCGGGGGTCCACCGGGTGGGGACACCCATCCCGGAGGGCCCCATCGGCTGAAGTGGGAGGGGAACCAGCCCCTGGTGGGCTGGTGCGCCCCCCCTGGGCCCCCCTCTGCGCCTAGGGTTGGGAACCCTAGGGGAGGGGGCGCCTCCACTTGCCTTGGGGGGCAAGTTTCCCCCCTTGGCCGCCCCCCTAGGAGATCCCATCTCCTAGGGCCGGCGCCCCCTCTGGGGTCCCTATATAAAGAGGGGGTGGGAGGGCAGCCGCACCCTGACACCTGGCGCCTCCCTCCCTCCTTGCTACACCTCCTCCTCCCGTAAACGCTTGGCGAAGCCCTGTCGGAACCCTGCTGCATCCACCACCACGCCGTCGTGCTGCTGGATCTTCATCAACCTCTCCTTCCCCCTTACTGGATCAAGAAGGAGGAGACGTCACGCTGACCGTACATGTGTTGAACGCGGAGGTGCCGTCCGTTCGGCGCTAGGATCTCCGGTGATTCGGATCACGATGAGTACGACTCCCTCAACCCCGTTCTCTTGAACGCTTCCGCTCGCGATCTACAAGGGTATGTAGATGCACTCCCCTCTCTCGTTGTTGGATGAACTCATAGATTGATCTTGGTGAACGTAGGAATTTTTTTATTTTATGCAACGTTCCCCAACAAGTAGTTATGTGGAGGTTGGCTCATAATTGTCTCCCAACAGGCGCCCAACTTCAAGTGAGATCGATCCCCACAAGATATGATTGTCATTTCTGTAATAGGGAGGAAACTGTTGAGCATTGTTTTTTGCTTTGCCACTATGTTAGAGAAATCTGGAAAGAGCTCAAGAAAGAATATGGTATTTGCTTGAAACTGAAAAGTTTAACTCACATTAGGCAATGGCTATTAGATTGGATACAAAACGCTACAGATTTTCACTCTATGATTATGGCAGTGGCTATATGGCACATATGGGAGAATAGAAATGCCTACCGTAATGGTGAGGCTTTAATTCATCCTCTTCGTATCGTGGGAAAGATCAAAGCTTATGTTGAATTTATTAATATGCATTCTTTCAGTTCGACCACTTCCATTAGACGTGAGACCTTGAAATCGAACCAAAGGTGGTCTCCGCCGTCGGAGGGGTTGATGCTCGTCAATGTGGATGCAGCAATCTTCTCCCAATCTGCAAGAGCGGGCTTTGGAGTGGTGATACGTGATCACCGGGGAAGGGTGCAGGTGGCGAACAGAGGTTACTTTGAAAGAGTTTAGATTCCTGAAGTAGCAGAAGCCATGGCACTTCGTCAAGCCTTAATCCTTGACAATAACACTGGTATGAGGAAGATCATGGTAGCATCTAATTGTTTCTCATTGATCAATAAGATCAAGGGTTTAGGTTTTCATAGGTCCCCTATACTGGAGCCATAGTCCATGATATTAGAAAATGTGCTACAAAGTTTGTATCCTGTAGTTTTATTCATGTCAATCGTTCTTGTAATGAGGCGGCACATGTTCTGGCCAAATCGGCGGAGAATGATGTTTGGTCCTGCTGGATTAATGAGTTCCCTGATGTAATCAGGACCATTATATGTAATGAATCATCTATGAATGAATAAAAGGGTGCAGCTGCCCATTACCTCAAAAAAAAATCAATTAGGTCACTTGGGGTCGGTCGTCTCACAACAAGGGAAATGATCAGGAGCTGATGCGCTGTTGTTGTACGAGTTGTCGGTCGCCGGTGAGAAAAGGAGATAGCTTAGAGCAACTCTAGCAGACCCCGCATTTTGCCGACCCGTAAAATGTGTTTGTAGGCCACACGGGGGCGGTTATGCAGGCCGAAATTTGCGACGGCAGACTAGAAACCGTAAACAAACCCCTAAATTTTAAAAAAAGTTGTTTCCCGCAAGAAATTTTAAGCAACAGCTCGCCGGAGCTCGCTCGCATACATGGTTCTTCTTCGCATAATAAGTTCATACAAGCCACATACATACATAGAGGTTAGATATGCTAGACAGCGCCTACGCTACCGCATCACTGCAACAAAACTGAGCTCACCGGAGCTCCTGCGGTAGCTGCCCACCGGCGGCGATCAGTCGGAGTCGGAGGAGTCAGAGCCGAGGTCGACGAAGAGCTTCGCCTGCTCCTCCTTCATCACGCGCAGGTCGGCCTCCTTCGATGCCTGCGCCTGCGATGCCGCGAGTGTTGGGGAACGTAGCAGAAATTCAAAATTTTCCTACGTGTCACCAAGATCTATCTATGGAGAAACCAGCAACGAGGGGAAGGAGAGTGCATCTACATACCCTTGTAGATCGCTAAGCGGAAGCGTTCAAGTGAACGGGGTTGATGGAGTCGTACTCGTCATGATTCAGATCACCGATGATCCTAGTGCCGAACGGACGGCACCTCCGCGTTCAACACACGTACAGCTCGACGATGTCTCCCACGCCTTGATCCAGCAAGGAGAGAGGGAGAGGTTGAGGAAGACTCCATCCAGCAGCAGCACAACGGCGTGGTGGTGATGGAGGAGCGTGGCAATCCTGCAGGGCTTCGCCAAGCACCTACGGGAGAGGAGGAGGTGTCACGGGAGGGAGGGAGGCGCCAAGGGCTCAGGTATGGATGCCCTCCCTCCCCTCCACTATATATAGGGGTAGGGGAGAGGGGGAGGCGCAGCCTTGCCCCTTCCTCCAAGGAAGGGGTGCGGCTAAGAGGGGGGGAGGAGTCCATCCTCCCCAAGGCACCTCGGAGGTGCCTTCCCCCTTTAGGACTCTCCCCTTTTTCCTATATCTTGGCGCATGGGCCTCTAGGGGCTGGTGCCCTTGGCCCATGTAGGCCAAGGCGCACCCCCTACAGCCCATGTGGCCCCCCGGGGCAGGTGGCCCCACCCGGTGGGCCCCCGGGACCCTTCCGGTGGTCCCGGTACAATACCGATGACCACGAAACTTGTCCCGATGGCCGAAACAGGACTTCCTATATATAAATCTTTACCTCCGGACCATTTCGGAACTCCTCGTGACGTCCGGGATCTCATCCGGGACTCCGAACAACATTCGGTAACCACATACAAACTTCCTTTATAACCCTAGCGTCATCGAACCTTAAGTGTGTAGACCCTACGGGTTCGGGAGACATGTAGTCATGACCGAGATGTTCTCCGATCAATAACCAACAGCGGGATCTGGATACCCATGTTGGCTCCCACATGTTCCACGATGATCTCATCGGATGAACCACGATGTCAAGGACTCAATCAATCCCGTATACAATTCCCTTTGTCTAGCGGTATGGTACTTGCCCGAGATTCGATCGTCGGTATACCGATACCTTGTTCAATCTCGTTACCGGCAAGTCTCTTTACTCGTTCCGTAACACATCATCCCGTGATCAACCCCTTGGTCACATTGTGCACATTATGATGATGTCCTACCGAGTGGGCCCAGAGATACCTCTCCGTTTACACGGAGTGACAAAATCCCAATCTCGATTCGTGCCAACCCAACAGACACTTTCAGAGATACCCGTAGTGTACCTTTATAGCCACCCAGTTACGTTGTGACGTTTGGCACACCCAAAGCACTCCTACGGTATCCGGGAGTTGCACAATCTCATGGTCTAAGGAAATGATACTTGACATTAGAAAAGCTTTAGCATACGAACTACATGATCTTGTGCTAGGCTTAGGATTGGGTCTTGTCCATCACATCATTCTCCTAATGATGTGATCCCGTTATCAACGACATCCAATGTCCATGGTCAGGAAACCGTAACCATCTATTGATTAACGAGCTAGTCAACTAGAGGCTTACTAGGGACATGGTGTTGTCTATATATCCACACATGTATCTGAGTTTCCTATCAATACAATTCTAGCATGGATAATAAACGATTATCATGAACAAGGAAATATAATAATAATCAATTTATTATTGCCTCTAGGGCATATTTCCAACAGTCTCCCACTTGCACTAGAGTCAATAATCTAGTTCACATCGATATGTGATTAACACTCAAGGTCACATCCCCATGTGACTAACACCCAAAGAGTTTACTAGAGTCAATAATCTAGTTCACATTTACCATGTGATTAACACTCGATGAGTTATGGGTTTGATCATGTTATGCTTGTGAGAGAGGTTATAGTCAACGGGTCTGAACCTTTCAGATCCGTGTGTGCTTTACAAATCTCTATGTCATCTCCTAGATGCAGCTACCACGTTCTATTTGGAGCTATTCCAAATAACTGTTCTACTTGGAGCTATTCTAAATTGTTGCTCCATTATACGTATCCGGTATCTCTACTCAGAGCTATCCGGATAGGTGTTAAGCTTGCATCGACGTAACCCTTTACGACGAACTCTTTTACCACCTCCATAATTGAGAAAATTCCTTAGTCCACTAGTTACTAAGGATAACTTTGACCGCTGTCCTGTGATCCATTCTTGGATCACTCTTGTACCCCTTGACCGACTCATGGTAAAGCACACTTCAGGTGCGGTACACAGCATAGCATACTGTAGAGCCTATGTCTTAATCATAGGGGACGACCTTCGTTCCTTTCTCTCTATTCTGCCATGGTCGAGCTTTAAGTCTTAACTTCATACCTTACAACTCAGGCAAGAACTCCTTCTTTGACTGATCCATCTTGAACACCTTCAAGATCACGTCAAGGCATGTGCTCATTTGAAAGTACTATTAAGCGTTTTGATCTATCCTTATAGATCTTGATGCTCAATGTTCAAGTAGCTTAATCCAGGTTTTCCATTGAAAACACTTTCCAAATAACCCTATATGCTTTCCAGAAATTCTACGTCATTTCTGATCATTAATATGTCAACATATACTCATCAGAAATTCTATAGTGCTCCCACTCACTTCTTTGGAAATACAAGTTTCTCATAAACTTTGTATACACCCAAAATCTTTGATCATCATCAAAGCATACATTCCAACTCCGAGATGCTCACTCCAGTCCTCTGAAGGATTGCTGGAGCTTTGCATACTTATTAGCATATTTCAGGATAGACAAAACCTTCTGGTTGTATCACATACAACCTTTCCTCAAGAATCGTCGAGGAAACAATGTTTTGACATCCTATCTGCAAGATTTCATAAATAATGCAGTAATTGCTAATATAATTCCAACAGACTCTTAGCATCGCTACGAGTGAGAAAGTCTCATCGTAGTCAACTCCTTGAACTTGTCGAAAAACATCTTAACGACAAGCCGAGATTTCTCAATGGTGACACTTACCATCATTGTCTGTCTTCCTTTCAAAATCCATATGTACCTAACAGCCTTACGACCATCAAGTAGTTCTTCCAAAGTCTACACTTTGTTTTCATACATGGATCATCTCTCGGGTTTTATGGCCTTGAGCCATTTATCGAAATCCGGGCCCACCATCGCTTCTCCATAGCTCGTAGGTTCATTGTTGTCTAGCAACATGACTTCCAAGACAGGATTACGTACCACTCTGAAGTAGTACGCATCCTTGTCATCCCACGAGGTTTGGTAGTGACTCGATCCGAAGTTTCATGATCACTATCATAAGCTTCCACTTTAGTTAGTGTACGTGCCACAGGAACAACTTCCTGTGCCCTGCTACACACTTGTTGAAGTGACGGTTCAATAACCTCATCAAGTCTCCACCATCCTCCCACTCAACTTTTCGAGAGAAACCTTTCCTCGAAAAAGGACCCGATTCAAGAAACAATCCCTATTGCTTTCGGATCTGAATTAGGAGGTATACTCAACTGTTTTGGGTGTCCTATGAAGATGCATTTTATCTGCTTTGGGTTCGAGCTTATCAACCTGAAACCTTTTCACATAAGCGTCGCAGCCCCAAACTTTCAAGAAACGGCAACTTAGGTTTCTCCAAACCATAGTTCATACGGTGTCGTCTCAACGAAATTATGTGGTGCCCTATTTAAAGTGAATGTGGTTGTCTCTAATGCCTAACCCATGAACGATAGTGGTAACTCGATAAGAGACATCATGGTATGCACCATATCCAATAGGGTGCAACTATGACGTTTGGACACACCATCACACTATGGTGTTCCAGGCTGTATCAGTTGTGAAACAATTTCCACAATGTCTTAATTCTGTGCCAAACTTGTGATTCAGATATTCATCTCTATGATCATATCATAGATCTTTTATCCTCTTGTCACGACGATCTTTCAACTTCACACTGAAATTACTTGAACCTTTCAATAATTCAGACTCGTGATTCATCAAGTAAATATACTCAACATCTACTCGAATCATCTGTGAAGTAAGAACATAACGATATTCACTGCATGCCTCAGCACTCATTGGACTGCACACATCAAAATGTGTTACTTCCAACAAGTTGCTATCTTGTTCCATCTTACTGAAAACGAGGCTTTTCAGTCATCTTGCCCATGTGGTATGATTTGCATGTCCCAAGTGATTCAAAATCAAGTGAGTCAAAACGGTCCATTTGCATGGAGTTTCTTCATGCATATACACCAATAGACATGGTTCGCATGTCTCAAACTTTTCAAAAATGAGTGAGCCCAAAGATCCATCAATATGGAGCTTCTTCATGCGTTTTATACCGATATGACTTACGTGGCAGTGCCACAAGTAGGTGGTACTATCATTACTATCTTTTGGCATGAACATGTGTATCACTACGATCGAGATTTAATAAACCATTCATTTTAGGTGTAAGACCATTGAAGGTATTATTCAAATAAACAGAGTAACCATTATTCTCCTTAAATGAATAACCGTATTGCGATAGACGTAATCCAATCATGTCTATGCTCAACGCAAACACCAAATAACAATTATTTAGGTTTAACACCAATCTCTTTGGTAGAGGGAGCGTGCGATGCTTGATCATATCAAGCTTGGAAAAACTTCCAACACATATCGTCAGCTCACCTTTAGCTAGTCTCCGTTTATTCCGTAGCCTTTTGTTTCGAGTTACTAACACTTAGCAACCGAACCGGTATCTAATACCCTGGTGCTACTAGGAGTACTAGCAAAGTACACATTAACACAATGTATATCCAATATACTTCTATCGACCTTGCCAGCCTTCTTATCTACCAAGTATCTAGGGTAATTCTGCTCTAGTGGTTGTTCCCCTTATTACAGAAGCACTTAGTCTCGGGTTTGGGTTTTACCTTGGGTTTCTTCACTAGAGCAGCAGCTGATTTGCCGTTTCATGAAGTATCCCTTCTTGCCCTTGCCCTTCTTGAAACTAGTGGTTTCACCAACCATCAACAATTGATGCTCCTTCTTGATTTCTACTTTCGCGGTGTCAAACATCGCGAATACCTCAAGGATCATCATATCTATCCCTGATATGTTATAGTTCATCACGAAGCTCTAACAGCTTGGTGGCAATGACTTTGGAGAACCATCACTGTCTTATCTGGAAGATCAACTCCCACTCGATTCAAGTGATTGTCGCACTCAGACAATCTGAGCACAATCTCAACGATTGAGCTTTTCTCCCTTAGTTTGCAGGCTAAGAAAATCGTCGGAGGTCTCATACCTCTTGACGTGGGCACGAGTCTGAAATCCCAATTTCAGCCCTCGAAACATCTCATATGTTCCGCGACATTTCGAAAAAAACATCTTTGGTGCCTCAACTCTAAACCGTTTAACTGAACTATCACGTAGTTATCAAAACGTGTATGTCAGATGTTCGCAACAACCACAGACAACGTTCGAGGTTCAGCACACTGAGCAGTGCATTAAGGACATAAGCCTTCTATGAAGCAATGAGGACAATCCTCAGTTTACGGACCTAGTCCGCATAATTGCTACTATCAACTTTCAACTAATTTTTCTCTAGGAACATATCTAAATAGTAGAACTATAGCGTGAGCTATGACATAATTTGCAAAAACCTTTTGACTATGTTCAGGATAATTAAGTTCATCTTATTTACTCCCACTCAGATAGACATCCCTCTAGTCATCTAAGTGATTACATGATCCGAGTCAAACTAGGCCGTGTCCGATCATCACGTGAGACGGAGTAGTCATCATCGGTGAACATCTTCATGTTGATCGTATCTTCTATACGACTCATGTTCGACCTTTCGGTCTCCGTGTTCCGAGGCCATGTCTGTACATGCTAGGCTCGTCAAGTTAACCCTAAGTGTTTCGCGTGTGTAAATCTGTCTTACACCCGTTGTATGTGAACGTTAGAATCTAACACCCGATCATCACGTGGTGCTTCGAAACACGAACTGTCGCAACGGTGCACAGTTAGGGGAGAACACTTCTTGAAATTGTTGTAAGGGATCATCTTATTTACTACCGTCGTTCTAAGCAAATAAGATGTATAAACATGATAAACATCACATGCAATCAAATAGTGACATGATATGGCCATCATCACTTTGCTCCTTTTGATCTCCATCTTCGGAGCTCCATGATCATCATCGTCACCGGCATGACACCATGATCTCCATCATCGTGTCTTCATGAAGTTGCCTCGCCAACTATTACTTCTACTACTATGGCTAACGGTTAGCAATAAAGTAAAGTAATTACATGACGTTTAAGTTGACACGCAGGTCACAAATAAATAAAGACAACTCCTATGGCTCCTGCCGGTTGTCATACTCATCGACATGCAAGTCGTGATTCCTATTACAAGAACATGATCAATCTCATACATCACATATATCATTCATCACATCCTTTTTGGCCATATCACATCACATAGCATACCCTGCAAAAACAAGTTAGACGCCCTCTAATTGTTGTTTGCATGTTTTACGTGGCTGCTATGGGTTTCTAGCAAGAACGTTTCTTACCTACGCATGAACCACAACGTGATATGCCAATTGCTATTTACCCTTCATAAGGACCCTTTTCATCGAATCCGATCCGACTAAAGTGGGAGAGACAGACACCCGCCAACCACCTTATGCAACTAGTGCATGTTTGTCGGTGGAACCGGTCTCACGTAAGCGTACGTGTAAGGTTGGTCTGGGCCGCTTCATCCCACGATGCCGCCGAATCAAGATAAGACTAGTAACGGCAAGCATATTGAACAATATCGACGCCCACAACTACTTTGTGTTCTACTCGTGCAAAGAATCTACGCAATAGACCTAGATCATGATGCCACTGCTGGGGAACGTAGCAGAAATTCAAAATTTTCCTACGTGTCACCAAGATCTATCTATGGAGAAACCAGCAACGAGGGGAAGGAGAGTGCATCTACATACCCTTGTAGATCGCTAAGCGGAAGCGTTCAAGTGAATGGGGTTGATGGAGTCGTACTCGTCGTGATTCAGATCACCGATGATCCTAGTGCCGAACGGACGGCACCTCCGCGTTCAACACACGTACAGCTCGACGATGTCTCCCACGCCTTGATCCAGCAAGGAGAGAGGGAGAGGTTGAGGAAGACTCCATCCAGCAGCAGCACAACGGCGTGGTGGTGATGGAGGAGCGTGGCAATCCTGCAGGGCTTCGCCAAGCACCTACGGGAGAGGAGGAGGTGTCACGGGAGGGAGGGAGGCGCCAAGGGCTCAGGTATGGATGCCCTCCCTCCCCTCCACTATATATAGGGGCAGGGGAGAGGGGGGAGGCGCAGCCTTGCCCCTTCCTCCAAGGAAGGGGTGCGGCTAAGAGGGGGGGAGGAGTCCATCCTCCCCAAGGCACCTCGGAGGTGCCTTCCCCCTTTAGGACTCTCCCCTTTTTCCTATATCTTGGCGCATGGGCCTCTAGGGGCTGGTGCCCTTGGCCCATGTAGGCCAAGGCGCACCCCCTACAGCCCATGTGGCCCCCCGGGGCAGGTGGCCCCACCCGGTGGGCCCCCGGGACCCTTCCGGTGGTTCCGGTACAATACTGATGACCCCGAAACTTGTCCCGATGGCCAAAATAGGACTTCCTATATATAAATCTTTACCTCCGGACCATTCCGGAACTCCTCGTGACGTCCGGGATCTCATCCGGGACTCCGAACAACATTCGGTAACCACATACAAACTTCCTTTATAACCCTAGCGTCATCGAACCTTAAGTGTGTAGACCCTACGGGTTCGGGAGACATGTAGTCATGACCGAGATGTTCTCCGGTCAATAACCAACAGCGGGATCTGGATACCCATGTTGGCTCCCACATGTTCCACGATGATCTCATCGGATGAACCACGATGTCAAGGACTCAATCAATTCCGTATACAATTCCCTTTGTCTAGCGGTATGGTACTTGCCCGAGATTCGATCGTCGGTATACCGATACCTTGTTCAATCTCGTTACAGGCAAGTCTCTTTACTCGTTCCGTAACACATCATCCCGTGATCAACCCCTTGGTCACATTGTGCACATTATGATGATGTCCTACCGAGTGGGCCCAGAGATACCTCTCCGTTTACACGGAGTGACAAAATCCCAATCTCGATTCGTGCCAACCCAACAGACACTTTCAGAGATACCCGTAGTGTACCTTTATAGCCACCCAGTTACGTTGTGACGTTTGGCACACCCAAAGCACTCCTACGGTATCCGGGAGTTGCACAACCTCATGGTCTAAGGAAATGATACTTGACATTAGAAAAACTTTAGCATACGAACTACATGATCTTGTGCTAGGCTTAGGATTGGGTCTTGTCCATCACATCATTCTCCTAATGATGTGATCCCGTTATCAACGACATCCAATGTCCATGGTCAGGAAACCGTAACCATCTATTGATTAACGAGCTAGTCAACTAGAGGCTTACTAGGGACATGGTGTTGTCTATGTATCCACACATGTATCTGAGTTTCCTATCAATACAATTCTAGCATGGATAATAAACGATTATCATGAACAAGGAAATATAATAATAATCAATTTATTATTGCCTCTAGGGCATATTTCCAACAGCGAGGCCCGAATCGAGGAAGAGCCGCTCGTACTCCAGCTCGCGCCGGATGCGCTCTTCCATCTCCTGCAGCTCCCTCGCCGACTGCTTGAGGACGACACACTCGAGGAGCTCTTCCTGCCCCGGTGGGAGGTAGTCCTTGGGTCCGATGACGCCTCGGCGCGGCGGCGCATCGGGCACGGCTTCCTCCCGCTCCCTCTTCACCGGAACGAGCCGTGAGCTCGATGCGCCCACGGATGAGCTCCCCGCGGACCAGTTGCCGAAGGAGGCGCGGCGGCGACGGGTGCGCTCGAGCTCGAACTCGTCGAGCTCGCGTCGGGCGAATGCCGACAGTGGCCGGGCACCCTGGTTGAGCCACCGACGCGCCCCCCGCTTGCGCGCGGCGTCAGATCTGGCGCGGCGGCGGCGCTCCGCCTCATCCCCTGAGTCGGCCATGGTGGTTCAAGGCTCGCCGGCGACGACAAATCGAGCGGCGCGGTGGGGAATTGGAGGGGAACGCGGCGGCGGGAGGATAGGGTTTCGACCCGCATCTGCCCTGCAAACCCGCAGTTATAGTGGCTCGGGGTTTGCATTTGCGGGCTGCGGCAAAAAAAAAATGGGCCGGACACCGATGCGGGCTCTGGTCTGGCCAGAAAAATGGGCTGAGCCCGTATAATCGCCGGAATTATGCGGGTTTGCGCCGGATGCGGGGTCTGCTAGAGTTGCTCTTATCTAATGCAGGTCAAGATGGATTGGGCTCTAGCCCCACCGCACCCCCCCCCCACACACAAACCGTACTACATTGCATTTCTTCAAAAATATCGTCCAAATATTGCCTTATTTTGCTTAGACGAACCGTTTTTTGCTGTTTCTTTTTTCCTTTCCCTTTTCCGTTTCTTTTTTATTTTTCTTTCTTTTTTCTGTTTCTGTTCTTCTATTCTTTGAATTCTTTTCTTTTCTTTTTCTCTCTTTCATCAAATGTTCAGGAATTTTAAAAACATCCATTCTTAATTTCTTTTTCATTTTTCCAGAAACGTTCCTGATTTTAAATTTAGTTCAGAAATTCCAAAAAAATTAAGAATTTCAAATATTGTTAGATTCTTTTACAAAAAAGATCAAAACTCATTTTTTTTCCAAATTTAATAAATGTTTTGCATTTTTTGTTAAAAAGTTCATAAAATGTTTGAAATTTCAAAAAATGTTCCTACTTTGAAATTTTGTTCACAAATTTTATTAATTGTTCATGTTTTATTATTTTGGCAAATTCATAAAATGTTCGGAGAATTTGAAAAAAAAATGTTCGTACTTTTAGTTGTAATCATAAATTCAAAAAATGTTCTGGAATTTTTAAAAATGTTCCAGCATTTCCAAATTTGTTCACATGCCATGAAAATGTTCGTGTTGATTTTTGTTCGCAGATTGAAAGAATTTGTTCATTTTGTTCTTTGTAATTTTAAAAAACGTTTGCATCTTAACAATTGTATATAATTCCGAAAAATGTTCTCATATTTGAGAGTTTCGAAAAATGTTTGAGAGTTTCGAAAAATGTTCCAACTTTTCCAAGTTTGTTCACATATTTAAAAAATGTTCATGTTTTTAAAGTTTGATCCTAAATCCGAAATGTACAGGGGATCTACGTAAAATGCTTCCATTTTGAAAAGTTATTCATAATTTCGAAAAAAGTTCGCATTTTCAAATGATGTTCCTATTTTAAGAAAATGTTTCTGTTTTTTAAATATTGTTTGTAATGTCAAAAATTGTTCTCGTTTTCAATTTGTTTGCTTTTTTCAAGAAATGGTTGAGAAATTCAAAAAATGTTCACGTTTTTTCATGAAATATTCGTGTTTTGAAATTTTTGTTCATAAATTTGAAAAGGTTCAAATTTTGAAAATATTTACATATTTCAAAAAATAACTTTTGAAATTTTGAAAAAGATTTAAGTCTGGTGCGACTTATAGTTCATAAGCACTGGGTTGCTATTTTTAGTTACAATGCCTAGCGATTTTGGTTCATTCGCAGCAGGCCTCAATTCTTAATGTTTAGATTTAGCCACTGTCGTTTCCTTCTTTAAGTGTCGCACTGCATCTATAGCACAAAAGGTCGATGGAAGGAGCGGCTAGCAGAGCTCGTTACTATCCGGCAAGTCCAGGAAACCTCGACACTCTAACGCAGAGAGCGTCACATAGAAAGTCCCCCAAACCACCAAGCCAGAACGCAGCTACTGATACAACTATGCCCAAAATATATTTAAGGGGCAGTGCCGAGTGGACTTGGGAGAGCAACTAATTAACGAGCGCTCTTTTAGGAGCCTCGCAATGATCAGCGTCACTTGGCGCGCTCTCAGCCATTCGCCACATGTCGCTCTCTGGGCGCTCCCTATGGATTTTTTTTATTTTTCCGCACATGTTTTTGGTTTTTTAAAAGGTTTTTTTCGATGTTTTGGTTTCCCACCGGTCTTTCCTATCTTTACGACCAAATTTTTTTTTCGAATTTTTTTTCCGCAAAAAAACGCGTTTTCTATTTTTTTCTTTCGCAATAGTCACGGTTTTGCTTCGCGAGAGGCACGATTGTGCTTTCGCCAGAGTCACGGTCGTGCCTCTCCGAAACGGAAAAAAATGCGTTTTCTGTTTTTTCTTTCGCGAGAGTCATGGTTTTGCTTTCGCGAGAGACACGGTTGTGCTTCCGCGAGAGTCACGGTTTTGCTTCCACGAGAGTGACGGTTGTGCTTCCGCGAGAGTCACGGCCGTGCCTCCTCAGAAACGAAAAAATGCGTTTCTATTTTTTTCTTTCGCGAGACTCACGGTTTTGCTTCCGCGAGAGGCACGGTTGTGCTTTCGCGAAAGTCACGGCCGTGCCTCCTCGGAAACGAAAAAAACACGTTTTCTTTTTTTTCCTTTCGTGAAAGTCACGGTTTTGATTCCGCGAGATGCACGGTTGTGATTTCGTCAGAGGCACGGGCGTGCCTCTTTCGGAAAGGGAAAAACCCGTGCTCCCGGTTTGGATTTTTGCCCGGTTTTTTCGTGAAAAAAAAGTTCGTCAAAACCTGTCAACATGGGATCTAGTTTTGAAGACCTAGACGCGAGAAATCCAATGGCGAAAGCGGTTCGAGATTTGAACACACGGTTTAAGAGATAAAACATTTTGAATAAACGGATCTACGGAAAAAGAGAAAAATTCCAGGTTACGAGTGATAAAACATTTTGCAACCTGGGGAAGTTGGAGTGATCTTCGCAACGAGTACTCCTTAACTAATGATTTCGTGGACTTGGGCCTCGATGGGACGAGGGCACCTTTTTTTCTTTTAAGATTATTCGTGCGCCGACTGGGCCAACTACTGGATCGCGACTCATTTTTTTCCGTTCGTTCATTCTTTTGTTTACTTTCGTTTATTTATTATACTTCAAATTATTCAAAATAAATATATTGAAAAAACAGAAGAACACCACTACATGAGAAGGAAGGAAAACAACGATGGAAACCCCATAGGACCCCTCCCCCCCGAAGCATCGAGGCCATGATCCACAAAGCAGCATCTGTGGCAACGATAACGGTGGTGAGCATTGCCGGAGGTGTGGCATTGGTCATGGTAGTCGGCTCTTCTCCGGCGTGTCCGTGAGACTACCTCGGCTTCTTGTTTTTGTGAAGTCGAAGCTGCGGTGCGGGGCACCGGTGGTGTACGATGACGAGCGACAAGTGGTCCGTTCGGTGATCTTCCGTGACGCCAACATTGCTTTGCTCTCTGTAGTTCTCCGTAGGAGTCGGAGCTGCGTTGTCTTGCTGTGGGTGGATGGCGTTCCGCCGTGTAATGTAGTGTTGTTCGGTGGCCAATAGGGTTGTCGTTTTTCTTTTCTCATTGATCTTTGGATCCTCTTCATGTTGTTCTTTTGCTTCTTTCTGCTTAATCTAATTGAAGCCAACAATTTGCTGGATCTTTAAAAAAAAAAACAAAGCAGCACCTGGAAACGTGGACAGAGAAGGCGGCGCCCAGAACCAACGCGAAGAACACCAGAATGCCCAAACCACACACACATGCTTGATCGGCCCAGTTGACACATTAGCCCAAATACATATCGTGTCAACACAACAATAAACCAACGCACAACACCAGAAATATATCCACAAACGCCTAAGAAAAACAATCGAATAAAAAAACAAACCGCATAAGTCGTAGTCAAATCATGCACGGGAACAGAAACCGATAACTGCATGCAACCAACCGGCATGACCACAATTCAGGAGTCCATAGCAAACAAAAGTGAATCAAGGATGGCCCACCCGAGATCAGCGACCAAAATAGCAGTATCTACACAGGAAAGTATGTATCACGTTCAGAAAATTCACATCGACACGTTAAATCCACACGCAAATCCTACCCCGCCATGTCCCAAACAAATACACGTGTCACCCATACATAGGTCCTCAAGTCACATTCAACTAAGTGGTGAAACATGGTGAAGAAATCTTGATTACAAATAGTGGTTTTGGTATTTTGTAGAACTACAGAAAATTTTACGAAGCTCCTATTGGATGCAACGAGCATCCAATAGGAGAGGCGAAGCACAGGGAGCCCGAATGGGCAGGCCCCCATTGGCAGGCAACGTCGTGAGCAGTACTTGCGGCGATATTATCACCCGGTGCGCTAAACCACTGTAGAGGCACTATACCCGATACATTTTTGAAATTTGCGATTTTTCAATAATGCAAAAACCTTTGAGAAAAAAGAATTTATAAACATTTTGATTTTTTGAAAATATGAATAAATTTCGAAATTATAAAAAGTTATTTTGAACAGCTTTCTAAAAGTATGGACATTTTTTGATTTTTTGTAAATATGAATAAATTTCGATTTTCTTTTGAAGAACATTTTCTGAAAATCATGAATTTTCTAATCTAAAATATTTTTTAAAAACAAAAAAACTCAGATATATTTTTTCAAATTCTTGAATGAAAAGGCTAATTTAAAAAAAGACATAAAAGGAAAAAATAAGAAAAAAAACAAAAATGAAAAACAAAACCAAAACCAACTTGTTCAGAAGCTTCCTAAAATGGACCAGGATCCTTCAAAAAGGTCCCCAAAACCAGGTGGCTCTTAAGTATGATGAGTGCGCCGGCCACTTCGTCGCTCACTCTGTCGTTCCCTGTGCATTTTGGCTACCATTTGTCGCAAAAAAAGGTAAACTGGATTTGCCAAAATTCTGTTCGCGACTCGATAATGTGCGTCATCTATCCATCATGTCGTACCAGTGCTACACTAAGACCAAGGCAAATCATATTTGGCATGGTGGTCGTCAAATATTGACCAAACGCGTAACTTTTTTGAAAATTGGGAACAATTTTTCAAATTTGCGACAAATCTTTTGTATTGACGGCAATTTTTTCAAAATGCATGAAATGTTTTGACATGAAGATTTCTGAAATCATTGATCAGTTTTTGACTCGACGAACATTTTATGAAAATCCGGAACATTGTTTTCAAACTCATGAATATTTTATTAATTTTGTGAACATTTTGCAAATAAATCATGAACATTTCTTGAATTAGTGAGCATTTGTTCAAATTCACTAACATTATTTGAATACGTGAACATTTTATTCCCAGAACATTTTTTTATTCACGAACACTTTCCTGGACATGCGAATATTTATTCAAAATTACAAAAAAAATGCCGCATTCATGGAAATATTATGATTTCCAGATTATTTTCAATAATCATAAACATGACTGAAATTAATGCATATTTTGTGATTTGCTGACCAATTGTTTAAGAAAATTTGTTTTTGCTGGAAATTGGGAACGTTTTTTAAATCCGGATTTATTTTAAAGAAGAAAAAAATCACAATAGAAAAAGTAGAAAACCGAGATGAAAAAACAGGGGCATCCCACCCTGCACATTGGTGGGGGTGTGTATTTCGCGACTTCTCAGCGCGCACTACACGGAATAGGAGTGGAGGTCCTATATGCCGCACTCTGCATCCAATTGGCGGCGATTCGCACAGGGTGCGCCCCTCGTGTGAACCGGCCCATTGCGGGGCTAATCAAGCGCGCCTCGTTGGAGTGAAGTAAAACGCGTGACAAAAATTTGGTGCCTCGCAGGGATCAAACCGCAGATCTCACGCTCATTAAATGGTGGTCACATGTTATATGAACAAGTGGCAGATCCAAATTTTTTCATTAAAAATAGATTTTTTGGAATTCCAAACAATTTTTTAATATTTGGGAATTGTCTTTTAATCCCAAACATTTTTTGTAAAAACCGAATACTTTTTTGAAAAGGCATGAACAATTATAGAATAATGTGAATATTTTGTGAAATTCTGAACAAAATTTTGAAAATTGAGGAATAATTTTGACGTACATGAACTATTTTTTAAAGTGTGAATATTTTTTAAAAGCTATAAACATAGTTTGAAAAAAATGAACAACTTTGAGAAATCCCCTAAAAAAATTAAAACACGGACATATTTAAAAATTCAAAGATTTTTTTTGGAAATCCTTAGAAATTTTTGAAAACCACGAAAAATTTCCGAAATTACATTTTTTTCGAATTAGTGAACATTTTTCAACGTTGTGAACAATTGTTTTAAAAAGGGAACAATTTTGGAAATCTGAACAATGTTTGCATTTTCAAATCATTTTCAAAAAAGAATAAACTTGAAAAAAAGTGTAAAAGAACTGTACATTTTGAGATAATCTACCCTTGTTTTTCACGTAAAACCTTATGGTTATTTATGGATCCTCTTATGCATTATGTTTGAAATCAAGGAAAGGCAATTCTTGCATCCCACCTTGTTACATAAGGTAAGTATTGTATAATAGTTCGTTTTTCTGCTCTTTTTTCCCATTCCTCTGTGTAAATAGCCAAATATAGGTTCACTATCAATAACATCCTTCGAGAGTAACGTACAGTTGAAGAACACCATGCATTGATGTGTGTTCGGGGCCAATATTGAGTATCATGAAATCTTTTCTCGTAAACGGTAGATTCATATCCTTTCTTCCTTAATTCATTATTCCGTAAAAATAGATTATTTCATAAATTCCACAAAGCGAGGCTCATCAAAATGAAAAATCTAAGACTACTAAATAAGTAAGTAAAAAGGTAAACGATTACATCACTGCTCTTGAATATTCAAGTGACCGATTAATTTATTGTAACGTACTCTGTTTATCTTTGCCAATCAGTGATCTCTCCTCCGACTTCTCTAGAGCCTCCGGTATCACAGCCGATACATCGACGGGTTCTGCACCCATACGAGGATGAAATGACAGAAGTATCAAAATAGGATAAGCTAGCGGTGAGAAGAGCCGCTTAAATAGGTGTCAGGTGGAAAAAAGAAATATAAAAAACAAAAAGAAAAGGAAAAAAATGGAAAAACAAAAACAAATCGGTTTCAAGGACCTTCTAGAAGGTTCCCAAAATAGGTCACGAACTAGAAGGTTCCCAAAACCGGAAAGAGGCAACACGTTAACTGGGCCGACTCGCATGCTTCGCTTGTGCGCTTCCATGTGCGCAGATGGGTCAATTTGCCGCAACACGCGGCTAATACGAATCTCGAAGAAGGAGGTCCCATGAGACAAAGGAATCCCTCACCTCAACAATGGCCTTTAGTGGTCCGGCCCATTGCCTTTTTGTTTTCTCTTTCTCAGTGCGAGGTTTTGTTTCGTCTTTTTTACTTATATTCGAATTTCCAGATTCGAAAAAAGCTTATATTTAAATTTCCAAAATTATCTAAATATAGATATGTAAGAAACTTATTTTTTTTTAATTTCCAAAAACGGATCACTGCATACTATAAAAATGCATGGGTGGTGCTACAAATTTCGTTCTCGTGGGTTCCGAAAAAATGTGCGTAAACTTTCAAACAATGTTCATGCAATGTTAAAAAATGTTCACGTCCTTCAAAAAATATTTTTGAAATTTATAACAATGATTATACAATTTAAGAAAAGGTCCATACCATTAAAAACATTCATTACTGTAACACTTGACAAATATTTGCACATTTAAAAGGGTATTTCCTAGCATTTATGAAAAACCATGTACATCAAAAGAATTTTCACAATGTATTTAAAAATATATATTTAATGTGTACTTTTAAAAATATTCAATGTGTATTTGAAAGATGTTTAACATGTATCAATCAAAATTTCAACCTGTATACGAAAGAATATTCAACGTGTATTTGGAAAAAGTTTGCATGTATTTGAAAAACATTTTTTTAGGAAAACCCAAAAGAAAAATAAATAAAGGTACCATTAAAGAAAACACACACAAAAATCACGAAAAAGCTCCTTAAATCGGTCTGTACCGGTCCATAGAAGATTGTCAAAACCACTCCGTAGAAGCTACAGGACCGGTTTACTAGCGTTCGCGCCAGTGGCAAAATGAGCTATCATCTCACATTAGGCGATACATAGCTCCCCCGATAGACGAGCCTGCTAGGCACGCCTCTAGCACGACGGAATCACGTCCGGTCGCCTTGGCACGACTCCGGTCCTGTGCCAAACTACCCAAATCCAATTACACGTTTTTTTGTTTTCATGCCTTATAGCAGGCAAAAGTTCTTGGGCTGACAGACCTAACCACCATACAAAATGGTCTTGGGCTGTAGCTAGTATTGGCATATGAGTATGAGTACGATTTAGATCAAGCATGCGTCGAGTTCTATTTGTCGTTCACAAGGGTATATATGGCGAAATTCAGGTCATTTCCTCCATCCATAGACGACACGCTACAAGAATTCAAACTGGTTCGACTAGTTGGTCTCATTGATCTCAACAAATTTCTCCGTGAATGCATCGAGCAGACAGGCACCGACACAGAAGGGTCTGGCCTTGATTCTTCGGGCGAGCATGGATGGATTAATTACTACCACTGATATAACTTGCACCACGCACGGTGTACCTTTGTAGACTGGACATGTTGAATGCTGATTTAGCCAGACAAGAACTATGAGGAAAGTAATTCAAAATAGAGAGATCATTATCTTGTCATCTACAAGACAGATGACCAACACACCTAGCATAGAGGACAAAAATGGTTCAGAATTTTTCTAGCCATGGGATAACTGGTAAATAACATCGAACAGCCAAGCTCTCTCTATGTTGCTACGAGAACACATACCATTGTCATGAAAGCTAAGCTACAGCCAGCTCTGATTGGGATTGGGGAATGGTTTTCCTAATAAGTTCCACAAACCGCTTTCAAGCTTATACTAGATATGTGAGTAACATATAAATCACAATAATAAATTTGCTTTCTGAACTATCCTCAGGCATCGATTTCGTTTTGGAAATACATAATCACCGAATACAAACTTGTTAAAATTTCAGCTCTCTTTCATCCAGTAGCCACATTTCATTTCCATTAAAAATGTGAAACACTGAATGCATGTTGATAAAACATGGTCTGGTGTGTGTGTGTGAATTTCCCATGGAATAAAATTCTTGGCAAATGAGAGAACAAGTAGTAGCAATAGATCAGCCTGGTGGCACCTCATCAAGACAGCCTGCCTTCTCGCACTGGCGAGCCAAACAACGTACATTTTTAGAGAAGGTATTAGTAAAGGCTAGAGATGAATTAAGGGACAAATAAATCAAGTGGATGCACGAAAACATTTGACAAAGTAATGATACAAAATTAACCAGTAGAACTTTCAAATAGATCTGAGATGGGAACATACTCGTTATGTATCACACTTGACTTATCGGCACCTCCAGGTGTTGGTCTTCTCTAGAAGCAATACCAGCAGTGGAAACAGCCACTGATATAGTAGAACATGCACTTCCTTGTGAATCGGAAACAACTTTCATCTCTAAATTGGAATTACGGGTGGCTTTGTCCTCCGACTAACAGTCATGTTCAACCCTTTAGTTGTGTGAATCGTTGCTCCGGTTGTCATCTCGACCTATAATAGTTCTCATAGATGTGAGAATATATTTATTAGTTATGATGAACCAGAAAGCTGAGGGGAACATACCAGAGGTGGTCCTGGAGCCATCTGAAAATCAAACCGCTTGACAAGCATTGCGGTTGCCACCACATTCTACGCATAAATTACATAAATGTTAGGGATTCTCAGTAGTCGCATAACATATGACTGTGTAGGATGTGCATCCTCTTGGTGCATGCATTGGCTGGGAAAGCCACAAATCTCTGTTTTCACGGGAAAAACAATATTATATATTCCAAGAAGCCTAAGGTAAAATATAGAAAAAGAAGAAGGCCTTAATACAACTAAATTAAGTTACTAAAATCTAGTAAAGCTTATGATATCGCAAAATTCCATTTCAAAATTATCTGATGTGAACCCCAAATAATTGGAAGAACTGTTTACCTCAAAAGTAGCAAACATATCACCTACACATTTCCTTGGTCCGCCACCAAATGGCAAGTAACTGAAAATTCAATAATAATATTATGAAAATTCAATAGTCACAATCTAGAATTGCTTTGTAAGCCATTATTTAAATAATGATAGCAAACATATGCCACCAGTATTCTTCAAAAGAAAATCTACCACAACCACCATATGGATCTCTAAGAATTTGACATGACAAATATGTTTGTATGTTTATTTAAAAATATGTGCTCTTACAAGACATATATCAACTTTATTGCAATAATGGTGTTGATGCAAACTGAAAAGATAGTGACACTAGAGAAACACAAGGAAAAAAACACAAGAACGTAATGTATTGACTATTGTTTTCATACTAATTTCGAGTTTCATAGGGATACTTAGGAGACAAGTTTTATCTAGAGATATGGTGTTGCTTTAACCCTCTGCAATAATTCAAATTGTTCCTTCGTAGCGATTCAAAATGCCAGATTCATTGCAACTGAAGAAACCCTACTCCTTTAGATTTTTTTTGTTTCAATAAAGGATAGTATTTAATATCAAAGAAGGTATCAATTACACCCGCCCCCCTTTAGAGATGTATTGCATGAGCAATATGATTTATTGCCCATAAAACTAAAGATTATACAAACTCGAGTAATATCTCTCCCATGAAGGCAATATTCATCTATTCCCTCTTGTCCATATTAATTGTCGTTGCTTTACTACAACTTTGTACAGTTGTACTAAAGCAGTGATGATGATTAATATGGATCGAAGGGAGTACATCTTTGGCCTTCCTACGTCCTAAAAAAGGTTGTTGTTAAAGCATTTAATTGTTAGTATAAAGTAGTTACTAAAATTGTGACATATAAGCTTACTAGCCTATACAAAGTTACAATTTCGAATAAATTTCTATTATGGTATGTAATGGTTATTGTGAAGGCATTTGCGTGAATATTTTTCACGACACTCACAAAGCAACAACATAGTCACAAAATATATTGATTGGACTAGCATTTTAACATGATTACCATGGGTATGAGTTATTATTCCATTAACCAAAAATTCTAATTCGATTTTAATTCATCCCATTTCAGATACATCATTAACACATTCAAACTTTCGAAGGTCTTCCAGTTCTTGCAACATAAATTAGAAACAACTAATAAACTTGATAGCTTGGGTGACACATGGTGTCCAAAAAGCATTTCATTATAGTAGTAGGGATGGAACCTGAATTTTTGGTTTGTCTCATTTGGATTTGGACCGTCCAAAGGCCACCTTTCCGGACTAAAAACATCTGCATCATCCCAGTGCTTTGGGCAGCGATGAAGATTCCAGATGGATATAAAAATGTCTTCACCCCTTGAAAAGAGTAGTATATTTTCAGATTATTTTTTTAGTTTTCTATGGAAATACTAAAATAAATAACATCACACATACAAATGCCCAACAATAACAACAATTAAACAAACTTAGCTACCAGAAACAACATAAGGAAAGACAAATAAAGAAAATGTTGAGCAAAATAGTCTGCAAAAGACCGAGAAAGGGTAGGAACACTCCATGCTAATATGCTATTCACACGAGTATCCAAGGGAAAAAGATGCACAAAAGTCCAAATTAGACAAAAGAAGCATAACTACATGGCAATCATGGTGCTTTTGTGACAAATTAATAAATGATCCTTACTCCTTAGACATGAATTGAGACCAAAGCTGGCAACTATATTAGTGAACTAACAGGTGTAATTTTGTTAGAAAATGTTTACCTGCCGATTGGGTACTCCCCTAGCATATCATCCTCAAGGGACCGACGAATTAAAACTGGCGGTTGTGGATATAGTCTCAAAGACTGCAACAATGATAATATTCTCATTCAGTAACAAATCTCATTATGGACAAGGTAAAAACTTTGGTGCTTACTTCGTTAATAACTCGAGTAGTATACTTTAGTTTCTTCACATCCTCAATTGTTGGTAAACCATCTCCTAGAACATCATCAACCTACAGATAGTTGAGCAAACAAAATGTCAAGTATCATTTTTACAATTCAGAAGTGTGAGCCTCCGTGTAAAAACTAAATTAGAAGTAAATTTTGAGTCTACCTCAGCCTGGAGCTTGGACATTACTTTTGGGCACTACAAGTTCACCATATAAAACAGAATGAGAATAAGTAAAAAATGGTTCAGTGAATTTGAAGATGAACAATGATATAATATCACATGATACTGCTATACTACATTACTACTACAACATTGAGTTTTGAGTCGTTAACCATATCACACCTTAGATAGAAGGTAAAATGTCCATGTTAGGACTGCTGCAGAGGTCTCATGGCCAGCTATGAGCATTGTCATCAGATCATCACGAAGCTGCTTGCTGGAGACCTAAGGTAGATGGGTTCAACAGTGAAGTACTGTGAATATAAGAAAATTCCAAATATCTAAAATACTTTACAAGTGCATCTATATCGCTATACATCTTCTCCGGATGCCAATAGAAAGCGGAGAATGCTAGGATCTTGCTCATTCATATATTCCTCATGAAACTGCAGATCTTCTTCATCTACCATTCTCTGCAGCAGGAGTCTTAGGGTCATGATTTTTCTAAACACAACAGTTGGTATCAAAGTATAAGAAAGGGCTTACCTTGCATGTAGAAATTAGTTCATCAAGAACATTATTTATTAGCACAAGAGCTTCATTAACCTTCCTCTGCCGAGGGGAGATGTCTTTCCATATTGGTATTTTCCAAGTTGGTATAGGAGCAGTGCTCCGCATTTCCGCTTCTCGTAGTGTTACATACGCAGCCTGATCATGCACCAACAAACCGAATAGTAAATTGACAGAAAAAGAAAGGAAGACAAGCGGATGAAATTTCATAATATACTCAGTAATACGGCGAGATCTGAATAATAACCTCAACCATTCCATTATCATAAGATAATGAATCAAAATCATAATTGAATACTGCCTTCCCAATGACATCCAATGTAAGTCGAGAGAACAAAGATTCCATCTCCACATCCGCCCCATCCAATGCCGCCTTGTCCAACTTCTGACACAGCCGGTCTGAAGCTTTCCCAAAGAGACCTATCATCTCCGTCACAAACTGCTCAACAGAATTCAAAAGTGAACAAAATTCCTATAGAAAGAAAGCAGTAAACACAAAACCTTAATAGCGAGTAGGAAGCTACTCTCTTCATTCCAAAATAATTGTCCTGGTTTTAGTTCGAAATTGGTCACACAAAACCTTCTGATGCAATGATGGTACAATGGCACGCCGTCGAACACGCCAAACCTCCCCGTCAGCTGGGATCAGACCCGTACCCATTACAAACTCCAGTATTTCCGCAAGAATACCCTACACCACCACCATGATCAAACAAACAATGACCGAATCAAACAGGATGCTACATACTTTTTATTTCTGAAGCGCGGCGTTTCTTTAGTGTTGAAAATAACTAGTAACTTTGCAATAAAAGAAAGCTGCTGGATCAATCGATGTAGAGGCCCGGGGTCATAACCTCTTTTTGATAAAAATAAACGAAAATGCCTAGAGAACCAAACCTTGGAATAAGCCTTGGAGTTGTCCCTGGGGATATGCTTAGCTATATCTGGATCAGAGACGATGACAAAAGACTGGAAGAAGAAAAAAAAATCAGAGGCCATTAGCAACATGGCTGGGTTCACAACACTGCAATTTTGGGAGCAATTCGCTAGCTTCAGTGGCGCGCTCACCTTGGGCCCGAGGTTGAGGCGAAAGACGCCGCCGTGTTTGAGGAAGTGGTCGTAGAGCGGCAGGAAGATGGCGTCCCCGGCAGCCAGCGACCCTGCCACCTGCGGCAGCTCCGGGCCCCTGCGCGCCGCGCCGACGCCCGCTACCTTGAGGAGCCCAACCGCGAGCGCCCCCGGCGGGCCCAGCTTGGCCAGCCATCTGAACAAGATAAGATTACCGAAAAAGGGTTTCCCCCCGCTTTGTATACAAAGCAACTGAACAAGATAAGATCACGGCTTGCCTCACCCGATCACCACCGGAGCTACACGTGAAAGAAATGCCAGAGACGACGAGGAATTCGCCGGGGAGCACTGACCCGGTGCCTGGGGCGGTGAACTCTCCAGAGGAAGCGCGAGCGGAGAGCTCGGCCCGACGCCGCTTTTGCTCCTCGAGGACCGGGTCGGGGCCGCCAGAGCCATCACCACCCGACGCGGAGCAGCGGAGGAGCAGACAGTTACGTCCGCTGGCTGCCGGAGCGAGGCGCGTGGGCCGGCCCTGGACGGAGCCGAAGTAGCCCGAGGGCAGTGCGGCGGCGGTGGTGGCCATAGCCCTGAACGGTGCCACGAAGCTGGGAGGGGAGGGGAGGAAGAGAGAGGATGAGGGGAGGCGAGGTGCCGTGCGTGGAGAGTACACTGGAGAGAAGAGAAGAAAGGATAGGTGGACGTGGGCTAACTGGACGAGAAGACGACGACGACGAGTCGCCGTCCGGCCGTACGCGGCGTTCGTGTCCACTGGCGCACAAGACAACAAGTCTGGGGTCGTGGTGAACTGGTGACGGTGATTCACGCGGCAAGTGCATGCATGGAGAGAAATCGAAGCTATAGCCGGCCGGGGACCATGGATTGGATAGTAGAGTAGTTGACGCACGGGCTGCTCGAGCACGTGCATGTGGCATGGGAAGACCAAAGGGAGCAAACTGTAGTGCTGTCACTATATTTCAAGCCAGAGCCGACATATACGCTGACCGGCGACGCATGAGCAGATTTTAGCAAGCAAACAAACCACAAGACCCGTGGCGTTAGAGAAGAACAGAAAAATCGTCCTTACTCGTACGATCTCACGCCACAGCGCAACAGTGGTGCAGAGGCATGGCTGCATGCGTCGGAGCTAGCAGAAGGGAGAGATAGAGGAATGAGGAGAGGTGCGTTGCCGTGCGTGCGTGTAGAGTGCTGGAGAGAAGGGAAGAAAGGATGGGGTACGGTGGTAGAATACGTCCGGTCTCCATAGGGCCAATAGCTCCTGTGCGACGTTTTTCATGCGAATTGAAAGGAGTGCGATGTAGTTCGAATGAATGGCTGTGAAGCGACGTCTTCGAAGCCAACAATAGCTCCAATGCGACATGGCTCTGTTTAACCGTGAAATGAAAAACACGAGGGGTTAGCGATTTGAGTTATGACACGCGGGACCCACCAGTTACTCGCATGCGGGTGGGACCCACAACTTATCCACACAAGCATGCCCGTGCACATCAGCGTGCCCCGACCCGAGCCACCCACGAGCCCGAGCCAGCCCGCACCCCTCCATTGCTTGCCCTGCCCCTTTCCTTTCCCACCTTCTTCTTCCTCTGCTCCGGCAACGAAGTGCGCCGCCGGCGAGTGATGTCTAGCTCGACTTCGGCCACCCGCCAATCATGAACGCAGTATGGTCCACTGCCGTTGACAAGATGCCCCGATTGCCCGCGCATGGAGCCTCTGAAGGGTTTGACTTGTGTGAGGGAAGAAAATGGCAACCGTGGGCGCGAGTTTGTGAAATGTTTGAACAAGTCACAGCCGGGGCAGGTTAGATCTGTGTTCTTGACCAATCCTATGGTCTAATTTCTCCCGATTTCTTTCTTTTTTCCTCGAATTAGGGCGGTTGATCTGGGTGGTGGATCTAGGATTCATGCGCCGCCGGCCCCCTGTTTTTCAGGTTCTGAAGAAATGTGGGCATTTTGAGTGGCTCGATGACTATGTTGAAAGGTTGAAATTGGAGGGATCAACCCCAACCCAAGAGCTCAATTTTGGGGGCCGGCTTGCCGTGGAACAAGCCCCCAATTTGGTGGATAGAGCCGATCCGATGATGCACAGTGCAGAACTGAAGTGTGAATTGAAGAAAATCGGCAAGCAACTAAAGCATCTGATCGATTTTAAGCAGCAAGCAAATATGATGGCTGGAGCATTTTATGGTTGTGTCATTGCTATGGGTTTATTTTCCTTGATGTTCATCAATCGCTAGAATTTGTTAGAGTTTCAGTTAGTTAGTCAGCTAGTTTCAGGGGTGCCCAGTAGTTTGAGTTAGCCAGGGATCATTTGTTAGATGAATTTGAATTTGTGTGAAGCAAAACTTGCTTGAATTATTGTAATGATATTCTCAGGGGCCCTATTCAGTGTTCATGCTCTGTTTTCTCTGTTTTGTTCTTCAGTTAACAGAGTACACACCCAAATTCAGTTTCTAATAAAAAAACTGGGCTGCCGAATAGATGTTGGGCCGTGAGAAAATGGGCCCTGAGAAAATAACCATGCCCATATAGAGACCAGCCCACCCGCGTAGGGGCACCAGCCCACCTCTAACTTCGGCAAATAAAATGTTACTTGTTTTTACTTTGGTCTTTTTCTTGCACTAAATTTTGTGATGGATCATTTTTTGATGCACTAAAACTAAATGTTACTTGTTTTTATGCATGTCTACGGTTCCATGAACTAAATGGGTTGCATGCTTGCATGAAGTAAATTAGTTTGCATTTCCTAGTTGCATGTCCATAGTGGGTTTGCATGGGGCTCCTAGTTGCATGTCTATGGTTTGGGTCATGACCCATTATTTGGCCAATATTTTGAAGATGGTGTGTGTGGTGATTGTGGTGTAGCAACCCGGGCCCGTAGCAACCCATAGCAATACACAAATAATGGAACAACCCATAGCAATCTAGAAATAATAGCACGAAACACACAATATATATAGTAGCATAACGATTATATAGAAGCATAACGATTGCAATCCATAGTTCCACGATAGCCTTACAACTTCATGATAGCCTTACAACTTAAAATACTAATACAACTTAATAATAGTAGCATAACGATTACAACTTAAAAACTAATACGATACGATACGATAGATCGGGGGGCACCAAACGCGGGTTCTTCTTCGGGTTCTTCTCTCCTCCTCCTCCGGGTGAACGCCGGGCCACCTCGCTCCTCCGGGCGCCCTTCACTCGTCGTTGTTGATTGGGTACGGGAGCGTGTGCATAACGCCGTTGTTGGGGAAGATGGAGTTGAAGTTGGTGAAAATGTTATGGGTTGTGAAAGCTATGAACTCACAACCAACCCAATACACTCGCCCGAGGAGGTAGAAAGCACCGAATGGGTTAGTGAACGTAGCGAGGAGCCCAACCACAACGCCGTTGTGGGTGACCTCCTCAACATGGTACATCCTTGGAGAGCCGCAGGGGAGGTGGCGGAAGCCGGCCGCAAGGAAGAACTCCATCAACTCCCTTGCACCCCTCCACCTTGAGATGGCCCAAACCCTAAGGGTACTCTCCACGTACACTCCGTTCGGGTAGAGCCTTTCCGGCATGGTTGGGGGGAGTTGGTAGGTGGGGCGTTGTACTGCATGGTGGCTCGAGGGCTCGATCGGGTTTGATGGAGAAGAAGGAAGAAGGAGGGCAGAGGAGGAAGAGGATGAGGTATGGATGAGGTGGGAGAGGAAGACGATAGTGCCCGGCTTAAATAGCCCAAGAGCGACGTGGTTTTTGATTTCTTCGAGTGGTTTCACTGGGTAGAATTAATGGGCGGATGGCGTTTGGTGGCGCCCCATGGAAGTGTGTACACGAGCGTGGGAAACGGGCTGCGACGGTTCTGTGCCACAAGTCGCGGGTCAAGGGGGACGGGATCATGCACGCGTCTGTGCCGTCGTGGGTCAAGGGGACACGCCTGCCCCGGGTTCTCTGCGTGTGCCGCCCGTGCATTCATGTCGTAGCCCATCTTGCTAGGGCTTGGCTAGAGGGCAACGTTCGGTCGATGAGAGACGTGACAATAATGGACGCCTTCATTTGCCCATCTTGTAACGGGCAGCACGCCATTTGAACTGCATCGATACCCACATCGATTCCCCATGCCAGTATTGCGTCCTCAAAGAGGAGCACGCCATGCACGGCACGCCATGCAGCGTTGGCTTTTTGGTTGTCTTCATCGGGCTGGCCCGCTGCATTGTGGCCGGGTGCTTGCTTTGATGCGACGCTGCATTGGTTGTAATGGTAGGCATGCGACAGCTTACTGCGTCGTTGGAGGTGGTGGAGCAGGGCTACGTCGAGGGCGGGCATGCATGCAATGCATGGGCGCAGTTATGCGGGTGGGCATGCATGCTGCGGGTAGGCACGGGCACACATGCAACGATGGAAAGGGCACTGCGTAGGCTTGGTCCATGCACCGCTTCAACTCTTGCCGTTGGATTCAAATGAACGGTCCTGATGCCCCAACGAGAGAGGCTGATCCAAACCCCACCGATCCAACCAATCAGCGCGTCTCATGCGGATCGATGCACACTGTAGCTAACCCTAGCGCCTGATCTCAACCGTCCACACACAACGATCAACGACCCGATAGTGTGCGGGGTTTTGAGGGGTTTTGAGAGGGGTTTTGAGGGGTTTTGACTGATTAGGGTTGAGCATAACTAATTCAAAAAAAATAAAAAAAAATATGAAACTTGCGCACATAGTCTTATTATGTCGTATAGTAACGAGAAAAAAAATATAAATATGGTTTACATACATTTTTACGAAAAACCCTTCACAAAATTGCCATTCCTGAGACAATGTAGTATGGAGTTCAAGGGAGAGAGTAGTGCGCACCCGAGAGTAGGTGGGGGTTTTGAAAATGAAAAGTGTGAAAACCTCACCAAAACTTCATTTTGGATTGACTAAGAAAGATCTTAACTTACTTTTCTCATTTTCATGTTTTAAACTTGTTTTATATATAATTTTCTATTAAACCTTGTTTTTTCAAAAAGAAAAGAAAATAATAGAAAATTAATTCAATAAATAGTGAGACTTTATATTTACACTATATAGGTAGAATAGATGTGTAGAAAAATTATTTGGCTAGTTTAGACAAGGTGCCAAAAAAACTTGCTTAAA
The DNA here is from genome assembly GCF_018294505.1 of Triticum aestivum. Classification (NCBI taxonomy): domain Eukaryota; kingdom Viridiplantae; phylum Streptophyta; class Magnoliopsida; order Poales; family Poaceae; genus Triticum; species Triticum aestivum. The sequence continues at coordinate 714,004,157 of NC_057810.1, read as the reverse complement.
TATGAGGTCGTTTACCCTACCTTTGGAGGTCATTTGAAACACACTTTTCATGACTATGAGTTCAACTTACCAAAAGGGCTCGGAATGATCAGCAAGCAAACATATTTCAGTTGAGGTACTTTAGATAGCATTAAAACATCAATACCCCATCCCTAATTCAAATTTGAGCCCAAATTTGAATTTTATTTGGGTGTTTTAGACAAGGTACCAAATATTATTACATGCCCTAAATTTTCAAACTGTTCTCTGTTCTACCAGTACGAATAGAATAGTGACTACCGGTACGCACCAAGTTACAAATATTATTACATGCCCCAAAATTTTAAACTGTTCTCTGTTCTACCTCTTCCTACCACGTCGTGTACCCTTCTTCGCCTTAGCACTTCTTGTTTTTGGTTCTTCTACACACATAAGTTCACTGATAATCTTGGTTTTCTTCACTGGTCTTTTCAACACCTCGCCAACACCCTCGTGATCAGTGTCTTCAGTCTCAATGTTGACAGAAGTTTAAGTTTCTTCGATGTGTACCTCAACATGGGTTTCTTCAGTCTGAACCTCAACATGGGTTTCTTCAGTCTGAACCTCAACACGCTCAGGTTCAATTTCAACCTCGAGAGCAGTTTCTTCAGTTTGAATGTTGACTGCAATTTCAGTTTCCTCGGTGTGCACCTCCACATCAGTTTCTTCAGTCTGAATGTTGACTGCAGCAGGATTTTCTTCAGTTTGCTCAGGCTCAGGCACACTTCTCTTCTTTCTACCGCCATTGACTCTTGCTTTTTTTGTTGGCCAACATTGTTCAACAACAAGGGGCTGACTTGCTCGCTTCCTCCTGGCCATTGGGAAAATGTTATAGATATAGTAATTGAAAAAAGCACCAAATCAAAACACAGACAAATAAACAAGAACATACTTTGGCTTATCAGGAGTGTAACGGCATTTGACAGATCCCACTCTGTGCCCAAGTTCCTGGCACAACTTGCATCTATTTTTGTTACCTTTCTGTGCCCTTTTTGGCTTTCCATCTTTCTTTCCCTTCTTACTACCCCCACCTTTCTCAAACCATGCCTTGAATCTACTCTGTTTAGGCCCGCCAGCCTTTCTTTTCGTCAAGGGAGGACACATGGAAAATTCAATGTCCACTTCAGGCCACTGAGACTGATCTATAAGTGGTGGAATTGAAGTAGCATATGCAGCTTTGAATCTTGCTACCGAATAATATTCATGCAAATATGAGTGCATGTTTATCTTCGGTTGGGATGCTAAGAAAAGAATGGCATGCTCACATGGTTTACCAGTGTGTTGCCACTCGAGGCAAGTGCAATCATGCAATTCAGTGTTAACAACATGTCTCCTTCCAGTTTTGTTATCTCTAACTTCAGCACCCCAAGGTGAAGATTTTTCAACAAACAAATGTGAAAGATTTCTGCTCCTATTGACCACCTGTTGTACCACTGCTGGAAGCTTATCACCTTGCAGACAATCACCTATCCTTCTTCTCAATTCCCACAACCGCATGAGCATGATCCTGATTTGGTCCACCATGCCATGCACAGGCAAATCTTTTAACTCCTTCACCTTGTTGTTGAAACTCTCTGCCAAATTGTTGTTGATGTGGTCACACTTGATGGCAGTGTGGAATGCTGACCTGTACCATAACAAAGAATGGTAGGTGTTCAGCCATGGACCAAACTCATCACATGCTGCCATTATCTTATCAAGATGATATTTGTGTGTCTGTCTAGTGTAAGATCTTGCTGCTGGCCACATGCGCCCAAATTCTTCTCCTCTAAATTTTTTGATTAAATTCATCCACAAATGACCGAAGCACTCCCTCTGCTCAGCATGTGGGAAAACATTTTTCACTGAATTTTCAAGCCCCTCATGCATCTGTGTGTATAGCCTAGGCATCTTTTCAACTGGATCATGAACCATGTCCATGAAGCCTCTGTTTCTGACAGAAACAAGCCAACAACAATAGGAAACATCTGTTGGGGAACGTAGCAGAAATTCAAAATTTTCCTACGTGTCACCAAGATCTATCTATGGAGAAACCAGCAACGAGGGGAAGGAGAGTGCATCTACATACCCTTGTAGATCGCTAAGCGGAAGCGTTCAAGAGAACGGGGTTGAAGGAGTCGTACTCGTCGTGATCCAAATCACCGGAGATCCTAGTGCCGAACGGACGGCACCTCCGCGTTCAACACACGTACAGCCCGGTGACGTCTCCCATGCCTTGATCCAGTAAGGAGAGAGGGAGAGGTTGAGGAAGACTTCATCCAGCAGCAGCACAACGGCGTGGTGGTGGTGGAGGAGCGTGGCAATCCTGCAGGGCTTCGCCAAGCACCTGCGGGAGAGGAGAAGGTGTCACGGGAGGGAGGGAGGCGCCAGAGGCTTTTGGTGCGGCTGCCCTTCCCTCCCCTTCCTTTATATAGGGGCAAGGGAGAGGGGGGGGAGGAGTCCATCCTCCCCAAGGCACCTCGGAGGTGCCTTCCCCCTTGAGGACTCTTCCCTTTTTCTTATATCTTGGCGCATGGGCCTCTTGGGGCTGGTGCCCTTGGCCCATATAGGCCAAGGCGCACCCCCTACAGCCCATGTGCCCCCCCGGGCAGGTGGACCCCCCCGGTGGACCCCCGGACCCCTTTCGGCACTCCCGGTACAATACCGATAAAGTGCGGAACTTTTCCGGCGACCAAAATAAGACTTCCCATATATAAATCTTTACCTCCGGACCATTCCGGAACTCCTCGTGACGTCCGGGATCTCATCCAGGACTCCGAACAACATTCGGTAACCACATACAAACTTCCTTTATAACCCTAGCGTCATCGAACCTTAAGTGTGTAGACCCTACGGGTTCGGGAACCATGCAGACATGACCGAGACAACTCTCCGGCCAATAACCAACAGCGGGATCTGGATACCCATGTTGGCTCCCACATGTTCCACGATGATCTCATCGGATGAACCACGATGTCAAGGACTCAATTAATCCCGTATACAATTCCCTTTGTCTAGCGGTATTGTACTTGCCCGAGATTCGATCGTCGGTATCCCGATACCTTGTTCAATCTCGTTACCAGCAAGTCTCTTTACTCGTTTCGTAACACATCATCCCATGATCAACCCCTTGGTCACATTGTGCACATTATGATGATGTCCTACCGAGTGGGCCCAGAGATACCTCTCCGTTTACACGGGGTGACAAATCCCAGTCTCGATTCGTGCCAACCCAACAGACACTTTCGGAGATACCTGTAGTGCACCTTTATAGCCACCCAGTTACGTTGTGACGTTTGGTACACCCAAAGCATTCCTACGGTATCCGGGAGTTGCACAATCTCATGGTCTAAGGAAATGATACTTGACATTAGAAAAGCTTTAGCATACAAACTACAATCTTTGTGCTAGGCTTAGGATTGGGTCTTGTCCATCACATCATTCTCCTAATGATGTGATCCCGTTATTAACGACACCTTAATGTCCATGGTTAGGAAACCGTAACCATCTATTGATCAACGAGCTAGTTAACTAGAGGCTTACTAGGGACATGGTGTTGTCTATGTATCCACACATGTATCTGTGTTTCCTATCAATACAATTATAGCATGGATAATAAACGATTATCATGAACAAGGAAATATAATAATAACTAATTTATTATTGCCTCTAGGGCATATTTCCAACAGTCTCCCACTTGCACTAGAGTCAATAATCTAGTTCACATCGCCATGTGATTAACACTCACATGTCACATCGCCATGTGACCAACATCCAAAGAGTTTACTAGTGTCATTAAACTAGTTCACATCATCATGTGATTTAGACTCAATGAGTTTCTGGGGTTTGATCATGTTTTGCTTGAGAGAGGTTTTAGTCAATGGGTCTGCAAAATTCAGATCCGTATGTACTTCGCAAATCTCTATGTCATATTGTAAATGCTGCTTCCACGCTCCACTTGAAGCTATTCCAAATGGTTGCTCCACTATACGTATCCGGTTTGCTACTCAGAGTCATTCGGATAGGTGTTAAAGCTTGCATCGTCGTAACCCTTTACGCCGAACTCTTTATCACCTCCATAATTGAGAAATAAATCCTTATTACTCCAAGGACAATTTTGACCGCTATCTGGTGATCCACTCCTTGATCACCTTTGTACCCTCTTGCCAGACATGTGGCAAGGCACACATCAGGTGCGGTACATAGCATAGCATACTGTAGAGCCTACGTCTAAAGCATAGTGGACGGCTTTCGTCCTTTCTCTCTTTTCTGCCGTGGTCGAGCTTTAAGTCTTAACTTCATACCTTACATCTCAGGTAAGAACTCCTTCTTTGACTGATCCATCTTGAACACCTTCAAGATCATGTCAAGGTATATGCTCATTTGAAAGTATTATTAAGCATTTTGATCTATCCTCATAGATTTTGATGCTCAATGTTCAAGTAGCTTGATCCAGGTTTTCTATTGAAAAACACCTTTCAAATAACCCTATATGCTTTCCAGAAAATTCTACATCATTTCTGATCAACAATATGTCAACAACATATACTCATCAGAAATTCCATAGTGCTCCCACTCACTTCTTTGGAAATACAAGTTTCTCATGAACTTTGTATAAACCCAAAATCTTTGATCATCTTATCAAAACGCACATTCCAACTCCGAGATGCTTACTCCAGTCCTTAGAAGGATCGCTGGAGCTAGCATACCTTTTAGAATTCTTAGGATCGACACAACTTTTCTGATTGCATCACATACAACCTTTCCTTACGAAAACTGGTAAGGAAACTCGTCTTGACATCCATCTGCCAGATTTCATAAATGCAGCTAATGCTAACATGATTCCGACGGACTTAAGCATCGCTACGGATGAGAAAATCTCATCGTAGTCAACTCCTTGAACTTGTGAAAAACTCTTCGCCACAAGTCGAGCTTCATAGACGGTGACATTACCATCCACGTCCGTCTTCTTCTTAAAGATCCATTTATTTCAATGGCTTGCCGATCATCGGGCAAGTCCACCAAAGTCCATGCTTTGTTATGATACATGGATCCTATCTCGGATTTCATGGCTTCTAACCATTTGTCGGAATTTGGGCCCACCATCGCTTCTCCATAGCTCGTAGGTTCATTGTTGTCTAGCAACATGACCTTCAAGACAGGATTACTGTGCCACTCTGAAGTGGTACGCATCCTTGTCACCCTACGAGGTACGGTAGTGACTTGATCCAAAACTTCATGATCACTATCATAAGCTTATACTTCAATTGGTGTAGGTGCCACAGGAACAACTTCCTATGCCCTGCTACACACTAGTTGAAGTGACGGTTCAATAACCTCATCAAGTCTCCACCATCCTCCCACTCAATTCTTCGAGACAAACTTTTCCTCGAGAAAAGATCCGATTCAAGAAACAATCCCTATTGCTTTCGGATATGAATTAGGAGGTATACCCAACTGTTTTGGGTGTCCTATGAAGATGCATTTTATCCGCTTTGGGTTCGAGCTTATCAACCTGAAACTTTTTCACATAAGCGTCGCAGCCCCAAACTTTTAAGAAACGACAACTTAGGTTTCTCCAAACGGTGTCATCTCAACGGAATTACGTGGTACCCTATTAAAGTGAGTGCGGTTGTCTCTAATGCCTAACCCATGAACGATAGTGGTAATTCGATAAGAGACATCAAGGTACGCACCATATCCAATAGGGTGCTACTTATGATGTTCGGACACACCATCACACTATGGTGTTCCAGGCGGTATTAATTGTGAAACAATTTCCACAATGTCTTAATTGTGTGCCAAAACTCGTAACTCATATATTCATCTCTATGATCATATCATAGACATTCTATCCTCTTGTCACGAAGATCTTAAACTTCACTCTGAAATTACTTGAACCATTCAATAATTCAGACTTGTGTTTCATCAAGTAAATATACTCAACATCTACTCGAATCATCCGTGAAGTAAGAACATAACGATATTCACTGCATGCCTCAGCACTCATTGGACTGCACACATCAAAATGTGTTACTTCCAACAAGTTGCCATCTAGTTCCATCTTACTGAAACCGAGGCTTTTCAGTCATCTTGTCCATGTGCTATGATTTGCATATCTCAAGTGATTCAAAATCAAGTGAGTCTAAACGATCCATCTGCATGGAGTTTCTTCATGCGTATGCACCAATAGACATGGTTCGCATGTCTCAAACTTTTCAAAATGAGTGAGTCCAAAGATCCATCAACATGGAGCTTCTTCATGCGTTTTATACCAATATGACTTACATGGCAGTGCCACAAGTAAGTGGTACTATCATTACTATCTTATAATTTTTGGCATGAAAATGTGTATCACTACGATCGAGATTCAATAAACCATTCCTTTAGGTGCAAGACCATTGAAGGTATTATTCAAATAAATAGAGTAACCATTATTTAAATGAATAACCGTATTGCGATAGACATAATCCAATCATGTCCATGCTCAATGCAAACACCAAATGATAATTATTCAGGTTTAATACTAATCTTGATGGTTGAGGGAGCGTGCGATGTTTGATCACATCAAACTTGGAAACACTTCCAACACATATCGTCAGCTCACCTTTAGCTCGTCTTCGTTTATTCCGTAGCTCTTTTATTTCGAGTTACTAACACTTAGCAACCGAACCGGTATCTAATACCCTGGTGCTACTAGGAGTACTAGTAAAGTACACATTAACATAATGTATATCCAATATACTTCTATCGACCTTGCCAGCCTTCTCATCTACCAAGTATCTAGGGTAATTCCGCTCTAGTGACTATTCCCCTTATCACAGAAGCACTTAGTCTCGGGTTTGGGTTCAACCTTGGGTTTCTTTACTGGAGCAGCAGCTAATTTGTCGTTTCATGAAGTATCCCTTCTTGCCCTTGCCCTTCTTGAAACTAGTGGTTTCACCAACCATCAACAATTGATGCTCCTTCTTGATTTCTACTTTTGCGGTGTCAAACATCGTGAATACCTCAAGGATCATCATATCTATCCCTGATATGTTATAGTTCATCATGAAGCTCTAGCAGCTTGGTGGCAATGACTTTGGAGAAACATCACTATCTCATCTGGAAGATCAACTCCCACTCGATTCAAGTGATTGTTGCACTCAGACAATCTGATCACAAGCTCAACGATTGAGCTTTTCTCCCTTAGTTTGCAGGCTAAGAAAATCGTCGGAGGTCTCATACCTCTTGACATGGGCATGAGCCCGAAATCCCAATTTCAGCCCTCGAAACATCTCATATGTTCCGCGACGTTTCGAAAAACGTCTTTGGTGCCTCTACTCTAAACCATTTAACTGAACTATCACGTAGTTATCAAAACGTGTATGTCCGATGTTCGCAACATCTACAAACAACATTTGGGGTTCAGCACACTGAGCGGTGCATTAAGCACATAAGCTTTCTACTGTCCGCATAATCGCTACTATCAACTTTCAACTATATTTTCTCTAGGAACATATCTAAACAGTGGAACTAAAGCGCGAGCTTACGACATAATTTGCAAAGATCTTTTGACTATGTTCAGGATAATTAAGTTCATCTTATGAACTCCCACTCAGATAGACATCCCTCTAGTCATCTAAGTGATTACATGATCCGAGTCAACTAGGTCGTGTCCGGTCATCACGTGAGACGGACTAGTCATCATCGGTGAACATCTTCATGTTGATCGTATCTACTATACGACTCATGCTCGACCTTTCGGTCTCTTGTGTTCCGAGGCCATGTCTGTACATGCTAGGCTCGTCAAGTCAACCTAAGTGTTTCGCGTGTGTAAATCTGTCTTACACCCGTTGTATGTGAACGTAAGAATCCATCACACCCGATCATCACGTGGTGCTTAGAAACGACGAACTTTCGCAACGGTGCACAGTTAGGGGGAACACTTTCTTGAAATTTTAATAAGGGATCATCTTATTTACTACCATCGTTCTAAGCAAATAAGATGCATAAACATGATAAACATCACATGCAATCAAATAGTGACATGATATGGACAATATCATATTGCTCCTTTTGATCTCCATCTTCGGGGCTCCATGATCATCATCGTCACCGGCATGACACCATGATCTCCATCATCGTGTCTCCATGAAGTTGTCTCGCCAACTAATTACTTCTACTACTATGGCTACCGGTTAGCAATAAAGTAAAGTAATTACATGGCGTTGTTCAATGACACGCAGGTCATACAATAAATAAAGACAACTCCTATGGCTCCTGCCGGTTGTCATACTCATCGACGTGCAAGTCATGATTCCTATTACAAGAACATGATCAATCTCATACATCACATATCATTCATCACATTCTTCTTGGCCATATCACATCACATAGCATACCCTGCAAAAACAAGTTAGACGTCCTCTAATTGTTGTTTGCATATTTTACGTGGCTGCTATGGGTTTCTAGCAAGAACTTTCTTACCTACGCAAAACCACAACGTGATATGCCAATTTCTATTTACCCTTCATAAGGACCCTTTTCATCGAATCCGTTCCGACTAAAGTGGGAGAGACTGGCACCCGCTAGCCACCTTATGCACCAAGTGCATGTCAGTCGGTGGAACCTGTCTCACGTAAGAGTACGTGTAAGGTCGGTCCGGGCCGCTTCATCCCACAATACCGTCGAAACAAGATTAGACTAGTAACGGTAAGCATATTGAACAATATCAACGCCCACAACTACTTTGTGTTCGACTCGTGCAAAGAATCTACGCAATAGACCTGGCTCATGATGCCACTGTTGGGGAACGTAGCGGAATTTCAAAATTTTCCTACGTGTCACCAAGATCTATCTATGGAGAAACCAGCAACGAGGGGAAGGAGAGTGCATCTACATACCCTTGTAGATCGCTAAGCGGAAGCGTTCAAGAGAACGGGGTTGAAGGAGTCGTACTCGTCGTGATCCAAATCACCGAAGATCCTAGTACCGAACGGACGGCACCTCCGCGTTCAACACACGTACAGCCCGGTGACGTCTCCCATGCCTTGATCCAGCAAGGAGAGAGGGAGAGGTTGAGGAAGACTTCATCCAGCAGCAGCACAACGGCGTGGTGGTGGTGGAGGAGCGTGGCAATCCTGCAGGGCTTTGCCAAGCACCTGCGGGAGAGGAGGAGGTGTCACGGGAGGGAGGGAGGCGCCAGAGGCTTTTGGTGCGGCTGCCCTTCCGTCCCCTCCCTTTATATAGGGGCAAGGGAGAGGGGGGAGGCACAGCCTTGCCCCTTCCTCCAAGGAAGGGGTGCGGCCAAGGGGGGGGGGAGTCCATCCTCCCCAAGGCACCTCGGAGGTGCCTTCCCCCTTGAGGACTCTCCCCTTTTTCTTATATCTTGGCGCATGGGCCTCTTGGGGCTGGTGCCCTTGGCCCATATAGGCCAAGGCGCACCCCCTACAGCCCATGTGGCCCCCCCGGGCAGGTGGACCCCCCCGGTGGACCCCCGGACCCCTTTCAGCACTCCCGGTACAATACCGATAAAGTGCGAAACTTTTCCGGCGACCAAAATAAGACTTCCCATATATAAATCTTTACCTCCGGACCATTCCGGAACTCCTCGTGACGTCCGGGATCTCATCCGGGACTCCAAACGACATTCGATAACCACATACAAACTTCCTTTATAACCCTAGCGTCATCGAACCTTAAGTGTGTAGACCCTACGGGTTCGGGAACCATGCAGACATGACCGAGACAACTCTCCGGCCAATAACCAACAGCGGGATCTGGATACCCATGTTGGCTCCCACATGTTCCACGATGATCTCATCGGATGAACCACGATGTCAAGGACTCAATTAATCCCGTATACAATTCCCTTTGTCTAGCGGTATTGTACTTGCCCGAGATTCGATCGTCGGTATCCCGATACCTTGTTCAATCTCGTTACCAGCAAGTCTCTTTACTCGTTCCATAACACATCATCCCGTGATCAACCCCTTGGTCACATTGTGCACATTATGATGATGTCCTACTGAGTGGGCCCAGAGATACCTCTCCGTTTACATGGAGTGACAAATCCCAGTCTCGATTCGTGCCAACCCAACAGACACTTTCGGAGATACATGTAGTGCACCTTTATAGCCACCTAGTTACGTTGTGACGTTTGGTACACCCAAAGCATTCCTATGGTATCCGGGAGTTGCACAATCTCATGGTCTAAGGAAATGATACTTGACATTAGAAAAGCTTTAGCATACAAACTACGATCTTTGTGCTAGGCTTAGGATTGGGTCTTGTCCATCACATCATTCTCCTAATGATGTGATCCCGTTATCAACGACACCTTAATGTCCATGGTTAGGAAACCGTAACCATCTATTGATCAACGAGCTAGTCAACTAGAGGCTTACTAGGGACATGGTGTTGTCTATGTATCCACACATGTATCTGTGTTTCCTATCAATACAATTATAGCATGGATAATAAACGATTATCATGAACAAGGAAATATAATAATAACTAATTTATTATTGCCTCTAGGGCATATTTCCAACAACATCCAGTTGTGTCCATCTAGAGCATTGCATGCTACCAACTGACCATTCCACTTGCCTGTCAAAAATGATGAGTCTATGCTCAAATATGGACGGCACCCTGCTTTGAACCCATCGATGCAAGGCTTCAAAGCCATAAAAAACTTGGAGAACTTGACTTCACCTGAGGGTGATACCTCTGTATCTATCTCCACAACACTGCCAGGTGACCTCTTTTCCACCTCTGCTTTGAAGTTGTAAAGCATCCTAAATGTATTTGCCCAATCACCATATAATTTTTTCATTGCCCTTTGTTTTGCCTTCCACACTGTGGTATATTTCAGTTTAATGGGGTACATCTTTTCCAAGTCTACTTTGAGTTTCTTGGCAGTAGTGTTTGGTGTTTTGGCTAAAATTGGGGTGATCTTTTCTGCGACCTAAAGTTGTGATGTCATGGTTGATACTGTCTGTGAACTTGTAATACAAGTATGTTGAATGGGGATTTGGTTAACCCTGACAGTACTTCCATCAGGTTGCAGTCTAGCAGATATGTACCACTTGCAAGGCTTCACACTACAATCAAATCCTCTGCACCTCGCATAAAACTTCTTTCTATTAGTCCAAACAGTCTTGGCATCAAACTCATGTTTCATCGCATAAGTCTTGAAACACATCCTAAACTCCTTCATGCTTGGGAACAACTTGCCTACTTCAATGACAAGGTTTTCTTTGTCATACACACGCACCAGCTCATCATCATGTGCATCATCTACTTCATCTGCAGCTTGTTCCATCAACTGTCCATCTACTTCTTCATCAGCATTAGCAGGCAAACTAGATTCGCCCCTCTCCTGCTTATCTCTGTCATCGACTGGAATGCCAAAAAGTTTGGCCATCTCAATGTCAGGCATTGGTGCAATGACCAAATCAGTAGGCTCATCTAATTCAACTACATTCCAATCAACAGTTGCTGTAGTTTCAGTTTCAGTTCCAGTCACATGTCCTTCTTCGGCTATTACTGTAAGTTCAGTAACACATGGGAATCAATGGTCTCTGTGTAGCCCAATCATCGTCTACCATCTGCGTAGCCAATTGTGATGGCACATATCCAACCTTCGAAAAAATGTTCAGATCAACGAGCTCAGCAAAAAAATTAGCCCGTTTGCTTGTCCAGCTGTTTTGCCGATCGATTTCTTCAACAATCTGTTCACCATCTTCTATTCTAACATACTCTCCTTTCCAATCATCAAACAGCAACAGTGATACTTCTTGCTCTAGACCCCAAACAATATTCTCCCAAATTTTTTCCACCCATTTCTTCACTGCCGTCTCTCCCATGTTCTGTAGAACTTGTGGATCAATCTCTGTAAACTCAACATCCCATTTAACAATTGTGTCTCTCTCAATGTTCTATATGCTACCATCAACTAATTTTGCCTTTGATGGAAAGAAATTGACTGTCAAGTCAAAGGTCCGAGCGGCAGCATCCCCTGTGTCAGTGGCGGACAGTGTGAGCCCGTGAGAAAGAGCAGACGAGGCCACCCCCTAATTGCATGCAAAATTGGATCGGAGAGAGGCGCATTACCTATTCGAAGTTGAATCTGGCGGCTCCATCTCAGTATGCCCATGGGATCCCCTCACAACCTATCGATTCCGCAAGAGAAAACAGAGGAAACGAGTTGAGATCTACGGGCCCGAGAGAGGAACGGGAAGGCGACTAGGGTTTGAATTCACTCACCATTTTCTGAGGACGAAGGCTCCGCCGGTGTTGAGGACGAGGGCTCCGCCGCTGCCACCGAGAACGCAAGATCCACCGCCACCGGAGAAGAAGGGGGGCAGAGTGGCGGGCCCGGCACGGTCGGGCGGCAGGGCACGGTCAGCTGTTTTGAGGAACAATTAAGTTGGACCCACATGTCCTAACATAAACGGGCGGGCTTGGTTGACGACCAATTTAACCACATTTAACAGCCATGTCGTGCGTGGGCTATTTACCTGCTCAAATGTGTCGCACCACAGTCATTCGCTTGAACAACGTCGCACTCTTGCCAATTCACCTCAAAAACGTTGCACAGGAGCTATTGGCCCGTCTCCATAAGCATCCAAGAACATTAGTGCTCATGCTGAGGAGCTCGTATCAAAAGCCTAGAATATTTGATAGCTTATGACAACCAATTCCATCATGGTAACTAGCACATATGTTATAAAACATTGTTAACTTCTTACTTAATTGGAGACTTCAATTTTCCACCTTAGAATGCATATTTGCCGCATAATTTAGGGGAAAAAAGAACAACCATGAGTTGCCCTGAGATTATTGACCCCATGTGAAGATGTAAGACATATTTGATCGAGACTGAACAAAAAAAAACAATGCCAACAATTCAACCACAATATCCACTTGAAAACATTAAATACTCTGGCTCTATACTTTGCAATTTACGAAAACCATAACAACCCACTAGAAACCACTAGCAAGATATATATTAGACCATACACTTTAGACCTTGGTACCAAGGTATTGAAGGATACTAACATATATCCGGCCTCACACATATGTATGTATACACTATAATTCATGTAAATACAACAAATTATGCATAGGCATAAAATATTTTTTTCTACTTAAGATGGTCTAGTCTATCGAAAGATCTTTTAAAACAACAATGCCTCAAATAAACACAATTTATGCTAGTATAAAAATCCAATTTAAATGTAGCCAAATAAATTTTCATTGTTAAATATTAAGATTATATAAGATCTTGTTTTACCTTAATATATAATTAGAAATATTATTACATGGTTAATGATGCTAACTAATAAAAAAATCACAAGCATTTAAGATTAATTATCGGTAAATATAAAATTTTAGTACAAATTAGAAATTATTTTATCGTCATTATTAATCACAACAAAGTTTAGGCGTTGGTGTGTATGACAAGAACTTCCGGTTGAGTTGACCGACAGAGGTATATCTCATTACACTGTACAAGCTAGACGTCCTGCATGGTATTGCTGGCAACACGACATCGAGGTTGGCCTATTGATAAGGCCAACATAACGCATTTCATCCCTTTCTTTTTCAATGGGTTGCACCATCCACGAGCAAAAAGAATAATTGAAACAAAGAATCTTGTTAGTCGTATTTCGAAAAAGAGACGGTAAATAAGCTAAATCCTTTTGCTATTTTCATACTATATTGCAAAATAGTAATTGCTACATGTATAATACTGTAAAATATATAAATATTTAGAACAAAAGCAGCACCTATAAAACTACAAAGTTTACATTTACATGTATATTTTATATTATATTTTTTACATTCGTAATTTTGTGTTACTTAAAATATTTTTTTTGACCGACATACATTTTTCTTATCTTCTCGTTCAATTCCGACGTAAGACAAATTTATGGGACATAAAATTGTGGTTTTTAATGTAATAAGAGAGGGGTGAAGAATAACTATTCCTCACCTATGGTGACAAATAGCCTGAAATTTCATGAATATATATGTTCCTATGTTATGTACACAAAAATGACAAATACATAGGTTAAAATGAGCTTTTTTTGTTTGTTCTATTTGGGCCATATATTTTGTCTTTTTTCTGTAGCCTGCAAATAACTGCATTATTGAAGGAACTTTATAGATACTTAGAGAACATGTATATGTGTACTTGTAGAATTGTTTTTGAAACTTCTAAATATTTTTGGATATTTTTCAAAAGAAAAACGCCACACTCAGTACTTCTCCTCCTTCATGTGCAATGTTAGTTGACTGAAGTACATAATATTGGTATTGTACACATTTATTAAACAATGTAAAAGAATATTTCCACTCAACATAGAAGAATATTTACATTGCTTAATGTGCAATGCCAGTTGGCTGAACACATATTCTTGGTATATTGTACAATTGTATGCAACACAGAAGAATACTTACTTGTCAAAAATTAGATATGTAATGTCACTTGGGCAGACATAAGAGATGGAGGGAAAGCAATAAACATTGTTGTCAGAACATTTCCCATATTTTGGGTGATGATGACAACCCTCCTTGTATTCTAATCATGTGTTTAGTTCTTCAGGTTTTCTATGTTCAGGATCGCATCGACTAGATATTCTCTCTGGAAGGAAAAGATCGAAGACGGAGTTTTCTGCGTGTTTACTTCTTTGTTGTAGGGAACACTACTAGGGAAAACCTTATACACAGAACTTTAGCAATAGCGCGTGTCAAAAAAACACGCTAGTGCTAAGTAGCAGTAACGTGTTGGCGTAAACCACGCTACATATACAATTGTAGCAGTAGCGCGCCTGAACATAAAAACGCTACTACTAAAATTCCCATTGCTTAGCCGATAGGCTACACATAGTAGTAGCGATCTATGGCGAACAGCGCTACCGCTACATGCTTTATAGCAGCGCATTTACGCAGAAAGGCGCTGCTGATAAACGAAATAAAATTAAATGGAAAGCAAATAGAAAAATAAATGAAAATGAAAGAAATAGAAAAAGGAGAAAGGAAAAAAAATAAAATAAAAAAAATAAATGAAAAAGGGAAAAAAGAGAAAGGAGTAGCAGTAGCGCGTATGGAGGAATGCGCTATAGCTAACTTAGCAGTAGCGCACTTCCCGGAGCGCTACTGCTACTTCTGACTTAACCACGCGGTTCGTTCTTCCCCACGGCCACTTCCCCCGAACCCCAACTCCTCCGCTGTCGCCGCCGCCGTCGGCCGTCAGCCGCGCCGCCCCTCCCGTCGCTCTCAGCACACGCTCGACGCCGCCCCCGACCCCGGATTCGATGCCGCCCCCGACCTTGACCTCGACGCCGCCACCGACCTCGACGCCGCCCCCAACCCCGACCTCGACGCCCCCAACCCCGACCTCGACGCCTCCTCCTCCGGGCGCCCGAGCCCTGACCTGACCTCGATGCCGCCTGCCCCTCCCTCGCCGCAGGCACCTGGGGTGAGCACGCCTGCTCCTCCCCCTCCCCTACCTCTGCCTAGGGTTCTTCAAATTCTAATTGCATCAAATTAGTTAGGGTTCATCTCTTGCATCAAATTTCGGATTATCCGCTACCACTTTCCACCCCTAGGTTAATCAGATTAGATGATAATTAGAGAGTAGTTCCTAGGTACTAATTAGTTAGTAAGAACTAGGTACTAGTTTATTTTTATTTATACTAAGTTTTTTTAGTAAGAACTAGTTGAATTAATAGAACTAGTTGAACATGTCACATTTGTTGTTATTTTTTTAGTTAAAGCAATTTTTCCCGCATCGACGTCGATGATGCCTATCCCGCATCCTCGTCGTCGACTCGGCGGAGGACACTTGCTTGACCAGATGGGCCATGTCCGGGACTGGGCTCCTCCGGGCTGGTACTGGGAGGCGCTACCTACCGGGGGGCGCGGCTTGGTGAGAAGTCAGCCCGTCTTTGACCCGAACCTTCTTTGGTGGCGGTCGCGTGGGCCAGTGACGGTCGAGAGGCTTGAGGACCCCGTGGAGGTGGTACGTCATCGTGTCAGCGAGGAGGACGCGCACGTGCGTCGCTACTTGGTTGCGCTGGAGCACAGGTTCTCCAATACCTGGCAGGTTCTTCAGGGATCTCACTGGAGCTATGATCCTGTGATGGTTCCTTCTCTTTGGGTGTCCACTGCCCGCGCCGATACCCGTCGTTCGCTAGGGTTTTAGTTGTATTAGTGATGTTATATGTATGATACTATTCGGGTTGTATTAGTGATAATATTCGATGATGTATGGATGCAAGAGATGATTTACTTTTGCTTATTGAATGCATGCTAATTTGAATACTTATTTATTTTACGATTTGGTTTTGCTTATTGAATGTTCATGTCAGTATGAGTTCTATAAGATATTTTGAAATGTATATCTTGTGTTGCTCAAATAGGATATGTGTTTGCCCAATTGGCCGCTCATGTTTGCTGGTTACACCTCCGAGTGGTCTATGTTTTGCCGGAGTGTTGATTCATTTCCATTCCGGCAAATTTCAGACGGTCGATATGTCCTATTTTAGCAAATGTCATGCCGGATTTTTCCGTGAATTTTGGCTTGACATGTGCCAGAATATGTAGGAAATATCGAGTGCCCCGGATTTGTGTGTTGAGTATCATGGTAGTTGTGTTCAATCATTTTCAATTAATGTTTCAACTATGAACATAAAAAATGTCTGACAACAAAAAGGATTTCGGTATTTGTAAATACTGCGAAGACGAGCACGGCCTGTGCGACAGAATCTTCCTAGATGATAATAGACGCTTCAGCATCAAGCTGGACGAGAACTTCAAAGTGGATACAGTAAGTCACAACGACAATTATTTTTTTGTAATTAAGCATGACATCTGCTTCATTTGCTTCAACTTATATTTTTTTACTATTCTACTAGCGTATCCCCTGCCATGCAAGAGTTTTTGTCTTGGATAAGATAGGTTTCAGTCCTATAAAAACTACTATGGAGGTAAAGAGAGTTTACTTGAAGACCGAGCATGGTTATACTTTCCACGCAAAATTATACAACGCTGACACCTACACCTATTTTGAATGCAAAACTTGGCAAGCACTATGCAAGACTTATGCATTTGAGCCTGATATGGTTATCACATTTGATATTCGTCTGATAGATGATATTAAATGTAATATCGACATCTGGGTCGATGTGCAGAAGACTCCAGTTATACCATTATTTGAGTTTCTCGACCATATTTATGTCTTTGATATTGTTTATTCAAAAATAGTTGACAACTAATTTCTATTGACAGCTTATTTCCATTCAAGCAAACATGTCCAGCGCTTGGTAGACAGGACCTACTACTGTCCCGGGGCTGAACTAAACTGCGAGGAGATAAGTCATTATGTTTCATGGCTTGAGGATCTTCATACTGTCAAGACAAATTATTTTTCTGGACTTAAAAATCTTAGTACTCAAAACGTGCGACCCATGGTGTTCGTACTGAACTAGGTCACATCTATTTTGGAAAGATGGTAAGATTTTTACTATTTGTCCTCAGTGCATCTTTTGCATATATTATTTTTAAGCTAAACTTCATTGTTAAGTATGTTACTATACGATGTTCTTCAACAGGAACTCCTGATGAATGTTGTGCCTCATTGGATCGAGACTAAAGGTTGCATGAGAATGGTTAGCTTACGACCAAGACATCCTACAATGCACTTTAGTGCATTCATGATTTCTAAAAGCGAGGAATGCTTAATAGTGAAAGACTGGAGCAAAACTGTGAACGATCGCAGAGAAGTACTAGGGGGCAGCAATCAGAAGCGCATCCAACGATTAGGAGACATGTTCATCTGCATGCTCCAACATGATGAAGCGGGAGTGCTACACATATTTTATGCTATTTTACCTGAGAGAGAGCATCATGAAAGATTAGCTAGCTAGAAATGAGTTTGAAGATGATGATGTGCTACATTATGACTATGATGATTAAATAGCTAGTGTTAGTGATAGTGACTACGATCATTATTATTAGCTAGTGTTGGTGGTGATTAGATAGCTACCGCAGCTAGTGTTGATGGTGATTAGCTAGCTAGAATGAGTTTGAAGATGATGATGTGCTACACTATGACTATGATGATTAAATAGCTATTGTTGGTGGTAATGACTACGATGATGATTAAATAGCTTGTGCTGGCGGATTAGATTCAAGTGGAGGCAACATGTGGTGCACATCGAAAGTAATACTAGTCCAAACTAGATCAAGTTTGGATTAGTAGTATACTTTTGACATGCACCACATGTTGCCTCCACTTGAACCTAATCCACCTTCATTTGACGCACTGTTATGGACATAATGATATAAACCTCATAATTGGTATTGTACCAAAATTTGTATAACGACGTATAAATACACTAAAAATAAAAAATGAAAAAAAGAATACTAGTAGCCATGGATAGTAAACACGTTGCTACTAGCTAGATTAGCAGTAGCGCGGGAGTGAACACACGCTGCGACACGCGCTACTGCTAAGTAGTAGCTATAGCGCCTTACTAGTAGCGCGGTGTCCCGTGCTACTAGTGGGCATTGAACCCGCGCTACTACTAGGGTTTTCCCTAGTAGTGTAACCCATACTATCAAGAGGGAATCCATATTGGAAGGCATTGGGTGAATCATTGCACGTACACTCTTTTTGTCACCCACCATTTCATTCCATTCCGTGTAGAGAGAGGTCCCCTATGATTCTTGCTGGTGCAGTGGCTTCTCCTCAGCGGTTGTACCGCCCACTCGAGCGGTTGTACCGCTGGCCTGTTGTACCGTTTCAACCACCGCCTGATACCTTGGGGTTGCACCTCCCAGGTTCTTGCCAAGCGGTTGTACCACTGCCCCAGGGCGGTAGTACCGCCCACCCAATGGTAGAACTCTGGGGTTGCACTTTCGGCGGTTGTACCGGCTGGGTACCACTCGACCATCGGACTAGGTTCTGTGATGGGGCGGTACTTGGGCGGTGGTGGCCCGGTTGTCCCGGTTTTGCTCCGCATACCGGTACTACCGAGTGTCCTGAACGGTTCTACCACTTGGGACTTAGCCACCCCGTGCACGAGGAGCAAGCCGTTGTTCTGGAAGCACTACCGCTCGACCACCGCCCATAGGGGTGACTCCCTTCTGTTTCAAGGCAGTTGTTGAGCGGTAGTGAAGCGGTTGGTCCGGTTATTCCTAATAACCGGTACTACCGCTCTAGGGACCGGTTGTACCGCCTGTTAGGGTTTCAACAACTTACCCATGATTCCCGGTTGTACCGAGGAGAGGAGCGGTTGTAGCGCTGCAGTGTAAAAGTTGCTATAACGGTTGGATCTTAGGGTTTCCTATATAAAGGGGGTTCTTCCACCTACCCCCCTCACCTCTTGCCTCTCTCTCTCCACCATTGATGCCCTTCAAGCTTTCTTGCCCGATCTCTCTCTCTAGCCACTCAAACTTGTTGATTTGCTAGGGATTGAAGGAGGAGACCTAGATCTACACTTCCACCAAAGGATATTTGATTCCCCCATACTTTTTTGTGTGGATTTTGCTACTCTTGGGTGTTTGAGCACCCTAGACGGTTGAGGTCACCTCGGAGCCATATTCCATTGTGGTGAAGCTCCGTGGTTTCGTTAGGAGCCTCCAATTCGGTTGTGGAGAGAGCCCCAACCTTGTTTGTAAAGGTTCGGTTGCCGCCTTCAAGGGCACCGCTAGTGGAATCACGGCATCTCGCATTGTGTGAGGGCATGAGGAGAATACGATGACCCTAAAATTTTGACAATTCACATAAAAGAAGAATTAATATGTGTAAAGAATACTCTCACTTTATTATATAATTTCAAGTCTGCTTTATTTCTACCTTATTTAGGCATATTCAACACTAACGCTAGAAGGTAAAGGGATTGCAAAGCAATGAACGGACCTCGTGTTCTACCAAAAAGGAGCATCCGTCTAGTATTTACCAAGGTTGCCAACTGCTTTGGCACACGGATGCATGCAATTCTGTTTTTTTTTTCATTTTGTCCCTTGCTTTTTATTTTCGTTGTTCCTGATGTTTTTAGATAGATTTAACTCAGAAATTTTAAAAACACATATTCTGATTATATTCACCGGCAAGATTGTGCGATCTCCTTTACCATTTCTTCGAATCGTTAACATATAGCCTGAGAGGAGTTGGGGTTTCACGCTTTCGTGATATTTTTTGTAGTTTGTTTGAATTGGCTCACAAAGACCAAGGAAAGTGCAATGTGTTAGAATTCAAAACAATGTGTACAGTCTCCCACAACCGTTGATTGGATTGCATGCATAATTGCATTCCTATTTTTGTGTATCAGTGTCTTTTCATCTTTCATCTTGGGCTTGACATGCAATCCGGAAAATGGCTAGCTTCTAAACCGAAATTGGCAATGCGCAATTATGTGGCCAGTTAACCAATTGCATTCAAAACAATGGCCGCGTAACATGCACGCTCCACACTACATCCAGTCCTGGTTCACTGGCCACATAATTGCGCATTGCCAATTTCGGTTTAGAAGCTAGCCATTTTCCGGATTGGGCTTCACATGCACTCAACACGGACTCCACAGTACAGCCAAGTGGCTCATTTATCTCCCTCCCACGAGTACAGTGGCGGAGCCAGGCAGAAATCTCAGGAGGGGCCAAAAGCCAAAAGATGAAAAATTAAGAGGATAAGATTGATCTTTTTCTTATCTAATTCATGCACAGTAATTTTTCTTAACTGTTTTGCCTAATGCTAGGGGGGGGGGGGGGGGGGAGGCACGGCCCCCTCAGCCTTGCACTAAGCTCCGCCACTGCTCGAGTAGTCTTTATTTAGTTTTATTAAGGTTTAACATCAGCCGGAATCTCGTCTGACACCAAACCACAATTACAGCCGGAATCTCGTGCCACACCCGCAGATGAATCGTTCTTCCCTTTCACGCCGCCGTCTTACCGAGAAGGACGTACTCGAATGCAAGCGTGCCCATTATGCCTATGATGACTTTTACTGCCACGCCCGCAGATGAATCGCCTTCGGCGGCCGTGGCGATGACGCCCATCTCCACGGTCGCCACCACCAGCACCGCGGCCGGGCCGCCAACGGAGGAAGGATAGTGGCGGCGATCAGCATGCTCCCGCAGGCGATGTAGATGAACATCTCCCAGAAGAAGCGTAGACCGCGCTCCCAAGCCGACTCCTCCCGTGTAGTCCCGACGATCTCCCCCAACACGACCTGCATTCCTCCTGCCAGCACTGCTCCGAAAGCAGCGAGGATGGGCCCGCCCTTGTTTGTGGCTCCCGATGCAAGCAAGAGTAGAGTGACGACGGCGCCGTTTGTCAGGCGGCAGAGAGCCGGCGGAGGCGGCGCTGCAGGATATGTTGCTTCTGCTGAAGCGACCCATCGCCCCCTGCTTCCATCGTGGGTCAGAGCTGCAACATCAAGGAAAGAAGAAGGAAGCGGAGAAGGACACCGCATGTCAGAGCTGTTTAAAAATGCGGAGACGAACAGCAGCAGAGATCTGAAAAGCCCCACACCCACGCAAAAAAAAGCGCTCGCAGATAACCACAAGGTGTCGTCTCGCTCACGTGCGAGAAAGGGGAGAAAGTGCTGCGCACGGAGGAAGGGGGGGCACGGCCCCCTCAGCCTTGCACTAAGCTCCGCCACTGCTCGAGTAGTCTTTATTTAGTTTTATTAAGGTTTAACATCAGCCGGAATCTCGTCTGACACCAAACCACAATTACAGCCGGAATCTCGTGCCACACCCGCAGATGAATCGTTCTTCCCTTTCACGCCGCCGTCTTACCGAGAAGGACGTACTCGAATGCAAGCGCGCCCATGATGCCTATGATGACTTTTACTGCCACGCCCGCAGATGAATCGCCTTCGGTGGCCGTGGCGATGACGCCCATCTCCACGGTCGCCACCACCAGCACCGCGGCCGGGATGCCAACGGAGGGAAGGACAGTGGCGGCGATCAGCATGCTCCCGCATGCGATGTAGATGAACATCTCCCAGAAGAAGCATAGACCGCGCTCCCAAGCCGACTCCTCCCGTGTCGTCCCGACGATCTCCCCCAACACGACCTGCATTCCTCCTGCCAGCACTGCTCCGAAAGCAGCGAGGATGGGCCCGCCCTTGTTTGTGGCTCCCGACGCAAGCAAGAGTAGAGTGACGACGGTGTCGTTTGTCAGGCGGCAGAAAGCCGGCGGAGGCGGCGCTGCAGGATATGTTGCTTCTGCTGAAGCGACCCATCGCCCCCTGCTTCCATCGCGGGTCAGAGCTGCGACATCAAGGAAAGAAGAAGGAAGCGGAGAAGGACACCGCATGTCAGAGCTGTTTAAAAATGCGGAGACGAACAGCAGCAGAGATCTGAAAAGCCCCACACCCACGCAAAAAAAGCGCTCGCAGATAACCACAAGGTGTCGTCTCGCTCACGTGCGAGAAAGGGGAGAAAGTGCTGCGCACGGAGGGAGGGGGGGCACGGCCCCCTCAGCCTTGCACTAAGCTCCGCCACTGCTCGAGTAGTCTTTATTTAGTTTTATTAAGGTTTAACATCAGCCGGAATCTCGTCTGACACCAAACCACAATTACAGCCGGAATCTCGTGCCACACCCGCAGATGAATCGTTCTTCCCTTTCACGCCGCCGTCTTACCGAGAAGAACGTACTCGAATGCAAGCGCGCCCATGATGCCTATGATGACTTTTACTGCCACGCCCGCAGATGAATCGCCTTCGGCGGCCGTGGCGATGACGCCCATCTCCACGGTCGCCACCACCAGCACCGCGGCCGGGCCGCCAACGGAGGGAAGGACAGTGGCGGCGATCAGCATGCTCCCGCAGGCGATGTAGATGAACATCTCCCAGAAGAAGCGTAGACCGCGCTCCCAAGCCGACTCCTCCCGTGTCGTCCCGACGATCTCCCCCAACACGACCTGCATTCCTCCTGCCAACACTGCTCCGAAAGCGGCAAGGATGGGCCCGCCCTTGTTTGTGGCTCCCGACGCAAGCAAGAGTAGAGTGACGACGGCGCCGTTTGTCAGGCGGCAGAGAGCCAGCGGAGGCGGCGCTGCAGGATACGTTGCTTCTGCTGAAGCGACCCATCGCCCCCTGCTTCCATCGCGGGTCAGAGCTGCAACATCAAGGAAAGAAGAAGGAAGCGGAGAAGGACACCACATGTCAAAGCTGTTTAAAAATGCGGAGACGAACAACAACAGAGATCTGAAAAGCCCCACACCCACGCAAAAAAAGCGCTCGCAGATAACCACAAGGTGTCGTCTCGCTCACGTGCGAGAAAGGGGAGAAAGTGCTGCGCACGGAGGGAAGGAGGGACCGTGGAAGCACACGCACCGTGAATGTGCCTCGCCTCACCTGGTGCTCCAACGAGGTGACAGATGGAGAAAGAATGCAGCGCACGGAGGAGAAGGGAGGGCACACCGTGTATAAATACACCAACTCCTCCACTGGGAAAAAAAGTTCATTTTAAACCTTGAATTCGTAGAGCTTCGGTCGTCGGCACCCTGAACTTATCAATCCTGGTCTGAATTGAACCCTGCAGCTGTTTTGTAGACCGGGAAAGCGAAGATCCTCGGATTACATATCTCAGGTCGCTCCTTTCATGGGCCGGCCAGCCTGCAAAATAGTCACGATTTTTTTACGAATTTTTAAAAATGTGCACCGTATTGAAAAATGTTCGCAAATCAGAAAAAAATAAGTTCGGAAATTTAAAAAGTATTCTTACATAAGAAAAAGTTCGAGTTTGGAAAAATGTTTGTGAACTCAAAAAATGTTCCCTAATCAGAAAAATGTTGAAAATTTGAAAATAAAAAAAATTCAGGAGTTTAGAAAAATGTTCGTGAACTCAAAAAAAGTTCCCAAATCAGAAACAAAATGTTCAGAAATTTGAAAATTTCTTAAATACATAAAAACTTCAGGAGTTTGTAAAAATGTTCGCAAATCTGGAAACAAATTTGGAAATAAAAAATATTTTCAAATTTGGAAATCTTCAAGAGTTTAGAAAAATGTTCATGAACTCAAAAAATGTTCGCAAATTTAAAAAGGATTCTTGCATTTGAAAAAAATCGTGAACTCCAAAATTGTTTTGAT
The DNA here is from genome assembly GCF_018294505.1 of Triticum aestivum. Taxonomy (NCBI): domain Eukaryota; kingdom Viridiplantae; phylum Streptophyta; class Magnoliopsida; order Poales; family Poaceae; genus Triticum; species Triticum aestivum. Next base: position 713,980,065 of record NC_057810.1, on the reverse strand, counting down.
TATTAAAAACTGATCATGAATTTGAGAAAATATCAGCAACTCAAAAAATGATAAAAAATCTTCATGAACTCAAAAAATGTTCGCAAATTTATAAGTGTTCATAAATTTATAAAAATGATCAGGAGTTTGAAAATCTATTGCGAAGTTGAGCAAATAGATTGAATCCCCGACATATTGAGCAAACATATTCGTGAAATCAAAAATATTGTGGATTTGAATTTATTTTTATGATTTAAAAAAACATTCACAAGGAATAGGATACCAACGATCGAATCTCGGGCAAGTATAGGATACCAAGGTAAAGAGACTTGCCGGTAACGAGATTGAACAAGGTATAGGATACCAACGATCGAATCTCGGGCAAGTATCATACCGGTAGACAAAGGGAATTGTATACGAAATTGATTGAATCCCCGACATCGTGGTTCATCCTATAAGATCATCGTGGAATGTGTGGGAGCCAACATGAGTATCCAGATCCCGTTGTTGGTTATTGGCCGGAGAGATGTCTCGGTCATGTCTGCATGGTTCCCGAACCCGTAGGGTCTACACACTTAAGGTTCGGTGACGCTAGAGTTGTTATGAGAAATTGTATGTAGTTAACGAAGGTTGTTTGTAGTCCCGGATGAGATCCCGGACGTCACGAGGAGTTCCGGAATAGTCCGGAGGTGAAGATTTATATATGGGAAGTCCAGTTTCAGTCGCCAGAATGGTTTCGGGGGTTATCGGTATTGTACCGGGACCACCAAAAGGTGTCCGGGGTTCCACCGGGTGGGGCCACCTGCCCCGGGGAACTTAATGGGATGAACAAGGATGGGAACCAGCCCCCTAGTGGGCTGGTGCGCCTAGGGTTGGAAACCCTAGGGGGTGGGGGCGCCTCCCACCAAACTTGAGGGGCAAGTTCCCCCCCTAGCCCCCCCCCTTTGTAGATGGGATCTAGGGGGCCGGCCCCCTCTCCCCTTCCCCCTATAAATAGTGGGGGGGGGAGGGCTCCCACACCTTTCCCCTGGCGCAGCCCTCCCCCTCCCAACTCCTCCTCTTCCTCCGTAGTGGGGTCGGTGGCGGAGGAAGAGGCCCGTTGGCCTCCAGCTGCCGCATTTCGTCGAGCGTCCCGGTGGCAAGCCCTCGGGGGTCCGTGATGACGGCACGGTCCAGGAACGGCCCTCCACACCGGCGACCACGCGGCAGTGGCCGGCCCAGGTCTTGACGAAATGCATGTAGCTGGAGTCATCGCAGGCGACATGGTGGATGGACACGTCGATGGTGAACACGGTCACCTGGACCACGGCGAGGGTGAACCCGCCGTCTCCATGCCCAACCACCGGAAGCCGCGACACGAGCGAGTAGACGTCCCGGGTAGAAGGAGCGGGTAGAAGGCCCGCAGCGCGGCGGAGAGGGAGGAAACGAGCCGGGGCAGGAGGGCGGCCCGGAATTGCTCGGCCGGGTGCGGGTAGGGGCGGGAGGTCAACGGTGCAGTTGGGCCAGTTAGGTTAGGTTAGGTTAGATATCTATTTTCAGAGAGAAAATGTTCACAGTAGTGTGGTTTGGCACATGTGCTTGTTGCAATTAATCATGGATGGATTGGAAGCTGTTTCTTTCTGGATTTCAGCTCTCCTCGTGTCCACAGGAAAAGAATCTGTCAGAGTTGCATGATTTTGACAATCGCATCATTAGCAGATGCCATTAGTGTGGTTTCACCAATGGCATCATTAGTAGATGCCAAAGCCTCGAGGGGCACCACGGCTACTGAAGCAATTCTGAAAAAGATGACAGTTAAGGAAATAGGGTTCTTGCACTGTTGCATGCGTTGCATGCACCATTCACCAAATGCAGATCGATGGCTACAGTAGGCAGCAACGAATAGAAGTTGCCTCCACGCCAAGGGATGAACTCCTGACAAGTAATTCGGAACGGAGGGAGTACCAATTAACAACATATGTTTAACGGCTATACTTTCACTATGGTTAACATTTTTTTTTGCGAATACACCACGCTTAGCATTTGATGGGGAATACTATAAAATAATACTGCCATGACAGTAATTAAGGCAAATTTGTCCACAAATGAAAAACTATACAACTATTTAAACGAGTAAAACTAGTTATGTTTTGGATGTGAAAAACATAACTATTGCCGTCACTATCACTCTCTGTCCGCTCTTGTGCTGATGGCTCTGTTTTCTTGACATGCTGAACGGAAGGTTCCTAAGTAGGAGGAGAAGACAAGGAATTGTCAGAGAGTGCCTTGAAGCTCAATATTTTTACTGGTTGGGCCACCATATAGCAAAACCAATCGCCCCCGAGTGAAATTTTGGGCTGGGTCCGGTCACTGGGTTGCCCGCCGGAACGTATACGCCATACGTGAAAGGATCTATCTCTTGCTGAAACGGATACAGTAATAGGCCGGTCCATTACGGCACACTTTATTAAAGAAATAGAAAATTAAAAGGGAGAAGTAGGGATCAATCTTGGGTCCGCTGGTCGCTAACCGGGCTACGAGCCACTGAGTCACTGCCGGCTTTGTGATTTAATACTAGGGGTTGACTTATTTAAGGGTCAAAACCCTGCCTTTATCTCACTATTTTTTTGTTTCTTTTCCTTTTTTTTGTTTTCCCTCTTTTATTTATTTTTTACTATTTATATTCCCTATTTGTGTTCCCTCTTTTATTTAACTGTAAAAAATGCTCGGGCTTTTAATATTTGTTCAAAGTTCCAAAAAGAAAAATCTCTTTTCAAATTTGTTCAAAACATACAAATATCCACATTTTTAAAAAAAGTGCAGAATTAAACAAAAATGAGTCTTCCAAAATTGCTAAGAAAACACGAAACTTATCTAGAAAGAGCAAACAAAATTTTGAGCACGAACATCTTTATAAAAATACTAATTTTTCTGGAAATTCAGAAATATGAACAAAAAATCGTTTTTTTATTTGTCCGAACACTTTTTGTATGTGTGTAGATTTTTTTAACAGGAACTTTTTAAAATTCCAAACAAATCTTGGAAGAGCAGACATTATTTGAAACTCCCCAAACATATTTTGTATTTCTGAACAATTGTTTTCTAAAAGGAACATTTTTTTGGCTTTGTGAACAAATTTTGAAAATCACGGCATTTCTTGATCGATGAACTATTTGCAAATATGCGAGTACTTGGGCCGGCCCAATGGGAGCGATGTCCACTCCTAGTTGAGCCAAGGCCTATGTTTTTCTCTTTTATCTTTCTCTTTTTTGTTTTCTCTTCTTTTTTGCTAATTTATTTTTCTTCTTTCTAACTTTATTATTCTTTTTGAAACCTGTTCAAAATTTTGAAACATTTTGTCCAATACCAAAATAACATTTTAAGTCACTGTTTAAAATTATTATTTTAGATTCTTTTTTCCTTCAAATATTTATTAGATGCTTTTTTAAAAAGCATTTAGTGTTTTCAATTTTATCCCTTTGTATTTTATTAGTTATGTTAAGGCTTAAAAAAGTACCTGTTTAAATTATGATTTAAAATACTTTTATCTTAGATCTAGCATTAATGCATACCATTTAAAAGTACCTGTTTAAATTATTAGTTATGTCACATAGTTTCAAAAAAAATCATACCATTCAAAAAAAATTCATCGTATGTTCGAGAAGTCTTTAACATGTATTAAAAAATAACAGAAAATGTATTTAAAAATTATTAATCATGTATTTAGAAAATAGCAAGTACATGCAAAAAATGTTAAGATGAATATGAAAATTGTAGAATGCGTGTGAAAAATCAAAACAAATATTTGAAAAATGTTAATCATGTATTTGAAAAGTGTTAAGATTTATAAAAACATTGCTACTGCATACAAAAAATGTACAATGTGTATTAAAAAATAAGGCATGTGTTGAAAAATAGAAAAAAAAATGAGGAAAACCAAAGAAACCCGAAGAGAAAACAAAAACAAAAACGAAGAAAGGGATAAAAAGGAAAAAGGGAAAGCGAGGAAAACCAGAGAAAACGGATGTGTGTACAGTGGAAAACACGAGAAAAAAACATACAAGGAAAAAAATACTTGCACTCCACTACCGTGTTTGGCCAGCCCAATAGCCGCTGCGCTGTTGGCAATTCCTAATAGGAATCACTACGAGGAAAATATGGCTCCGGCATCATTCCCTAAAAAGGGATGGCTTTTCCAATGTTTTAATTTCCAAACAAAGTGTTTTATTCATCACCAATTACAACCCAAATAGTCTTAGTTCCAACGAGCAAGCACCATTATTTTGGTGAAGTTGCCCCATAAACAAGATTCCAGTTTTAAAAAAGGTTCATCTCAGAAAGAACTTAAGCAATATGGTAAGCAGCAACGGCCAAACAGGCTCTGGAGCCGAAATGATGGTGGAGGCGCCACAGGCACAATTTCCAAGGCACCTGTTTCATCATATATATTCCATCTCACTTGTCTTCTTTTCCTCAAGCTTTTTCTGCTTGGAACAAACTACTATACTAGTGTTGTTTTTATTATCGTCTTCTCCAATTGCAAGCCATGTTGGAAAGGCCTCTTCCCTCTTCTTTTGGTCCAAGGACTGAACCAAAAGCAGCTGCACACTCACAGAGAAAGCAGCTCTAATTTCATTTTCCCATTAGTTGTTTGTGGCTTGGGATTAGTGCTAAAGCTGTCTGTGATTAGTGGGGCCTAATCACCCTCAAGTGCCATAATAAGCCTGCCTTTTGCGCTCACCCTTGTTTGACCAAATGACTAGCTTCTTGACCAGCTGAGTCCAAACATATTCTACAACTTATATTCCCTATTGTTTGATGCTAGTAGCAGCAGCAGTGCTTACAAAACACAAAGTGAGGACAAAGCAAACAAAACTAATGAAATTTGGCTTCAACTTTAAGAGACAGTCCCATCACATTCTTCATTTTTTGTGCTCCTCGTCCATTGACTAATACAAACTGTGTAAAGGGAAGAGAAGAGAACACACCAGAAGCTCTTCTGGACTTCTCTCCTCCACGCTTTGCAAAAACAGATGTTGCCCCTGCTTTGAATTACTAGTAATTGGAGTTAATTACCTGTGCACATCCAGACACTGACAAGGACAAAAACTTGAGCTAGTGCTAATTAGGGCCACCTAATCACCGGTGGCTAAGCACCCTAGGCCACCTAACCATGTGCATGTGAAGATCATCATCTTGTACCGACCCACATTAATCACGCGTTAAATCTACGGCTTTGCGCCGATCGATGAGGGGGGGGGGGGGGGGGGGGGGGGGGATCGCAAAAGTCACTGCCCTATGCAGATTGTTAAATCGGCTATGCTTGAGCTTGCTTCCATTCTAGGTGTCCAAGCAGGTTAGCAGACTCCAGATTTTGTAGCAACCTCCGCCCCTGAATCAAGTAAAAAATGAGCTCAAGCGCAGCTTCTTGCTTGCTTGATTGTCGTACAGCAGCTTTTGATGACCTGAAACAGTAGTTTGCTGCTGCTCATTGGCTATACATCTTGGCTCTTTTAGTTGGCATTTCTTTTAGTTAGCATTTAGCTTCTGACCTGAACTTGTACTAGTTTAATTAGCCCTACTGTAATGGATTCAGTGAACATGTGTAGATGAAATAATTTGCAGAGTCCCAAGATGGTAGCCTGTCCTCCAAAACCCTACAGCAGTAGCACTGTTCTTATCTGCCGACTGATTAAACCAAAGAACCACTGTGTCAGCAGTAGTATTTGGCATATATGTCTATCTATCTCAATTATTGTCAGTAGAATGTCCAACCATTCAAATTGAATTGTACAATACTATAGACATTTCTCTAGCATCCTATAGCTCAATTGGAGTGATAGAGTTCTTAATTTTTATCTGGGATGTGGCACCAAAATTGTACCGGTGCTAATAGGAGTAATAAGTTATTTAATTACTTTAGCGGTTAACTTGGTCAATCATCTGCCGCAGTCAACTCTACCAGGAAATTAATCAACCATTGGGATCAGTGATTTCACCGTGCCTCTGTCTGTGTGCATGAGCGACTAAGGTCAACACTTTTTGTAGAACATCACAAACTCCGGTGAATGGAACCAAAAGTAAACGCGTCGCTGAGCGGCTGGGCAGTTCATACATGTCCTTGATCAGGGGGACAGTCTTTGCGCTTGGCATGAAAAACTAGGATTATCAGCAGCAGCCTATGAGTTTATACTACTAAGTAGTGTATACAAGCCTAGCTATGAATGTATACAAGTGATTTTAGGGTCTCTAGAGAGGGGGAAACTTGGTGGCAACTCAAAGTTGTGCGCTATAGTAACTCTTCATTGGACTTTTGGTATGCACTAGTACCAAACTTTGGCGTAAATTGTTTCCAACACAAATCAAATCCAAACAGTTTTCAAACTTGCGCCGAAAAGAGGTTCGCGTAAAACTGACAGTTTCAGACAGCTGAGATACAACAGATCAACAGTGCAGAAATGTAACTTGTATTCATTTTTCAAACTCTTCCTCGAACTTTTGGGATGCACTATCAAACTTCCAAACTATTCCCAATACAAATAAGCATACAAAGGGCAGCATCAGACGGTAGAGTTTTGGTTCATCCTACTAGAGCCTGCAACTGCAAGACTTGCACATTTTACAATATCATTCATACTGAACTTTGTTTCGTGCATCTTGCTGCAACCTAATCGCTTACTCTGAACATACATATTTTTTTTTCAGTGATGTCATTATCAAGACTTGCAAAAAAATAAAAATCCGATAAGGGGTGATCTTGCAACATATAAGCTGCTTAATTATATAGAAGCGGTAATCATCATTGATCAACTGAGCCACTCATGCAGGGCTTGCGCCTCCTCTAATATATAGATATATAATATGTAGTACAATAGTAACTTGTAGGATCAGAATTAACACTGATAAAAAAAGTTCAGTACAGGTTAATCAATTCCCTCTCCTGAGTTCTTCTAGCTCGATCTCTGGCGCCGCCGACACGATTCCATCAGCTAGCAGCACTCTGATAGATCGTCGACGAGGTTGTTGGAAGCATGTGAAATGCATGGTTTTATCATGATGTTCTTCTTCTACAATCTACAGGGAGTAGTTGGAGCTTCGCATCATGGCCTGGGCCAGGTACTGGAGGTCCCCGGCGCCGCCGCCGCCGCCGCCCTCCACCTTGCCGCCACAATGCTGCTGCAGCATGGATACGTCGCCGCTCATCAGCTCTGGCAGAAGCGCACCGCCGGCGGCGAAGCTACTACCGTTCTCCTGCTGCCGGAGCAGGGCGGCGATGCTGGTGTCCTGCAACCACGGCTGTGGCTGGTGGTGGCTCACCGGCGAGGTGGTGCTCTGGGCGCCGCACGCGATCTGCGCCCTGGCCTGCATCAGCTGCGCCTGCAGGATCGCGACCTGCAACAAACAAGAAACCATCAGCTTGCGTCCATGGCGGCCAGATGATTGATTGGTCGATCGAAGACGAGGGAGTGATCGGAGGCGAAGGGAATGAAATGAATATCGAGATCGGCGGACCTGCTGCTGGAGGGCAAAGATCTGGGCGACGCAGCCGTAGACGGGGTCGCGGAGGCGGGACTGGGCCTCGTAAGTGATGGTGACGACGGCCTCGCAGCGGTCGGCGAGGGGCAGGTGCGCGAGCAGCTTGGCGGCGTTGCTGGCGCCGAAGACCTTGTGGATGGCCGCGAAGCGCGCCGCGCCCTGCTCGGAGCTGAAGTAGGGCGCGAAGACGCACTCCGCCACGCAGCGCCGCCGCAGGAACTTGCACGCCCCGCACGGCGACCCCGCCACCCCCGCAACACCACCACCAGCACCACCACCAGCCGCCGCAGCCATCGTTTGTTCCTACTTCCCTAGCGACGACGGAGCTTCTTGATCGAGGACGACGTGGCTTGCTAGCTAGCTGCTTGGTTCGCCGGCCGGTACCGGTGCAGGTTGAGGTTGGCCTGGTATTTATAGAGGGAGGGAGGGAGCGTGGGTGATGGGATGGGACGGTGGCGAAGGAGGAAGAAGATTAGGAGAAGGTGGTGGAGAGGAGAGACAAGTAGGGCAGCGTTGGTCCGGTTTGAGGGGAGCAAACGTGTAAATGCTGTGTTGAATACAAGGGCCCGGCCGGCTTCTTTTACCCTAATTTATACTAATTTACACCCAATTACCCACTTAAAAAATGCAAATGTGCATGGCGCTAGCTGCTCAACTGGCTGGGCATGTGGGTGTCGACGATGGAGTGTAAAGACGCAACGCGTGCGTGCATGGGAAATGAGAATGCTTCTCATCTCTCATCCCGTCTTTGTTTGTTTGTCACGCACATTCCGGTACAGGTCGGTCGCAGAGCGTTGCAGGAGACGCTGAAACGTACGTACAAAGGGATCAATCAGCCACTGGCCGAGTATTTAACCAAAAACTACCACAATTGACGGAAACGTGACGAAAAACTACCACTTTACGTTTTTGTGCGAAAAACTACCAAATTTAGACTAAACCGTGGCAAAAAACTACCAACTCGTGAAATCGCTCGCTTCGCTCGCGCTAACCCTGAATCTGACCGGTTGGGCCCGCGAATCAGGCGCCACGTTGGCTAACGGTCGCCCGCCGCGCGTAGATGGCCGTTAACGGCCCGTCCGCTGTCGGAACGGCGCCTGTCAGTGCGGTGCGGGTCAAATCTGATCCGTTCCCCTCTCGATTCACTCTCTCCCTCATCTCCCTCTCTCTGACCTAGGTGGCGGCCGCCATGTCCTCGTTGATTCCGGAGGGCGGCGGCGCTGGCGGCGGCGACGCTGGCGGCGAGACAAGTTTGGACGCTGCTGCCTCGCCCGCGGCTCCACCGATGGCCAGCGGCTTAGTCGATAATTGGTTGGGGAGCACCAGTTTCTCGATGCAGGCCGGCTCGCAGCAGCCGGAGGCACCGCTCTCCCAGTCATCGCCAATGGGTCGCAGGTATGCAAGTATCATCTGCTGGGCTTTTGGTTAGCTGCTTCAACATTGCAAATTAGTAAGATGTGTTTGTTTCTGTTAGTTGGACATGTGTAGTAAACTGGAGTCAGTAAGCTGTATAGCTCAGTCAATTTCAATTCAATTCATGAGCACTTATTTGTGCAGTTTGGCTGACCAGAAGTGGGATATATGGTTTCATTTAGAAGGAAGAAACCCTGTGAAAAGGGGTATATTTGAGTCAGATATTTCTTTGCTTACTCTATAATCACTCATTGCTAGTGAAGGGTATGGGGACAGTGATTACATGTACTATGTGAAGGAGGAGGAAATTGGATCTGACAGAGTAAAGTATTTAGGTAATGAAGCTAGTGTTCATGAAATGTTGGACTTTTTTCATCATGTCAAGCTAGTCAACATAAGGGTTGTGAGAAATGTTGAACCTGGAATTAGTACACAGGCTAATGAGAATTACATGAACACTCAAGAGAGCTGCTGTGTGAAAAAGGTTGTGGAGCAATCTGAGCTTCAGAATCAGATAGATGATAGAAAAGGCTCAGCTTGAGAGGAGCAGGATTCAAAGAGAGGCAGATTTGAACCACTTTGAAGGAGACACTGAAGTGTCTGAATTTTGTTCTGAGGATTCAGTTCATTCAGATGGGAGTGCTGAAGCTGTTCAACCAATGGAAATAGTGTGTGTCTCTGAAGAGGATACAACATTGCAAACTACTGCTATTGTGAAACATGTGAAGAATCCTGGTCCAACTAGCAGATGTCACAAAGAGGTAGAGAAAAAACGTTTTGAAGATTGGTTTCCTGAAGCAGATGAGTTTTGTTTTGCTGGTGATGCAGGCATAAGTGATGAGGAAGAAGTAGATGATGTTGAACTACCATACCTCATGAAGAAGCCAAACACAAAGAGTAGTAAGAAAAAGATGAAGGAAAGGCTATATTTTGACCCCTCAATTCCCAATTCACATTTACTCTTGTGCAAGAATTTGTGTTTTGATAGTGTTTACCAGTTCAGAGAAGCATTAAGAGATTTTCATATAAGGACTTTGAGGTCTTTTCACTACCACAGGAACACTCCAACAAGAATTATTGTTTGGTGTTCACAAAGAGAGCATGGATGTGAATTTTACATGTGTGCCTCTAGGATAGCTCATGAAAGAACATTTTGCATTAAGAAGTGTAACATGGAGCACACTTGTCCAGCATCAGCAGAGAACACAAAGGTTACTACTAAGTGGCTTTCCAAAGAAGTTGAGCCATCTCTTAGAGCAGATCCTAGAGCACCTGTGGATTCACTTATTAAAAACAGCAAAGTCAAGTTTTCAGTTGATGTATCAAAGAGTGTGGCCTATAGGGCAAGGAGGAAGGCTATGAAGGTTGTACAAGGTGACCAGAAGGAGCAGTACTATAGACTGAGGGACTACCTACAAGCAGTTCTTGACACAAACCCTGGTAGCAGGTGTGTAGTTACAACATTTGAGGACCCAGAAAACCCTGCCCCAACACCTAGATTTAAGTACATGTTCTACTGCTTGCATGCATCAAAGCAAGGATTTCTTAATGGTTGCAGGCCCTTTATAGGTAAATCTATAACTGCAATTTGTTCAAAATATCTTGTTGTAAATATATGGTAGCTAATTTGGGTATGGATGCAGGGCTTGATGGTTGCTTCATCAAGCTAACCACTGGACAACAAATACTTGCAGCCACAGGAAGAGATGGCAATAACAACATCTACCCCATAGCCTTTGGTGTGGTTGATAAGGAAGATTCAGATAGTTGGACATGGTTCCTAACCCAGCTAAGATGTTGCATTGGAAGTGGTAGCAAATTTGGAACCTACACCATTATTTCTGACAGGCAAAAGGTATGCACCCTATCTTAGCCACTAGTTCAGATATATATTGTTATTAGTAGCTTTATTTCCTTTTGTTCATGACCATGGTTATAAATTTACAATCAGGGTCTTCTTAAGGCTATAAATGAGGTGTTCCCTGATTCCCCTCAGAGATACTGCCTCAGGCACATATATGCAAATTTTCAGTCAGCTGGTTTCAGAGGAGCAGAACTAAAGAAGCTAGTAGATCAGGCTAGCTACTCATTCACCAAACATGGCCATGAATTGGCAATGGCAGAGCTTAAAGCAGAGTGTGAGGATGCCTGGAAGTGGCTTAAAAAAATTCCAAAGGAGACTTGGTGTAGGTATGCAATGGATTACAATTGCAAAACTGATCTTGTTGTGAACAACCTTAGTGAGGTTTTCAACAAAATGATCCTTGATGTTAGGGCCAAACCAATTAGGACTACGTTTGAAGGAATTAGGACTAAGCAGATGATCAAAAGGCAGAAGACTAGGGAAAAAACAGAGAACAGCAGGTGGATGATCACACCCAACTATTCAGAGAAATTAGAGGAGAATAAGAAGTATGCCAAATTTTGTGATGCATATAAGGCAGGTCCTAACATTTGGCAAGTTAATAGTAAGGAAAATCAGTACTGTGTGAACCTAGCTACTCAATCATGTGACTGCAGGAGGTGGGACATGACAGGTGTGACATGCAGTCATGCAATAGCAGCAATGAGCAAGATTCACATGCACCCAGAGGACTATGTGCATGAATTTTTCAAAAAAGCACTATATATTGAAGCATACAAAGACATAGTGTACCCTGTCCCTGGTCCTGAATTCTGGCCTGACACCCATACTCCTGATATTGAGCCCCCAGTGTTCAAAGAAAAAGCAGGCAAAAAACAGACAGCTAGGAGAAAGGGGCAGTTTGAGGTGCCTGCTCCAAAGGACACAAGCAGGATGGGAACAATTACATGCAGCAATTGTGGTCTACAAGGCCACAGATATACTAATTGTGGGAAAGCTCTAAAACCTAGTCTTGAGATGAGAAAGAACTTACACCAGGTCATTCAAAAATGATGCATTCTTTGTTTACTTTTTTTAGTTCTGGTATATTTACTAACTGATTTAATTTTGTCATGCAGGAGAATAGAGAAATTTTTAGTTCTAGTGCTACACATCCACCTCCACAACCACCACCTCAACACCAAACTACACAGATGCCAGCATCATCAGCTCCACCTCCTAAAGCAAATAAGAGAGGTTCAACATCAACAGTTTCAGCAGGAGCAGCCAGGTCTTCACCAGCACCTGCAATAGGATCTGCATCAACAAGAGCTGCAAGAACAAGAGGATCAGCATCTACAAGAACATTCAATGCACCAAGAACATCCACTGGAGAACCAGGGATATTGGCAGGCAAGAGGAAGAGGAAACCTCCTAGCAAGTTTGCATCCTATTTCAATGCTAGTGGAAACTATTGAGTGTATGCTACTTATTTGTGTTCTGCTACTAAGTTTGTGTTCTGCTACTAAATGTGTGTTGTGCTACTAATTTCTGGACAATGTGACATGTGAACTTATTTGTGCCCAATACAAATGGGCTAAGTGCTACTGAGTTGTTTTGATTTGTTTTTTTGTTTTACTTCGCCATTTCTACAGTACAGAACTTATTGCCAAATTCATTGTACAAAAAAAATCTGCACAAAAAAAGTCTGGCCTGGGGCTCGAACCCAGGACCAGTTGGTTGTAACTATGCGTTCAATACCAATGGGATAGTGCTGGTGATTTGTTTGACTAGTATCGGCCAAACTTATTATATGTTGTTAGCCACGTCCTCTTTTCAGCGTGTGTAGCAGCCGGTAGCGTGGACCAGTCGTTTCGGATTCTACTACTTTATTACGTGTCCACCCACCACGCCCTCTCCTCACCCGCCCACTCGTCGGTCGCACCGCCCACTCCACCTCCCCCTCTCTCATGTCGAAATCACCGCCGACAACCACCGCCACCGCCGTCGCCATGGAATGGCAGCTCGCCATCGAAGCTCTCGGCGGCAACAACAAGGAGATCCGGGCGCAGTACAGGGAGATCGCGCGCTGGTTCCCCAGTATGGCGATGCTCAGGAACCACGCCCGCGGCCTCGTGAAGGTGATGACGGCTGATGAAAAGCAGCGCGCCTTCCACTCTGCCGGCCGCACCATCCCGGCGCCGACCATTCTGCTCTGGGCGATGCGCGAGGTGCAGCGCTCCCCCGACCCCAGGCAGCGCGCCAGATGGTGGATGTACCGCTCATCCACCACGCCACCGGCCGCCGCGGACGACGTCACCGAAGCCGTCCTCGCGGTCCCAGCCCCAATCAACAACGCCCTCTGGCGCAATCCATGGGTCCTTGGGCCCTCTGATGACTCTGAGGGCGAGTCTTCTGACGACAAGTCCACTGACGACGAGTCCAGTGACGAGCCCTCCGACGACTCTGACGACGAGGTGGATGAGGTAGTCGTCCTCTCCGACGACGAGCCTGAACTGCAGATGCTGGCTCCCGTCCTCGACGCCGTGGAGGGGGATAGGAACCGCCCAATCCACGTGGATGCGCTGCCAGAGGTGGACGATCTCCCAGACAGCGTCGTCGTGAAGCAAGAACAAGATGGCGGTGAGGATGATGTGCTGGAGCCGGCGCCGGGCAAGAAGAAGAGGGCGGCCGTGACTGCGGTGCGCCGCTCGCACCGCCTGAAGATGCTGAAGAAGGAGGAGTGAACTGCTGCACTAATATTCAGTTTCGTCAGTCCTGAACTTTCTTAAGTGCAGTAAGTTCCTAGGTTCAGTTTCGTCAGGCACTATCTACTAGTAGTTCATCTTTATGTCAGGCACTATCTAATAGTAGTTGCTATCTATGTCAGGCACTATCTAATAGTAGTTGCTATCTATGTCAGACTATCTATGTTAAGTTATTTGTCAGACTATCTAAGCTAATTGCTATATATGTTACTTGCTACTTCCAACTATGTCAGTACTGTCAGTTATCACACATGATATAAGCAGAGTAAAACAACCTCATCATAGATAAAACATTCTTACTTACTTAACTTAGCATGAGTACTTAGCATAGTAGGTCTTAACATAATAGTCATTACATCATAGATAAAACCAAGTAGTTCTTAAACCATAGCAATACCTCCCTCCCTCATACCATTCTGAAAGCACATGAAACTTTCCCAAAATATACACATAACATGCATGACATTCCAAGGCCAGCTATATATATAGGCCTACTAATTACTTAACCCACAAACCAACCACTTCACTCATTCATAATTGCCTTGATCCTCTCCAGCTTAGCTTTGCTGTCATGCCCAGCGTTGAGCAGATCAGCAATAAGATACTCTAACTTCTTCTTCTCTTGCTTAAGTAGGTCCCTGTCCCCCTCCACTTCCTTCATGGCCTTCCTCATGTTCTGAATGATCTCTGCTTGGCTTTGAAGAATGCACCTTTGCTCCTTGGCAAGCTTCAGCTTTTCCATACTTAACTCAATCTTTGCCTGATCCTCAAGTTGTTTCTTCTTCTCAGCTAGTTCATTGATTGCCTGACTGGTATAGTCCATGTCATGAGACATCTTGCCATCTTGATAGTCAAATAGGTTGGATACATCTTCCACCAACTGGCTGTAGTTGTTTGACAGGAAATCAATTTCCTTCTGTAGCTTGGCCACCTCTTTCTCATGGGCTTGTTTGTCATTCACCCTGCCCAAGTTCTGCTCATGATACATGTCCCAAATCCTGGTTAGCCACCTTTGTAGAATCTCTGGCCAAGGACCATCCACCCACTCCACAACCCCACAGTTCACACCTTCATCCTACAGAAGCAATTATTTATAATTAAGCACAAAGCACTTAGTAACAAACTTAGTACAGAAACCAAAAGTCATAAAGTCATTTCATTTAGCTGAAACCCTTTGTTTACATCAATATGCACCTGACTTAGCATCAGAGATAAATTCAGTTAACAGCTACATTTAGTAACAGAGATAAATTCAGTTAACAACTACATTTAGCAGTAGATATAAATTCATTTAACTCTGTTCTTTTTCAGTTAACACCTACTCTGTTCTTTTTCAGTTAACACCTACTCTGTTCTTTTTCAGTTAACAACTATATTCTCAGGTTCATAATACACTAAAGATATCTGCTTGTAGGTGTTATCAGGTTCAGTCATGTATTGAATTCAGTTAACTAAAGATCTACTTTCATATATAGCTTCCACATGCTGCAGCACACATCTCTGCACCACATGCTGCACCACACATCTCACATCTCCAGCAGCAAAACACATCACACATCTCCAGCAGCAAAACAAGTTAGCGTTCAAGATTTAATACCTGCTGCACAGGACAACCCAGGAAACGCCTGCCAGTCAAAGCACCTTCAAAAGCCACCATCTTCTTCGGCCTCTGATGATGCATCATGCACGTCGACTCAGATTCAGTGTAAGAACCACAGAAAGATGGTTCCACCACAGTGTCAGGGGTTTCCTGCAAAAGAAATTTCGAATCAAACCAAAAGCAAATTGGAATCTCCAATTTGGATGAACTAACCCTAACCCTAACTCTGTTCCACCATTATGCACTTACAAATAGCTGCTGATCCAATGAAACCATGTTGATGTCCTCGTCCGAGCTGTCCTCGTCATACCAGGATGGCATCCTCACCTTCGACCGGCAGCAATGGCCGCGGCGGCGACGGCGATAGGCTGACCTAGGTCAGAGGACCAGGGAGAGGGAGAGGGAGAGGATGGAGTGAGGACGAGTGAGAGCGAGCGAGGAGGAGGAGAATGAGCGGCTGAGCTCGCTCTCACTTATTGGCCCACCGACAGGCGCCGTTCCGACAGCGGACGGGCCGTTAACGGCCGTCAACGCGCGCCGGCCGTCCGTTCGCCAACGTGGCGCCTGATTCGCGGGCCCAACCGGTCAGATTCGGGGTTAGCGCGGGTGAAGCGAGCGATTTCACGAGTTGGTAGTTTTTTGCCACGGTTTAGTCCAAATTTGGTAGTTTTTCGCACAAAAACGTAAAGTGGTAGTTTTTCGTCACGTTTCCGTTAATTGTGGTAGTTTTTGGTTAAATACTCGCCACTGGCCTGGTCAACACTGCACCTGAAAAATGAATTGAGAAAAAAAACAGGTGAGTGTGTGCGCACGTACGTACGTGCACTGGCTGGGCATAGACATATGGATAAAGAAAGCATTTCCCGCCGAATGGCCGCGCTTTAGTTTGCACGGTCGACGACCGCCACCTGAATCCATGCCTCCGTGGATTTATCCGGCCGTGCAAACTTCTTTTTTTAACTTCTTTTTTTTTCAATGGGCCGGCATAGATACTACAATGGTGGCACCTCCCCTCCCACTGTCCACAACATATTTTTCTTCCAATCAGTATATTATAATAGATTCCCCGCAAAAACAAAAAAAAAGTATAGTATAATAGAAAGAAAAAGCAGTGAGACTGATATTAACTTCTTCTTTTTTAGGGAAATATTAACTTCTACTAGCCGTGCCAAGGTGGAGATGCTTCTTTTTTTTTAACTGCGCCAAAGTGTTTTTAAATATCGAGGGCGAGAGAGTGAAAAATAGCACCGCGTATGCAGGCCATGACATTTGTAGTAGTAGCAGCATTGGAGTCGACCGGCGGTCTCGTTCAGCGCTTGTGCTTATCTCCTTCGGCTTCAGATTCTCAGGTCGACCGGCCGTGCCTCGTTTTCCGCCCTCTATCTGGTCGCCTCTCCTCTCCTCCTCCTGGTCAGCTTCCCTGAGACCAAGACGCTGACGATTTCAGAATAACAAGCATTTATCCATCATCACCACACGAGACGAGACACCGGCAGCAACCCAAAACCCAAACCCCAGCCGCATTCACACGCGCACACCAGCGTCGCACGCACGCACGGGCGCCCAAGAAATCTGTGGACAGTGCTGCAACCCAAGATGAGATCACAAGAACGGGGCGCGCGCGCGCGCACACACACACACACACACGAATGCGACTATGAAAACTATAACGTCGTTTTTCGTCATCCATCCTGATCGGTGTAACGTCGCGGTCATCAGACAGCGCACCGGTTTTACATGCGGGGGCGGCCGGGCGTGCCGACTTTGCCTTTAGCCGAGCCACTGCGTGGCGCGGCGGTCGCCCGCGCCGCCGACGGCGCGCCGGATGCTGATCTTCTCGTGGGAGTACTTCTCCTGGAGCCGCTCGAAGGCGTTCACGTCCAGCTTCCCGCTCGCCGACTTGCCGTGCTTGCGCCGGATCTGCTGCTCCTTGATCGAGTTCCACAGCTTCTCCACCGCCTCCCGCTGCCGGGCCGTGAACCGCCCCACGCTCTCGTACGCGTGCCGCCCCAGGATGTCGATGCTCGTCTGCGTCCTGACAAACAAAGCCAGCCCAGAGGATCAGATTTTAGAGCAGCAAGGCAAGATGTGCCGTATAGCGTATACGTTTTGCAGTTGTCAGAGGACTCACCATGGTATCCTGTAGCGCCGAGCGGCTGTCTCGAGGCATTTCAGGAGGGCTTCGCGCCGTGACCTCAAAAGTCTCCTGGACTCCTCGTCTGCCTTTCTGCTCAGGGCTCCAGCCCCCTTATCCTGAGACTTCTCGGATTTCTTTGGCTTGTGCTCCAGGAGATTATCTAGACCGAAAGGATCTGAGGATTCTTCTCCAGAGTTGGACGCTGCAGCAGGTGTGTTGCTATCGGCTGCCTTATTCTCTGTGGTGCCAGATTGGATCTCAGCAAGTGCTGCAAGTGCTGCTGCTTCATCGTTATCATCGTCCACTGTCGCTACCGGCAGGGCTGAAATGGCATCTTTAATCTTCCCTACAGCCTTTGAAAACTGCAGAATAAAACACACAAGAACATTAGTCAGAACACACAAGCCAGTATTGCACATTGCATTCTGATAATGACATTTCTCAAGGGACATGGCAGCTGAGTCGAGAAGCATTTCACCACCATGCACTTACCACAAAACTGTCATCAGTACAGAGATCATTAGCCACCACTGCGTGAAGCATCCATACATCAAACTGATTTTTCTGCTCTTGGTTGAAACACTGCACATCAACCAGAAAGTTGTAAGTAGATGAGACAATGGGTTAATAATGCACAAAAAGGAATAAAACTATGATTTTGCAAGCTATTTGTTCTAACAACAGTAGAAACTTCACCTCTGTTACACCCTCAGCAGCATTAAACAGTGCCTGGTAATCTGCACGTACAGAAGGTTCATTGCAGGCTCCCGGTGAAGACATTGCAGCCTCTAGTACAGCAAAGAAGTGACCGATTGTCTCTGGCTTGACACTTCCAGCCTCAATAAGCTGTAGAGCAAGCTTTGATGCCTTGCTGAATTTTGAAGGATTCCCTATATGTGAAGTTATCTTCTGCATAGCCTCAATGATTTGCATTTCTGATGCATCAACAGTAGTTCTGAAGCGAAGACGCTTCTCAGGAACTGCAAGCAACACATTGGTCTTAGAACAGGACAGTGTGGCAAGTAAAAAGAACTATGTTATTGCTACAAGAGCTCAAATAACAAATAACGTAAAAGAAAGGTTACTTGTAAATATCACACAAACATGAGGCGAACAGCTGGACGTACAAGAACCTTAAGACAAATGGAGATAATAAAAAGTAGTCAGACAGGGCCCATATTTGTGCCATAGGCACAGAGCAAGGCATTCAAGTGCTAGAGCTGCTGGCGTAACTCCGACAAGATTACCACAAGGCATAGACGCTTATGGTTTCACCTTTTGAGTGAATTAATGGTAACCCAAGGTCACTGGTCAGAAATCTCATCAGATTCCACAAATACAGTAGTCACTAAATAACACACTGCAAAATGAACTTTACTAGGTAGGTCTAGCAAACAATGTGCAGAAAAATCCAGTGAACAATGTTGATATTTGGCACATGGCATTAACTTAGCCAGGATGCACTATAGCCCGAATTGAGTTACTTCAAGATGGTGGCGAATCCTGGAGGTAAGCCAAAAGAAATGCTGAATCAAGCTCAAAAGGCAATCATATTAGGACCTCTACAACTCATCTAACACCAGGTTTGGATTCTATCTTCGTTGCGACTGAACTAATAAAGCGTCTTCTATATGCCAGCCAGCGTGTGGTGCATTTCACGTTTGCCTCTACTATCAAAACAGGTTGTTCTAGCTGGTGCAGCCACCGGTCCCTACAGTTATAATCATGGCAAACAAGCTACAATCATCAATTTGCCATCAATCCCTATGGTCAAGAGTTATATCTGTTCTGAGTCTAGTTCCACAACAGGTTGAAGCAAGCTCTTCTAGTTGGTGCAGTCACTAATATGAAGCCATCTGATCCAAATGCACTTTTTCCTCGCATTCTGGGACAAGGGAAACAGGAAACGCTAATCCTGACCTAGAAATCCCCTCATGTTCACCAAACCTGCATCTCGATCTCAACACGAAGTTGTTTGATAACGCCATGACACTCTCGCCGCGCTCCGGTCGACCGCGCACAGCGTCCAACTCCTAGGAAACACTGCCACACAAGGACAAATCGGCGCTAAAATCTACAGCAACACCAGGATGCACCAGCAAATCGCCGCTAAAATCTAAAACAAACTTATAGTAGACACATCTAGCAACCAATGAGCAGAAAATCCACTGAACAATATTCATAATTGGCACATGGCATTAGCTTAAAAGACATTCAGTTTCGGACCTCTATAAATCATCTCAAACCAGGTTCAGATTCATAACTTCGTTGTCACTGACCTAATAAATCATCTTATATATGTCAGCGTGTGGTGCATTTCACGTTTGCTTCCGCTGTCAGAACAGGCGGTTCTAGCTGGCGCAGTCACTAATCCCTACGGTTATTATCCTGGCAAAGCAAGCTACAACCACATAAGTTTGCCATTAATCCCTGTGGTCAAGAATTATATCTGTTCCTAGTCTACTTCCGCAACAGGTTCAAGCAATTAGCTCAAGTATAAGCTGTGCTAGTTGGTGCAGTCACTAATCTGAAGCCATCCGATCCAAATGCACTTTTTCCTCGCATTCTAGGATAAGGGAAACAGGAAACCCTAATCCCGACCAGGAAATCCCCTCCCGTTAACCAAATCCACATCTCGATCTCAACACGAAGCTGTTTGATAACGCCATGACACTCCCGGCCCCGGTCGACCGCGCATAGCATCCAACTCCTAGGAAACCCTACGACACAAGGAGCAAATCGGCGCTAGAATCTACATCAGCACGAGCTCTATCTGAAATCCCACCACGCGCTAGCGGTGCTTCCAGCTCCCAAGCAGCAGCAATTAATTGTAAAGGAGAGGGGCCGGCAGAGAAGAGCGCTCACCGCGGCCTTCGGCGGCGACATCGGCGGGAGCGACGCTGGCGGCGGCGGTGGCGGGTGAGCAGGAGGAGGTGGCGGCCGAGGAGGGGGAGGGCTTGTCCCGCTTGAGGGAGCTCTTCAGCGCGGAACGCCTCGGCACCGTCGGAGCCGGCGGAGGAGGAGGCGGCGCGGGGGAGGCCGCACGGTCTTCGCCGGCGGGAGCCGCTGGCGGCGGCAGGCCTTCGAAGAGGTCGTCGGACGCCATGGAAGTTTTTTTCCCCTCACCTGGAGGTGCTCGGTCTGTTTGATTCTCTGCTTTATTTGGGTTGTGCGAAAGAAGCAAATGGGAGCCCAACTGAGCCGGCCCATTTACACGCACGCGACATCCAGTTGGTGAGCTTGCTTCGTCTCAAAAAAAAAAAGTTGGTGAGCTTGCAAACAGTGCGACATAGTAAAAATCACCAAAATTGTCTAAAAAAAAGAAAAAATCACCAAAAAAAAAGCGCACTTGCACGTGATCAAAACACACAAGCTCCAAGTGATCGACATGAGTTGATACTTGCTAGCCACCCAAGTCGAAAATCGTTAGTGACTAATTGGCAGCGAAAAACCATAAGAACTACCAGCAGCGGTAGATCTAAACGAATTTTGAAGTCTTTTGACCATTTCTTGAAAATGGTGAATAATTGAGCGAACATTTTCTGGAAACACGTGAACTATTTTTTAAAAATGCGAACAATTTTCAAAATGTGTGGAGATTTGTGAAATTTTGAACAGCCTCTGGAAATTTGGAACATTTTTTTAGGAACGGATTTACTTCTCGTGGAGGCACGAATTTGCTTCCGCAAGAGGCACAATCGTGCCTCTTGGAAAAGGAAAAAAATATGTTTTCTTTTTTTTTTCCCATGGAAGGCATTGATTTACTTCTCGTGGAGACACGGATTTGCTTCCGCGAGACGCATAGTCGTGCCTCTAAGAAAAGGGGAAAATGTGTTTTTTTTGTTCCGCGAGAGGCACGTATTTAGTTCTCATGGGGCACGGATTTGCTTTTGTGAGAGGCGCACATTTCTTCTTTTTTTTTCTTCCGTGAGAGGCGCAAATTTACTTCTCGTGGAGGTACGGATTTGCTTCCGCGAGAGGCACAGTCGTGGCTATCGAAAAAGGAAAAAAATGATTTATTTTTTCTTTTCCTTATGCGAGAAGCACAAATTTACTTCTCGTGGAGGTACGGCATTTACTTCTCGTCAAGGCACTAGGCCTTTTGATGAACGAGTACACCCTTGTAGACTTTGCTAGAACTTCATTTCCAAGCATGAACCGATGAAATTGCCACAAATTAACACACTTGTCTCCTAAAACACACTTAGTCAAATAATATTTAAAGTTTTAAACAAGAGATCTTGTTTAGTAACTTCTATATTCGAATATATCAATGTAGATGTTCCCTGTAGGATGTGGTCGAATAGTGTGGGGAGAAGCCATCAAATCTCAATACATGGTGCAAAAGATGTTGTTGGGTGGCGATCAAGAGTGGGGGAGTAAAGAGTCCCTGAATGTGAGTTGGACTCATGTAAATCCTATGGTGGGGGGTTATGCCCCCCTCTTATAAGACTTAGTTATATTGAATCAAGTTAGCCAATCATGCAATGATTTTATCGCAGCATCTTCAAATGGCAACAAGCATAAGTTAATTATACATAACACCATTTGCCAATCTAAGAATTCAAGTGGTAAGTAGTCATAGCATACAAAAAGGAAGGCACCTTGGTTGTTCTTAGATAAGTCTTCGTAAATGAGAAGCTCCTACTCTTCATGAATGCAATGACCAGGAATTCTAACTAGACTCTAGTGCTGCAATTTTTCAACTGAAGTTGCTTTGTTTCTAAGCTACTCGATACTTTCTCCAGAATCATCACTAAGCCATTTGATGGTAATTTCATTGCCATTTTTAGAACACCCTTTTAGACTTTGCCACCTCATTTTTGAGCATGAATCAGAGAAATTTCCACGGAGCAACGCATTTGTCTCCTAACACTCGTTTTAGTCAAATAATGTTTTAATTTTCAAACAAGAGATCTTGTTTAGTTACCTATATATTTGAATATATCAATGTGTATGTTCCCCGTAGCATGTGGTCGATTAGTGTGGGGAGAAGCCATCAAATCCCAATATATGGCGCAAAAAAATGTTATCGGACGACGAGCAGGAGTGGGCAAGTAAAGAGTCCCTACAAGTGACTTGGACTCATGTAAATCCAACGGTGGGGACCATAGCCCCCCTCTTGTGAGACTTAGTTATATTGAATCAAGTCAGCCAAACATGTAATGGTTTTATCGTAGCATCTTCAAATGGCAACAAGCATAAATTATTTATACATAACATCATTTGCCAATCTAAGAATAAAATTGATAAGTAATCGTAGCATACAAAAAGGAAGGTACTTTGGATGTTATTAGATAAGTCTTCATATATGAGAAGCTTCTCCTCTTCATAAATGCAATGACCAAGAATTCTAAGTAGGCTTCAATGTTGCAATTTTTCAATTGAAATTACTTTATTTCCAAGCTCCTCGATACTTTCTCCAGAATCACCACCAAACCTTTGATTGTAACTGCATCGCCATTCTGGAATACACCCTTGTAGACTTCATCAAAACCTCATTTCCAAGCATGAATCAGAGAAATTGCCACATATCAACATGTTTGTCTCCTAACAATGACTTTGTCAAATAATGTTTAAATTTTTGAACAAGAGATCTTGTTTAGTTACCACTATATTCGAATATATCAATGCTGGTGTTCCCCATAGCATGTGGTATGTGGAGAAGCCATCGAATCCCATTATATGGCGCAAAAAATGATGTCAGTGGCGAAGGAGAGTTGGCGAGTATAGAGTCCATACATGTGAGTTGAACTCATGTAAATCCAGGTGTGGGGTCCATTGCCCCCCTCTTGTGAGTAGAAGTTTCAGTCATTTCAACATATAGGAGGACAAGGATTTGAATTAAACCATACCAGAAATCAATATTGTAAGGGTCGCATAAGTAGTTACTTACAATGTCCCAACAACACAATTTGTGTTCTCTTGTTTCTATTTTCCATCAAAGATTCTTACCTTCATGTTTCTGTAAAGGGAAAGGGCGCCAACTAGTTCATTCCAAATCAGGCTCAAGTACAGGTGACAACATGAATTACATCGCCATGGTAATCTAACAGAGTCAGCCAAGGAAGAAAGTACAATATGATTGCCTGTGAACCTGATTAATGCACGCAAAGATAGGCTCCTGAGAAGAAGATAGAGTCCGATGAGCACAATCATGTGCAACACCATTAAGGTCTCTCTTAACATGGTAAACAAAAGAATTTAATTTGCTGGTGTTGCAAAAGAAGGCATCCAAATGGTGCCTAATATCCCATCTAACATCAGGAGAAGTGATGCTTCTAGTAGCAACATCTTTGGCAAGAGTAAGGTTATCCGTATAGGAAGTTGCACCCTGAATATTCAACTGCTTAGCCACCATGGCTGCAAAGATTCTTACCTTCTTGAAATATGATATCTTCGGATTGATTTCTACGTCCAACAAGATGTTGCATACTTTGAGATCTCGATAAACTATCTTTACACTTGAATCTTGGTGGAGAAACGAAAATCCTCTTGTTACCCCTTCATTATACTGAATCTAACCAGCCAATCAAGCCATGATTTTCTTGTAGTATCTTCAAATGGTAATAATCATGAGTTAGTTGTAAACAATATCATTTGCCAATCTAAGAAGTTCAAGTGAGAAATGACCATAACATACCAAAAAGGAAGGCATCCAGACTCTTGTTAGGTAAGTATTCATATATGAGAAGCAATGCTACAAGTTGGGAATAGGTTTGGTTCTTTTCTAAGCTCCTCAATGCCTTGCCCCGAATCATCAGTAAAACAATCGACAACAGTCGCATTACCATTTTCCAGTATACCTTTGCAGACTTTGTCAAAAAACCCTTTTCAAAGCACACTTGAATTAGAGAAATTGGCCATTCAATTGACTACGGCTTTAAAACTCACAAATGTCAATTCTAAATTTGGGTGGTCCGACTCTTTGAATTTCCTTCGTTCTTGTTTTTGGTCCTTTTTTCCTTGTTGGATTACCACATACCAACACATTTGACTCCTAGCACTCACTTAGTAAAAATATCGTTCGCATTTTTAAGGGGGAGATCTTGTTTAGTAACCTCTGTATTTGAATACAACGATGCATGGTAGCATGCGGTCGAGTAGAGCGTGGGGAAAAGTCATCGAACCCTTATATATAGAGTTGAAGATTTTGCTAACCATCGAGTAAGGGCAGGCAAGTATGAGTTTCTACAGGTGAGCCAGAGTCATGTAAACCAAGGGAAGTGAGACCCCCCCCCCCCCCCTCGGCTGTCAACTCAAAATATCCCTCATGAACAAACTAGTAAGCGCGCAATGCCATTCAAAGTCCAATTCTATGTAAATTTGTTTGTCCATTTGTTTAGTGTTAGGGATTTAGCATCTAAAATTGCCGCTTTCAGTTATACCATCATATATATGAACATTTTTTCTAAAATCAATGAAATTATTCTAAAACACGTATTTTTCTGTAATTCATAAATATATTTCTTTTTGTATACATGAACATTTTTTAAATATGTAATGGACTTTTATTTTACATGATTGTTTCTATGTATGTACGCGAATATCATTCTCATTTCAAAAAAATTACTTCCCTTCTTAAAATAGGTTTCTACAAAGTTTCTAAAAACCTTTTAAATAAAATACATTTTTTGAACACAAAACAATATCAGTCTTTTTTTTAGGAAAGCATAGCTTTATACTTAACGTTGCCTAGGCAAATCACCTAAGGCACAGGCTGCCATAGCGGCAGGTACATCTGACTCCCACTGCACTGAGTGGTTCATATCACAGAAATGAACCAAACTAGCGAGTTCATGTGCTACAGAATTTGTACTTCGCTTACAGGACATAACTACATGACGCGAGAACCATAATTTCAGCTGGAGTTTAGTATCCTCAATGACCGCAGAATACGTGGACGAATATACCTTCCTCAGGTCCATGGCCTCCGCGACAAGCTGGGAATCAGTCTCAAAGACCACCCGGAGCATACCCAAGTCAGCATCAAGCGAGACACCCTGTGACAAAGCATACACTTCCGCGCCGAACGCATCCGCAACGTTCTCCTGCCGCCCTGCGCGGCACAGATAACAGAGCCCTCCTTATCCCTCGCTGCCACTCCCCAACCAGCATGGTTTCCTCCCGGCACAAATGAACCATCAACGTTGATCTTTAATCATATCTTCCTACGGCGGTTTCCACCTATCAGTGCTATGCTGAGTGGGCACCTTTGAGAAGATCAGCTGGTATTCCATGGTGCTACACCTAGTTCGCCTTGCCACTTTGCCTGCTGTCCACAGGAGTTCTGCTTCCCGCAGCTTGTTGCGATTACTCCACCACAACCACCAGAAGGTCAAGACCAAGACTCATTTTCTTTCATCTAGCCCCCACAAGAAATCCAACATTGCATGCACGGATGAGATATCCTCTAGCGCCATTCTCTCAGACCTCCATAGCCAGCTCTCTCCACACGCCCTTCACCACTTTGCATTTTATGAACAGATGCGCCCCACCCACCCGCCAGCCACCTTTATGCAAAACTAGTTGCATGTCGGTCGGTGGAACCGGTCTCATGAACGTGGTCTTGTAAGGTTGGTCCGGGCCGCTTCATCCAACAATACCACTGAATCAAAATAAGACGTTGGTGGTAAGCAGTATGACTATCACCACCCACAACTCTTTGTGTTCTACTCGTGCATATCATCTACGCATAGACCTGTCTCGGATGCCACATTGTTGGGGAACGTAGCATGCAATTCAAAATAAAATTCTACGATCACGCAAGATCTATCTAGGAGATGCATAGCAACGAGAGGGGGAGAGTGTGTCAACGTACCCTCGTAGACCGAAAGCGGAAGCGTTAGCTTAACGCGGTTGACATAGTCGAACGTCTTCTCGATCCAACCGATCAAGCACCGAACGTACGGCTGTTGGGGAACATAGCAGAAATTCAAAAAAAATCCTACGAGTCACCAAGATCTATCTATGGAGAAACTAGCAACGAGGGGAAGGAGAGTGCATCTACATACCCTTGTAGATCGCTAAGCGGAAGCGTTCAAGAGAACGAGGTTGAAGGAGTCGTACTCGTTGTGATCCAAATCACCAGAGATCCTAGTGCCGAACGGACGGCACCTCCGCGTTCAACACACGTGCAGCCCGGTGACGTCTCTCATGCCTTGATCCAGCAAGGAGAGAGGGAGAGGTTGGGGAAGACTCCGTCCAGCAGCAGCACAACGGCGTGATGGTGGTGGAGGAGCGTGGCAATCCTGCAGGGCTTCGCCAAGCACCGCGGGAGAGGAGGAGAAAGAGAGGTAGGGCTGCGCCAAGAGGGAGGAAAACTCATGTGTTGGCAGCCCCAAAGACCTCAACTATATATAGGGGAGAGGGAGGGGGTTGCGCCTGAAGGAAATATGCCCTAGAGGCAATAATAAAGTTATTATTTATTTCCTTATTTCATGATAAATGTTTATTATTCATGCTAGAATTGTATTAACCGGAAACATGATACATGTGTGAATACATAGACAAACATATAGTCACTAGTATGCCTCTACTTGACTAGCTCATTAATCAAAGATGGTTTTGTTTCCTAACCATAGACATGTGTTGTCATTTGATTAATGAGGTCACATCATTAGGAGAATGATGTGATTGACATGACCCATTCCGTTAGCCTAGCACATGATCGTTTAGTATGTTGCTATTGCTTTCTTCATGACTTATACATGTTCCTGTAACTATGAGATTATGCAACTCCCGTTTGCCGGAGGAACACTTTGGGTGCTACCAAACGTCACAACGTAACTGGGTGATTATAAAGGAGTACTACAGGTGTCTCCAAAGGTACATGTTGGGTTGACGTATTTCGAGATTAGGTTTTGTCACTCCGATTGTCGGAGAGGTATCTCTGGGCCCTCTCGGTAATGCACATCACTATAAGCCTTGCAAGCAATGTAGCTAATGAGTTAGTTACGGAATGATGCATTACGTAACGAGTAAAGAGACTTGCCGGTAACGATATTGAACTAGGTATTGGATACCGACGATCGAATCTCGGGCAAGTAACATACCGATGACAAAGGGAACAAAGTATGTTGTTATGCGGTTTGACCGATAAAGATCTTCGTAGAATATGTAGGAGCCAATATGAGCATCCAGGTTCCGTTATTGGTTATTGACCAAGAATAGTTCTAGGTCATGTCTACATAGTTCTCGAACCCGTAGGGTCCGCACGCTTAAGGTTTCGATGACAGTTATATTATGAGTTTATGAGTTTTGATGTACCGAAGGAGTTCGGAGTCCCGGATGAGATCGGGGACATGACGAGCAGTCTCAAAATGGTCGAGACGTAAAGATCGATATATCGGACGACTATATTCGGACTTCGGAAAGGTTCCGAGTGATTCGGGTATTTTTCGGAGTACCGGAGAGTTACGGGAATTCGCCGGGGAGTATATGGGCCTTATTGGGCCATACGGGAATAGAGGAGAGAGGCCGAAAGGAAGGAGGCGCGCAGCCCCCCTCTGGTCCGAATTGGACAAGGGGTGCGGCCCCCTTTTCCTTCCTCCTCTCCCCCTCTTTCCCCCTTCTCCTACTCCAACAAGGAAGGAGGGAGTCCTACTCCCGGTGGGAGTAGGACTCCCCTTGGCGCGCCCCTCCTAGGCCGGCCGCCCCCTCCCCCTTGCTCCTTTATATACGGGGGCAGGGGGGCACCTCTAGGCACAACACAAGTTGATCTACGGATCGTTCCTTAGCCGTGTGCGGTGCCCCCCTCCACCATATTCCACCTCGGTCATATCGTCGCGGAGTTTAGGCGAAGCCCTGCGCCGGTAGAGCATCATCGTCGTCACCACGCCGTCGTGCTGACAGGACTCATCCCCGGCACTTTGCTGGATCGGAGTCCGGAGATCGTCATCGAGCTGAACGTGTGCTGAACTCGGAGGTGCCGTACGTCCGGTACTTCGATCGGTTGGATCGTGAAGACGTACGACTACATCAACCATGTTGTCATAACGCTTCCGCTTACGGTCTACGAGGGTACGTGGACTACACTCTCCCCTCTCATTGCTATGCCATCACCATGATCTTGCGTGTGCATAGGAATTTTTTTGAAATTACTATGTTCCCCAACAGTTGCATCCGAGCCTAGGTTTTATGCGTTGATGTTATATGCACGAGTAGAACACAAGTGAGTTGTGGGCGATACAAGTCATACTGCTTACCAGCATATCATACTTTGGTTCGGCGGTATTGTTGGATGAAGCGGCCCGGACCGACATTACGCGTACGCTTACGCGAGACTGGTTTTACCGCCGTGCTTTGCACACAGGTGACTAGCGGGTGTCTGTTTCTCCAACTTTAGTTGAACCGAGTGTGGCTACGCCCGGTCCTTGCGAAGGTTAAAACAACACTAACTTGACAAACTATCGTTGTGGTTTTTGATGCGTAGGTAAGAACGGTTCTTGCTCAGCCCGTAGCAGCCACGTAAAACTTGCAACAACAAAGTAGAGGACGTCTAACTTGTTTTTGCAGGGCATGTTGTGATGTGATATGGTCAAGACGTGATGAGATATAAGTTGTTGTATGAGATGATCATGTTTTGTTGAAGTTATCGGCAACTGGCAGAAGCTCTATGGTTATCTCTTTGTTGCATAAGATGCAAGTGCCAAATAATTGCTTTACTTTATCGCTATGTGATAGCAATAGTTGGCGAGACGACCATGTGACGACACATTGATGAAGATGATGAAGATCATGGTGTCGTGCCGGTGACGATAGGGATCATGACAGTACTTTGGAGATGGAGATCAAAGGCGCAAGATGATCATGGCCATATCATATCACATATTTTGATTGCATATGATGTTTATCTGTTATACATCTTATTCTGTTTTGTTTGACGGTAGCATTATAAGATGATCTCTCACTAATTATCAAGAAGTGTTCTCCCTGAGTATGCACCGTTGCCAAAGTTCGTCGTGCCCAGACACCACGTGATGATCGGGTGTGATAAGCTCTACGTCCATCTACAACAGGTGCAAGCCAGATTTGCACACGCGGAATACTCAGGTTAAACTTGACGAGCCTAGCATATGCAGATATGGCCTCGGAACACGGAGACCGAAAGGTCGAGCGTGAATCATATAGTAGATATGATCAACATAATGATGTTCACCATTGAAAGCTACTCCATTTCACGTGATGATCGGACATGGTGTAGTTGATATGGATCACGTAATCACTTAGAGGATTAGAGGGATATCTTTCTAAGTGGGAGTTCTTAAGTAATATGATTAATTGAACTTTAATTTATCATGAACTTAGTCCTGGTAGTATTTTGCAAATTATGTTGTAGATCAATAGCTTGCGTTGTTGCTTTCATATGTTTATTTTGATATGTTCCTAGAGAAAATTGTGTTGAAAGATGTTAGTAGCAATGATGCGGATTGGATCCGTGATCTGAGGTTTATCCTCATTGCTGCACAGAAGAATTATGTCCTTGATGCACCGCTAGGTGACAAACCTATTGCAGGAGCAGATGCAGACGTTATGAACGTTTGGCTAGCTCAAAATGATGACTACTTGATAGTTTAGTGCACCATGCTTAAACGGCTTAGAATCGGGACTTCAAAGACGTTTTGAACGTCATGGACCATATGAGATGTTCCAGGAGTTGAAGTTAATATTTCAAGCAAATACCCGAGTTGAGAGATATGAAGTCTCCAACAAGTTCTATTGCTAAAAGATGGAGGAGAATCGCTCAACTAGTGAGCATGTGCTCAGATTGTCTGGGTACTACAATCGCTTGAATCAAGTGGGAGTTAATCTTACAGATAAGATAGTGATTGACAGAATTCTCTAGTCACCACCACCAAGTTAGTAGAACTTCGTGATGAACTATAATGCAAGGGATGACGAAAACGATTCCCGAGCTCTTCGTGATGCTGAAATCGACGAAGGTAGAAATCAAGAAATAGCATCAAGTGTTGATGATTGACAAGACCACTAGTTTCAAGAAAAGGGCAAAGGGAAAGAAAGGGAACTTCAAGCAGAATGGCAAGCAAGTTGTCACTCCCGTGAAGAAGACCAAAGCTGGACCAAAGCCTGAAACTGAGTGCTTACACTGCAAAGGAAATGGTCACTGGAAGCGGAAATGCCCTGAATATTTGGTGGATAAGAAGGATGGCAAAGTGAACAAGGGTATATTTGATATACAGGTTATTGATGTGTGCCTTACTAGTGTTTATAGTAGCCCCTGAGTATTTGATACTTGTTCGGTTACTAAGATTAGTAACTCGAAATAGGAGTTACAGAATAAACAGAGACTAGTTGAGGGGAAGTGACGATGAGTGTTGGAAATAGTTCCAAGATTGATATGATCATCATCACACACTCCCTATACTTTCGGGATTAGTGTTAAACCTAAATAAATGTTATTTAGCGTTTGCGTTGAGCATGAATATGATTTGATCATGTTTATTGCGATACAGTTATTCATTTGAAGTTAAAGAATAATTGTTATTCTGTTTACATGAATAAGACCTTCAACGGTTAAAACACCCAATGAAAATAGTTTGTTGGATCTCGATCGTAGTGATACACATATTCATAATATTGATGCCAAAAGATGCAAAGTTAATAATGATAGTGCAACCTATTTGTGGCACTGCCGTTTGCGTCATATCGGTGTAAAGCGCATGAAGAAACTCCATAAAGATGGATTTTCGGAATCACTTGGTTATGAATCATTTGATGCTTGCGAACCGTGCCTTTTGGGCAAGATGACTAAAACTCCGTTCTCCGGAACAATGAACAAGCTACTGACTTATTGGTAATAATACATACCGATGTATGCGATCCAATGAGTGTTGATGCTCGTGGCAAGTATCGTTATTTTCTGACCTTCACAAGATGATTTGAGCAGATATGGGTATATCTACTTAATGAAACATAAGTCTGAAATAGTTGAAATGTTCAAAGAATTTCAGAGTGAAGTGGAAAAATCATCGTAACAAGAAAATAAAGTTTCTGTGATCTGATCGCGGAGACAAATATTTGAGTTACGAGTTTGGTCTTCAATTAAAACAATGTGGAATAGTTTCACAGCTCACGCCACCTGGAACACCACAACGTTATGGTGTGTCCGAACGTCGTAACCGCACTTTATTGGATATGGTGCGATCAATGATGTCTCTTACCGATTTACCAATATCGTTTTGGGGTTATGCATTAGAGACAACTGCATTCACGTTAAAAGGGCACCATCTAAATCCGTTGAGACGACACCATATGAACTGTGGTTTAGCAAGAAACCCAAGTTGTCATTTCTTAAAGTTTGGGGCTACGATGCTTATGTGAAAAAGTTTCATCCTGATAAGCTCAAACCCAAATCGGAGAAGTGCGTCTTCATAGAATACCCAAAGGAAACTGTTGGGTACACCTTCTATCACAGATCCGAAGGCAAGATATTCGTTGCTAAAAATGGATCCTTTCTAGAGAAGAAGTTTCTCTCGAAAGAAGTGAGTGGGAGGAAAGTAGAGCTTGATGAGTTTACTGTACCTGCTCCCTTATTGGAAAGTAGTTCATCACAAGAACCGGTTCCTGTGACAACTACACCAATTAGTGAGGAAGCTAATGATATTGATCATGAAACTTCAGATCAAGTTTCTACTGAACCTCGTAGGTCTACCAGAGTAAGATCCGCACCAGAGTGGTACGGTAATCCTATTCTAGAAGTCATGTTACTTGACCATGATGAACCTACGAACTATGAGGAAGCGATGATGAGCCCAGATTCCGCAAAATGGCTAGAGGCCATGAAATCTGAGATGGGATCCATGTACGAGAACAAAGTATGGACTTTGGTTGACTTGCCCGATGATCGGCAAGCCATTGAGAATAAATGGATCTTTAAGAAGAGGACTGACGCTGATGGTAATGTAACTGTCTATAAAGCTCGACTTGTTGCGAAAGATTTTCGACAAGTTCAAGGGGTTGACTACGATGAGACTTTCTCACCTATAGCGATGCTTAAGTCTGTCCGAATCATGTTAGCTATTGCTGCATTTTATGATTATGAAATTTGGCAAATGGATGTCAAAACTGCATTCTTGAATTGATTTCTGGAAGAAGAGTTGTATATGATGCAGCCAGAAGGTTTTGTTGATCTAAAAGGTGCTAACAAAGTGTGCAAGCTCCAGCGATCCATTTATGGACTGGTGCAAGCATCTCGGAGTTGGAATAAACGCTTTGATAGTGTGATCAAAGCATATGGTTTTATACAGACTTTTGGAGAAGCCTGTATTTACAAGAAAGTGAGTGGGAGCTCTGTAGCATTTCTAATATTATATGTGGATGACATATTGTTAATTGGAAATGATACGGAAATTCTGGATAGCATGAAAGGATACTTGAATAAGAGTTTTTCAAAGCAAGACCTCGGTGAAGCTGCTTACACATTGAGCATCAAGATCTATATAGATAGATCAAGATGCTTGATAAGATTTTTCAATGAGTACATACCTTGATAAATTTTTGAAATAGTTCAAAATGGAACAGTCAAAGAAGGAGTTCTTGCCTGTGTTACAAGGTGTGAAGTTGAGTAAGACTCAAGACCCGACCATTGCAGAAAATAGAAAGAGAATGAAAAGTCATTCCCTATGCCTCAGTCATAGGTTCTATAAAGTATGCTATGCCGTGAACTAGACCTATTGTATACCTTGCTCCGTGTTTGGCAAAGGAATACAATTTTGATCTAATAGTAAATCACTGGACATGGGTCAAGAATATCCTTAGTGAAGACTAAGGAGATGTTTCTCGATTATGGAGGTGATAAAAGAGCCCGTCGTAAAAGTTACAACGATGCAAGATTTCACACCAATCCAGATGACTCTAAGTCTCAATCTGGATACATATTGAAAGTGGGAGCAATTAGCTAGAGTAGCTTCGTGCAGAGCATTGTGGAGATAGACTATTTGCGAAATACAAACGGCTCTGAATATGACAGACCCGTTGACTAAGCTTCTCTCACGAGCAAAACATGATCATACCTTAGTACTCTTTTGGGTGTTAATCACATATCGATGTGAACTAGATTATTGACTCTAGTAAACCCTTTGGGTGTTGATCACATGACGATGTGAACTATGGGTATTAATCACATACAGATGTGAATATTGGTGTTGAATCATATGCTGATGTGAACTAGATTATTGACTCTAGTGCAAGTGGGAGACTGAAGGAAATATGCCCTAGAGGCAATAATAAAGTTATTATTTATTTCCTTATTTCATGATAAATTTTTATTATTCATGCTAGAATTGTATTAACCGGAAACATGATACATGTGTGAATACATAGACAAACATATAGTCACTAGTATGCCTCTACTTGACTAGCTCATTAATCAAAGATGGTTTTGTTTCCTAACCATAGACATGTGTTGTCATTTGATTAATGAGGTCATATCATTAGGAGAATGATGTGATTGACATGACCCATTCCGTTAGCCTAGCACTTGATCGTTTAGTATGTTGCTATTGCTTTCTTGATGACTTATACATGTTCCTGTAACTATGAGATTATGCAACTCCCGTTTGCTGAAGGAACACTTTGGGTGCTACCAAACGTCACAACGTAACTGAGTGATTATAAAGGAGTACTACAGGTGTCTCCAAAGGTACATGTTGGGTTGGCGTATTTCGAGATTAGGTTTTGTCACTCCGATTGTCGGAGAGGTATCTCTGGGCCCTCTCGGTAATGCACATCACTATAAGCCTTGCAAGCAATGTACCTAATGAGTTAGTTACGGAATGATGCATTACGTAACGAGTAAAGAGACTTGCCGGTAACGATATTGAACTAGGTATTGGATACCGACGATCGAATCTCGGACAAGTAACATACCGATGACAAAGGGAACAAAGTATGTTGTTATGCGGTTTGACCGATAAAGATCTTCGTAGAATATGTAGGAGCCAATATGAGCATCCAGGTTCCGCTATTGGTTATTGACCAAGAATAGTTTTAGGTCATGTCTACATAGTTCTCGAACCCGTAGGGTCCGCACGCTTAAGGTTTCGATGACAGTTATATTATGAGTTTATGAGTTTTGATGTACCGAAGGAGTTCGGAGTCCCGGATGAGATCGGGGACATGACGAGGAGTCTCAAAATGGTCAAGACGTAAAGATCGATATATTGGACGACTATATTCAGACTTCGGAAAGGTTCCGAGTGATTCGGGTATTTTTCGGAGTACCGGAGAGTTACGGGAATTCGCCGGGGAGTATA
This sequence comes from Triticum aestivum, assembly GCF_018294505.1. Lineage (NCBI taxonomy): Eukaryota > Viridiplantae > Streptophyta > Magnoliopsida > Poales > Poaceae > Triticum > Triticum aestivum. The sequence goes on along the minus strand of NC_057810.1, from coordinate 713,945,534 downwards.
TGGGCCTTATTGGGCCATACGGGAATAGAGGAGAGAGGCCGAAAGGAAGGAGGTGCGCAGCCCCCCTCTGGTCCGAATTGGACAAGGGGTGCGGCCCCCTTTTCCTTCCTCCTCTCCCCCTCTTTCCCCCTTCTCCTACTCCAACAAGGAAGGAGGGAGTCCTACTCCCGGTGGGAGTAGGACTCCCCTTGGCGCGCCCCTCCTAGGCCGGCCGCCCCCTCCCCCTTGCTCCTTTATATACGGGGGCAGGGGGGCACCTCTAGGCACAACACAAGTTGATCTACGGATCGTTCCTTAGCCGTGTGCGGTGCCCCCCTCCACCATATTCCACCTCGGTCATATCGTCGCGGAGTTTAGGCGAAGCCCTGCGCCGGTAGAGCATCATCATCGTCACCACGCCGTCGTGCTGACAGGACTCATCCCCGACACTTTGCTGGATCAGAGTCCGGGGATCGTCATCGAGCTGAACGTGTGCTGAACTCGGAGGTGCCGTACGTTCGGTAGTTGGATCGGTCGGATCGTGAAGACGTACGACTACATCAGCCGCGTTGTCATAACGCTCCCGCTTACGGTCTACGAGGGTACGTGGACTACACTCTCCCCTCTTGTTGCTATGCCATCACCATGATCTTGCGTGTGCGGAGGAATTTTTTTGAAATTACTACATTCCCCAACAGCGCCCCCCTTAGGGTTCCCACCCCAAGGGGTGCGGCTGCCCCCAAAACCCATCTAGGGTGGCGGCCAAGGGGGAGAGGGGGAAACTTGCCCCCCAAGCAAGGTGGAGGAGCCCCCTCCCCAAACCCTAGGCTCCTTGGGCCCTTGTGGGGGGTGCACTAGCCCACCTGGGGCTGGTCCCCTCCCACACTTGGCCCATGCTGCCCTTTGGGGCCGGTGGCCCCACTTGGTGGACCCCCGGGACCCTCCCGGTGGTCCCGGTACGTTACCGATAACACCCGAAACTTTTCCGGTGACCAAAACAGGACTTCCCATATATAAATCTTTATCTCCGGACCATTCCGGAACTCCTCTGACGTCCGGGATCTTATCCGGGACTCCGAATAACATTCGGTATCCACGTGTATCTATTCCCTATAACCCTAGCGTCATCGAACCTTAAGTGTGTAGACCCTACGGGTTCGGGAACAATGCAGACATGACCGAGACGTTCTCCGGTCAATAACCAACAGCGGGATCTGGATACCCATGTTGGCTCCCACATGTTCCACGATGATCTCATCAGATGAACCACGATGTCAAGGACTCAATCGATCCCGTATACAATTCCCTTTGTCTAGCGGTATTGTTCTTGCCCGAGATTCGATCGTCGGTATGCCGATACCTTGTTCAATCTCGTTACCGGCAAGTCTCTTTACTCTTCCGCAACACATCATACCGTGATCAACCCCTTAGTCACATTGTGCACATTATGATGATGTCCTACCGAGTGGGCCCAGAGATACCTCTCCGTCAACCGGAGTGACAAATCCCAGTCTCGGTTCGTGCCAACCCAACAGACACTTTCGGAGATACCCGTAGTGAACCTTTATAGCCACCCAGTTACGTTGTGACGTTTGGTACACCCAAAGCATTCCTACGGTATCTGGGAGTTGCACAATCTCATGGTCTAAGGAAATGATACTTGACATTAGAAAAGCTTTAGCATACGAACTACACGATCTTTGTGCTAGGCTTAGGATTGGCTCTTGTCCATCACATCATTCTCCTAATGATGTGATCCCGTTATCAACGACATCCAATGTCCATGGTCAGGAAACCGTAACCATCTATTGATCAACGAGCTAGTCAATTAGAGGCTTACTAGGGACATGGTGTTGTCTATGTACCCACACATGTATCTGAGTTTCCTATCAATACAATTATAGTCATGAACAAGGAAATATAATAATAATAAATAATTTATTGTTGCCTCTAGGGCATATTTGCAACAGTCTCCCACTTGCACTAGAGTCAATAATCTAGTTCACATCGCCATGTGATTAACACTGATAAGTCACATCGCCATGTGACCAACATCCAAAGAGTTTACTAGTGTCACTAAACTAGTTCACATCACCATGTGATTAAGACTCAATGAGTTCTGGGGTTTGATCATGTTTTGCTTGTGAGAGAGGTTTTAGTCAACGGGTCTGCAACATTCAGATCCGTATGTATTTCGCAATTCTCTATGTCATATTGTAAATGCTGCTTCCACGCTCCACTTGGAGCTATTCCAAATGGTTGCTCCACCATATGTATCCGGTTTGCTACTCAGAGTCATTCGGATAGGTGTTAAAGCTTGCATCGACGTAACCCTTTACGCCGAACTCTTTATCACCTCCATAATCGAGAAACATGTCCTTATTTACTCCAAGGACAATTTTGACCGCTGTCCAATGATCCATTCCTGGATCATTCTTGTACCCTTGACTGACTCATGGCAAGGCACACTTCCGGTGCGGTACACAGCATAGCATACTATAGAGCCTACGTCTGAAGCATAGGGGACGACCTTCGTCCTTTCTCTCTCTTCTGCCGTGGTCGAGCTTTAACTCTTAACTTCATGCCTTACAACTCAGGCAAGAACTCCTTCTTTGACTGATCCATCTTGAACACCTTCAAGATCATTTCAAGGTATGTTCTCATTTGAAAGTACCATTTAGCGTTTTTTGATCTATCCTCATAGATCTTGATGCTCAATGTTCAAGTAGCTTAATCCAGGTTTTCCATTGAAAAAAACTTTTCAAATAACCCTATGTGCTTTCCAGAAATTCTACATCATTTCTGATCAACAATATGTCAACAACATATACTCATCAGAAATTCTATAGTGCTCCCACTCACTTCTTTGGAAATACAAGTTTCTCATAAACTTTGTATAAACCCAAAATCTTTGATCATCTCATCAAAGCGTACATTCCAACTCCGAGATGCTTACTCCAGTCCTTAGAAGGATTGCTGGAGCTTTGCATACTTGTTAGCATCTTTCAGGATTTGACAAAACCTTCTGGTTGTATCACATACAACCTTTCCTCAAGAATATCGTCGAGGAAACAATGTTTTTTTTTGACATCCTATCTGCAAGATTTCATAAATAATGCAGTAACTGCTAATTCAATTCCAACAGACTCTTAGCATCACTACAAGTGAGAAAGTCTCATCGTAGTCAACTCCTTGAACTTGTCGAAAAACATCTTAACGACAAGTCGAGCTTTCTTAATGGTAATACTTACCATCATTGTCTGTCTTTCTTTTAAAATCCATCTGTACTCAACAACCTTACGACCATCAAGTAGTTCTTCCAAAGTCTACACTTTGTTTTCATACATGGATCCTCTCTCGGATTTTATGGCTTCGAGCCATTTGTTAGAATCCGGGCCCACCATCGCTTCTCCATAGCTCGTAGGTTCATTGTTGTCTGGCAACATGACCTCCAAGACAGGATTACGTACCACTCTGAAGCAGTACGCGTCCTTGTCGTCCTACGAGGTTCGGTAGTGACTTGATCCGAAGTTTCATGATCACTATCATAAGCTTCTACTTCAATTGGTGTAGGTGCCACAGGAACAACTTCCTGTGCCCTGCTACACACTAGTTGAAGTGATGGTTCAATAACCTCATCAAGTCTCCACCATCCTCCCACTTAATTCTTTCGAGAGAAACTTTTCCTCGAGAAAGGACCCGTTTCTAGCAACAATTACTTTTGTTTCGGGATCTGAGATAGGAGGTATACCCAACTATTTTTCGGTGTCTTATGAAGATGCATTTTATCCGCTTTGAGTTCGAGCTTATCATCCTGAAACTTTTTCACATAAGCGTCGCAGCCCCAAACTTTTAAGAAACGACAACTTAGGTTTCTCCAAACCATAATTCAAATGGTGTCGTCTCAACGGAATTACATGGTGCCCTATTAAAGTGAGTGCGGTTGTCTCTAATGCCTAACCCATGAACGATAGTGGTAATTCGATAAGAGACATCATGGTATGCACCATATCCAATAGGGTGCAACTATGATGTTCGGACACACCATCACACTATATGGTGTTCTAGGCGGTATTAATTGTGAAACAATTTCCACAATGTCTTAATTGCGTGCCAAAGCTCGTAACTCAGATACTCATCTCTATGATCATATCATAGAAATTTTATCCGCTTGTCACGATGATCTCGAACTTCACTCTGAAATTACTTGAACCATTCAATAATTCAGACTTGTGTTTCATCAAGTAAATATACCCAGTATCTACTCAAATCATTTGTGAAGTAAGAACATAATGATATCCACTGCGTGCCTCAGCACTCATTGGACTGCACACATCAAAATGTATTACTTCCAACAAGTTGCTTTCTTGTTCCATTTTACTGAAATGAGGCTTTCAGTCATCTTGCCCATGTGGTATGATTTGCATGTCTCAAGTGATTCAAAATCATGTGAGTCCAAATGGCCCATTTGCATGGAGTTTCTTCATGCATATACACCAATAGACATGGTTCGCATGTCTCAAACATTTCAAAAACGAGTGAGTCCAAAGATCCATCAACATGGAGCTTCTTCATGCGTTTTATACTAATATGACTTACATGGCAGTGCCACAAGTAAGTGGTACTATCATTACTATCTTATATCTTTTGGCATGAAAATGTGTATTACTACGATCGAGATTCAATAAACCATTCTTTTAGGTGCAAGACCATTAAAGGTATCATTCAAATAAATAGAGTAACCATTATTCTCCTTAAATGAATAACCGTATTGTGATAGACATAATCCAATCATGTCTATGCTCAACGCAAACACCAAATAACAATTATTTAGGTTTGACACCAATCTCGATGGTAGAGGGAGCGTGCGATGCTTGATCACATCAACCTTGGAAACACTTCCAACACATATCGTCAGCTCACCTTTAGCTAGTCTCCGTTTATTCCGTTGCTTTTATTTCGAGTTACTAACACTTAGCAACCGAACCGGTATCTAATACCCTGGTGCTACTAGGAGTACTAGTAAAGTACACATTAACATGATGTATATCCAATATACTTCAGTCGACCTTGCCTGCCTTCTTATCTACCAAGTATCTAGGGTGGTTCTGCTTTAGTGTCCGTTCCTCTCATTACAGAAGCACTTAGTCTCGGGTTTGGGTTCAACGTTGGGTTTTTTCCAGAGCAGCAACTATTTTGCCGTTTCATGAAGCATCCCTTCTTGCCCTTGCCCTTCTTGAAACTAGTGGTTTTACTAACCATCAACAATTGATGCTCCTACTTGACTTCTACTTTTATGGTGTCCAACATCGCGAATACTGCAAGGATCATCATATCTATCCCTGATATGTTATAGTTCATCACGAAGCTCTAGTAACTTGGTGGCAATGACTTTGGAGAAACATCACTATCTCATCTGGGAGATTAACTCCCACTCGATTCAAGTGATTGTTGTACCCAGACAATCTGAGTACAAGCTCAACGATTGAGCTTTTCTCCCTTAGTTTGCAGGCTAAGAATCTCGTCGGAGGTCTTATACCTCTTGACGTGGGCACGAGCCTGAAATCCCAATTTCGGCCCTCGAAACATCTCATATGTTCCGCGACTTTTCGAAAACGTCTTTGGTGCCTCAACTCTAAACCGTTTAACTGAACTATCATGTAGTTATCAAAACGTGTATGTCAGATGTTCGTAACATCTACAGACAACGTTCGAGGTTTAGCACACTGAGCGGTGCATTTAAGGACATAAGCCTTCTACTGTCCGCATAATTGCTACTGTCAACTTTCAACTATATTTTCTCTAGGAACATATCTAAAACAGTAGAACTGTAGCGCGAGCTATGACATAATTTGCAAAGGGCTTTTGACTATGTTAAGGATAATTAAGTTCATCTTATGAACTCCCACTCAGATAGACATCCCTCTAGTTATCTAAGTGATTACATGATCCGAGTCAACTAGGCCGTGTCCGATCATCACGTGAGATGGACTAGTTATCATCGGTGAACATCTTCATGTTGATCGTATCTACCATACGACTCATGCTCGACCTTTCGGTCTCTTGTGTTCCGAAGCCATGTCTGTACATGCTAGGCTCGTCAAGTCAACCTAAGTGTTTCGCGTGTGTAAATCTGGCTTACACCCGTTGTATGTGAATGTTAGAATCTATCACACCCGATCATCACGTGGTGCTTCGAAAGAACAAACTTTCGCAACGGTGCACAGTTAGGGGGAACACTTTCTTGAAATTTTAATGAGGGATCATCTTATTTACTACTGTCGTTCTAAGCAAATAAGATGCATAAACATGATAAACATCACATGCAATCAAAAAGTGACATGATATGGCCAATATCATTTTGCTCCTTTTGATCTCCATCTTCGGGGCTCCAAGATCATCATTGTCACCGGCATGACACCATGATCTCCATCATCATGATCTCCATCATCGTGTCTCCATGAAGTTGTCTCGCCAACTTATTACTTCTACTACTATGGCTACCGGTTAGCAATAAAGTAAAGTAATTACATGGCGTTGTTCAATGACAGGCAGGTCATACAATAAATAAAGACAACTCCTATGGCTCCTGCCGGTTGTCATACTCATCGACATGCAAGTCGTGATTCCTATTACTAGAACATGATCAATCTCATACATCACATATCATTCATCACATTCTTCTTGGCCATATCACATCACATAGCATACCCTGCAAAAACAAGTTAGACGTCCTCTAATTGTTATTTGCATGTTTTACGTGGCTGCTATGGGTTTCTAGCAAGAATGTTTCTTACCTACGCAAAAACCACAATGTGATATGCCAATTGATATTTACCCTTCATAAGGACCCTTTTCATCGAATCCGATCTGACTAAAGTGGGAGAAACTGGCACTCGCTAGCCACCTTATGCAACAAGTGCATGTCAGTCGGTGGAACCTGTCTCACGTAAGAGTACGTGTAAGGTCGGTCCGGGCCGCTTCATCCCACAATGCCACCGAATCAAGATTGGACTAGTAACGGTAAGCATATTGAACAAAATCAACGCCCACAACTACTTTGTGTTCTACTCGTGCATAGAATCTACACAATAGACCTAGCTCATGATGCCAGTGTTGGGGAATGTAGCAGAAATTCAAAAAATTTCCTACGAGTCACCAAGATCTATCTATGGAGAAACTAGCAATGAGGGGAAGGAGAGTGCATCTACATACCCTTGTAGATTGCTAAGCGGAAGCGTTCAAGAGAATGAGGTTGAAGGAGTCGTACTCGTCGTGATCCAAATCACCGGAGATCCTAGTGCCGAACGGACGACACCTCCGCGTTCAACACACGTGCAGCCCGGTGACGTCTCCCATACCTTTATCCAGCAAGGAGAGAGGGAGAGGTTGGGGAAGACTCCGTCCAGCAGCAGCACAACGGCGTGGTGGTGGTGGAGGAGCGTGGCAATCCTGCAGGGCTTCGCCAAGCACCGCGGGAGAGGAGGAGAAAGAGAGGTAGGGCTGCGCCAAGAGGGAGGAAAACTCATGTGTTGGCAGCCCCAAAGACCTCAACTATATATAGGAGAGAGGGAGGGGCTGCGCCCCCCTTAGGGTTCCCACCCCAAGGGGTGCGGCTGCCCCCAAAACCCATCTAGGGTGGCGGCCAAGGGGGGAGAGGGGGAAACTTGGCCCCCAAGCAAGGTGGAGGAGCCCCCTCCCCAAACCCTAGGCTCCTTGGGCCCTTGTGGGGGGGGGGGGGGCGCACCAGCCCACCTGGGGCTGGTCCCCTCCCACACTTGGCCCATGCTGCCCTCTAGGGCCGGTGGTCCCACTTGGTGGACCCCCGGGACCCTCCCGGTGGTCCCGCTACGTTACCGATAACACCAGAAACTTTTCCGGTGACCAAAACAGGACTTCCCATATATAAATCTTTACCTCCAGACCATTCCGGAACTCCTCGTGACGTCCGGGATCTCATCCGAGACTCCGAACAACATTAGGTAACCACGTATATCTAATCCTTATAACCCTAGTGTCATCGAACCTTAAGTGTGTAGACCCTACGGGTTCGAAAACCATGCAGACATGACCGAGACGTTCTCCGATCAATAACCAACAGCGGGATCTGGATACCTATGTTGGCTCCCACATGTTCCACGATGATCTCATCGGATGAACCACGATGTCAAGGACTCAATCGATCCCGTATACAATTCCCTTTGTCTAGCAGTATTGTTCTTGCCCGAGATTTGATCGTCGGTATGCCGATACCTTGTTCAATCTTGTTACCGGCAAGTCTCTTTACTCGTTCCGTAACACATCATCCCATGATCAACCCCTTGGTCACATTGTGCACATTATGATGATGTCCTACCGAGTGGGCCCAGAGATACCTCTCCGTCAACCGGAGTGACAAATCCCAGTCTCGATTCGTGCCAACCCAACAGACACTTTCGGAGATACCCGTAGTGAACCTTTATAGCCACCCAGTTACGTTGTGACGTTTGGTACACCCAAAGCATTCCTACGGTATCCGGGAGTTGCACAATCTCATGGTCTAAGGAAATGATACTTGACATTAGAAAATCTTTAGCATACGAACTACACGATCTTTGTGCTAGGCTTAGGATTGGGTCTTGGCCATCACATCATTCTCCTAATGATGTGATACCATTATCAACGACATCCAATGTCCATGGTCAGGAAACCGTAACCATCTATTGATCAACGAGCTAGTCAATTAGAGGCTTACTAGGGACATGGTGTTGTCTATGTACCCACACATGTATCTGAGTTTCCTATCAATACAATTATAACATGGATAATAAATGATTATCATGAACAAGGAAATATAATAATAATAACTAATTTATTATTGCCTCTAGGGCATATTTCCAACAACGGCACCTCCGAGTTCTGCACACGTTCAGCTCAATGACGTCCCTCGAACTCTTGATCCAGCAAAGTGTCGAGGGAGAGTTCCGTCAGCACGACGGCGTGGTGATGGTGATGGTGAAGTTATCTGCACAGTGCTTTGCCTAAGCACTACATGAATATGACCGGAGGCGTAAACTGTGGAGGGGGCGCCGCACACGGCTTGGAACAATTGATGTGTGTTCTAGGGGAGCCCCCCCCCCGTATATAAAGGAGGGAGGGAGAGGAGGTCGGCCCTAGGCGCGCCCCCAAGTAGGAGGAGTCCTACTTGGGGTCCTAGTAGGATTCGGCCCCACTTCCTTTTACCGGAGGGGAAAGGGGGAAGGAGAGAGAGAAGGAGAAGGAAAGGGGGGTGCCGCCCCCTCCCCTAGTACACTTTGGACTCCCCCCTTGGGTGTTGGGTGCGCCATCTCTTGTGGGCTAGCTTGCCTCCCTCCTATGGCCTATATCTTCCCCCGGGGGGTCCCGGTAACCCCCATGGTACTCTGATATGTACCCGATACATTCCGGAACACTTCTGTTGTCCGGATACTATCATCCAATATATCAGTCTTTACCTCTCGACCATTTCGAGACTCCTCGTCATGTCCGTGATCTCATTCGGGACTCCGAACAACATCCGGTCACCAAATCACATAACTCATAATACAAATCGTCATCGAACATTAAGCGTGCGGACCCTACGGGCTCGAAAACTATGTAGACATGACCGAGACACCTCTCTGGTCAATAACCAATAGCGGAACCTGGATGCTCATATTGGCTCCCACATATTCTATGAAGATCTTTATCGGTCGAACCGCTATGACAACATACGTTATTCCCTTTGTCATCAGTATGTTACTTGCCCGAGATTCGATCGTTGGTATCTTCATACCTAGTTCAATCTTGTTACCGGCAAGTCTCTTTACTCGTTCAATAATACATCATCCCGCAACTAACTCATTAGTCACATTGCTTGCAAGGCTTCTTATGATGTGCATTACTGAGAGGGCCCAGAGATACCTCTCCGATACTCGGAGTGACAAATCCTAATCTCGATCTATGCCAACCCAACAAACACCTTCAGAGATACCTGTAGAGCATAATCACCCAGTTACGTTGTGACGTTTGATAGCACACAAGGCATTACTCCGGTATCCGGGGGTTGCATAATCTCATAGTCAAAGGAATATGTATTTGACATGAAGAAATCAATAGCAATAAAACTGAACGATCAATATGCTAAGTTAACAGATGGGTCTTGTCGATGTGATCCCGTTCATCAAATGACAACACATGTCCATGGTTATAAAACTTAACCATCTTTGATTAACGAGCTAGTCTAGTAGAGGCTTACTAGGGACACAATGTTTTGTCTATGTATCCACACATGTATCAAGTTTCCGGTTAATACAATTCTAGCATGAATAATAAACGTTTATCATGATATAAGGAAATATAAAATAATAACTTTATTATTGCTTCTAGGGCATATTTCCTTGAGTTTTGCCTTCGTATTCTTCTTCTCCTCCAGATCTTCCACGACACACCTCAACTCAGCTTCCTCCCTAATCTTCTCCTCACTTACTAGGGCACGCATGCATTCCTCCAGAGAGCTTCGGGCCTTTTTCAACCTTCCCTCGAGCTCACCCTCCACCTCTTTCTGCCACCACCTCGTAGACCCAACAATGGATTTCAGTCCTTGGCTCACACTTCCCCCACCTGCGGCAGTAGCTTCACTCCCATGCCTCCTTCACCACCTCCCTACACCCCGTCTCCTGTAACCACCAAGCCTCAAATTTGAAGCTTCGAACACCATTGTGGACCCTACTGCCTTCAGTGGACACAATAACGGGCTAGTGGTCAGAGTGTCTCGGGTTCCCATTAATCAAAGAGAATTCAGGAAATGCTTCACACCAATATATATTCGATGTTGCACGATCCAATCTTTCACAGATGTATGACACCAACTCCTTGCTATGATTCCGCCATGCATGTGTATTTGTCCCCCGTGTAACCTACGTCAGTTAGCTCGCAGCTTTCCAATGCCTCCCGAAATTCGCCCATGCATACTTGTGACGGAACTGAACACCCACACTTCTTGTCGCATGTAAGTATCTCATTGAAATCACCCATACATAGCCACGATCTGCCCGTTTGATGTTGCTGCCCAAGGATCTTCAACATCCTCCACGTCTCAATCTTCCTCTCCACCACTGACTCCCCATAGATTCCCGTAAGGCGCCAAACCATACCATTTTCCTCACATACAACCACATCAACATGCCTCCGGCCATACGATCTCAGTGTCACATCAACTCCTCTTCTCCAAAACATGGCCACACCTCGACTCCTCCCATCAGGGTTCCAAGCGTTCATGTTTGTTAGTCCCAGCATCCATCTAAACCTCTCCAGCTCCTTCACCGTCATCTTAATTTTAGGTAAGAACAAAATATCGGGCTCCTCCTTCCTCCCCATGTCAAGGAGGCTACGAACTGTCGGGCCGTTCCCAAGTCCCCGACAGTTCCAACTTATGATTTTCATTATGCCCGGCGGGGCTGCTCTAGTAGCCCGGCTGATATACCATTAGTGTTGTCTGACTCCACGTGCTCTCCCTCCATCTCCATTCCTCCTACTTCTTCCATCAACCTCCCTTCTTCCCGTCCTTCTCCTTCACACCGTCCCCTGCCTCTCTTATCCCCCAACACCTTCTCTCTTCTTGTAGCATCGGCCGTGGCCTTGTCCCTCCGCACCACCTTCTTGTACTTCTTACTTTGCTTGTGCTTGTTGTTCCCCTGACTTGCCATCTCACTGGTCTTACGATTTGCATCCAGTAACTGTTTGTCCACCTCCATTCCTTTGGCAGCTTCACTATTATTGTTGTTGCGCTTGTGTTTCTTGCCACCTTCCCCGACCTCCTCTTGCTCTCCGGACCAATGTCTCCATCCCCCAGTAAGAGCTGTCGTGGAGTACCTTCCCTCTCCCTACCCTTGCTAACTTTTGATGGGTTGTTGACCTCTTCCCCCTTTTCCACATTACTACCTCCACCTCCTGTACCCCGTGATCCGTCCTTCCTCCAAGACAGACTAGCGCTGCCACTCCCTAACCTCCAAGCCAGCCGATTGAAGCGATAGCTCCTGCTGCCTCTGCCCCCTTTTCCTCCAGTCCACCAACCTCCATCCTCCTGAGGACCCTTCTTGTAGTTCATATCAGCTTTTAACCACTTCCCAAACTGTGGCTTCTCCCCTTTCTGCAGAATGATGGTGCAGTCCTTCTCTCCATGTCCTATGACGCCGCATGTGTAGCAGAAGTCCGGCATAAACTCGTACTCAAAACGACACCATCTACCTTCCTCCTCCTCCCGCGGCTCGTTTCCCTTCTCCTTCTTCTTCCCTTCTCCACTGTCCCCCTCCCCGCCGTCCAGCGTGAAGCCCTTCATCAATGGCTTATCAATTCTCATGCGAATTTTGATTCTCATGTACCTCCCAATGGCATTACCATCAGCTCCAGTATCTGCCTCCACATATTGATCAACTAAATTTCCAATGTCCTCCGCTGCGTCCGCGTTCATCATTCTTAGTGGAAGGTAGAACACTATCACCCAGATCGGAATGTTATTAAACTCATAGTCCTCAATCCTCCTGCTGGGTACGAAATTCTCCACCACAACCAGATCTTTGTCAACATCCACAGACCATTATCCAGCGCTTTCTTCTTTCCCGTACCGTGGTAAAATGTGAACATGAACAAGTTCTCACTCACTTCCTTGCATTCGATACCCTTGATGGGGCACCAGACACGCCCTAGAAACAGGTGGATTGCTTCCGGGTGCACCAGCCGATCCAACAGAATCTTCCCCACCGCGTGCAGTTCCACACTCTTCCCTTTCTCCCTCACCGAGATCCTGATCTTCACCCCCTTCTTATCCTCCTCCAACAGCCTTAGCCCTTTCATCAACCCTGCCACGTCCTCCATCTCACCTCCGACCCGAGCTCTGCCTCCTTCGCCACCTAGGGTTCGTGTTTTATGACCGTATGCCCTAGGATCACATGGAAGGCCTTTGGTGGATGGGATGGGGATCACTCTTGGGAATGGTTTGCGATCACCAGCGGAGGATTAGCACCAAGATCTCAACCTGATCGCGGTGATGAAGGCGCCGCACTGGACCAGAAACCCTAACCCGATCGCCCTCCGCGATCTCCGGATGAAACACAAACCGCCACGCGAGAGGCGGGCCTTTTTTTCGACCAGTGAGGGAGGGTTGACCTCAAAACAATATCAGTCTTACTGAGCTGCTTCACGCATTTACTTGACTATTTACCACAATGTCTGCTCCCGCCTCACTTTGTTTTAGAATTCTCGGCTCAGCAAGTAGTTTCCGACTCAGGAAGGCCTACCTTTTGCAGAGAAGAGAGACTAAGAAAGGCTTCATACGTGACTGTATAGCCCAGTGTCACTATTGGAAACTGGGAATTTGCCATCAGCCAGCTCTTTGCCATCTGCCAGCTGATGGCAAAGAACGTCTTTGCCATCTGCTTATAAAAAACAGATGGCAAAGAACTAACAGACGGCAAAGAACATGGTTGCCATCAGCCAATTCTTTGCCATCTGCTAGTGGATGGCAAATAATCTTTGCCATCTGCCAGCAGATGGCAAAGAGGTGGGTAGGGGTCCAGTGTTGTATCGACCTGTCAACCCACCTCTTTGCCATCTGCCAGCAGATGGCAAAGAATCTTTTCCGTCTGCTGGCAGATGGCAAAGAAGTGGGTGGGGCCCAATGGATGACGGCGCTATAACGGCCCAGTAGCCCCACCTCTTTGCCATCTGCCAGTCGCTGGCTGATGGCAAAGATATGGGCCTTTGCCATCCGCTGGCTGATGGCAAAGAAGTCGGACTATCTCCTCCCCTCTCTTCTTCTAAAAAAATCTCCTCCCCTCTCTTCCAGCCTGGCCCCACCCCCTCTCTCTCTCCCAGCCCGGCCCTACCCCTCTCTCTCTCCCCACCTCACCCACCCACCACCGTTGTCTCAAAAAAAAACTCACCCAACCACCGCACCCGCGCGCCCCAGCCCCCGTTCCGGACGACGCACAGCACCGCCGCCGGCCCGCCACTGCCCAGCACCGCCGCCGGCCCGCCCCTCCCCGCCACCGCAGCCCTCCCCCGCCCCTCCCCGCCACCGCAGCCCGCCCCTGCGCCCGTCCCTCCACCGTTCCAGACCGCGGCACCGCCCCTTCCCCCAACCCTAGCCGCCGCACGTAGTAGCCATGGCGGACTGCACCTTCAGCGCCGGCAGCCGCCGCTCGTCCATGCTGTTAAGCCATCCCCGCCCTGCTCGCCTTCGTCCGCCGCCATCGCGGACCGTCTCCTCCATCCCCGACCACACGTCCCCGCCCTCATCTGCAGCCATCACCGACCGGCTCCTCCGTCCCCGACAAGTCATCCCCGTCCTGCTCACCGTCTTTCGCCGAAGAACCCGGTGGCTGTGTCGATTCTCTGCCTCCCCGACCACCTCTTCCGATTTTGCGAAGGTGATGCCCTCTTTGCTGCCCAACCACCTCTCCCTGTACATGTTCATGCTCTGCTGCTTATATGTAGAATTTTCTCAAAGTTACCATTTGCTAGGCATGTTTCCCATTTGCTAAAATGGTGTAGATGGTGTGCAACAGCAAGTTTCCCAAGAGGACTAGAGAGTGTGCAACATCAAGTTCTTGATTGATTCAAAACACTCATTATGCTCATTGGTGGATATAGTTTTGTTTCACAGTATTGGTTGCAACATAAAAAACAGCAAGATCTTTCATATTGTACCAGTGTGAAGTATCCTAATTCACAACACTCATTGGTGGATATAGTTTTGTTTCAAAGTATTGGTTGCAACATAATTTTTTTTGGAGATTAGTCTTTGTAGGATAAGACTCCATTTCCATTTTCATAATAAAAATGGGGCCGTGTCCTTTGATAAAAAAAAACTTGCCTATATTATCAACACTTACGGTTATAGTAGTACATATTTTGCTATACTCAGTGTCAACTCCTATATATTCCACCAGGCTTAGTTGCATTTTAGAGTTGTCCTTGATGTTTGGCCTCCCTTATGTTTATTTCCTGGCTCCGTCGTTGCCTACTTCACATACAGATTGGATATTTAGTTGTATATTTAGCACCAACAAAACCATAAAGCTTACTATAGTCTCCATATATATATTTTATAGAAGATTAGATCACGTTTCTTTATACACACACAAAGAAGAATACCTTTCTATTATGATTATTTATTCATCATTATTTTAGGCATATTAGTATGGAAGCTAGGCTAGTATTGTGGTAGTGATTCCAGTTTAATTCGTTGAAATCTGCAGCTCTTTGTTTCAACTTCGAGGTTGGCGCTGATGTCATTGGTGAGAAAATTAGATGAAAAAAAATCAAAAGCCCCTCAAAGAACATCCCACGATAATACCCAGTCTCATCTATCGTCCTCTGATTATTGTCCAGCTTGTTGCACTATCCCATGTGAAGAAGCAATCTATCTGAGAAAGAAATTTTAAGAGGCTGGCCTATTAATTTTAAGAGGATTTTTAACCCAGATTTTTCTGTTTAGTGCTGGTTTGGCTTGCCTTAGCTTTTATATTTGAACAATCAGGTTCAGAAATAGATACCAACCTAGACACGAGCTGGATAAACCCTATCTGATTTTATTTTCTCCACTTGAGATTTGCAGGGGAGGTTGCATTGCCCGGAGGAAAGGCAGAGGAGGGTGATGCTGATGATGCAGCAACATCATTAAGGGAGGCAAAGGAGGAGATTGGGCTTGATCCAGCCTTGGTCACTGTCGTTTCCTCGCTTGAGCACTTCTTGCCCAAGGTAAGATGTGAAAATTACAAAAGATCATATTAATAAACAACTTTTACAAAAACAAATAGATCATGACAATAGATTTTAATTTTGTTGGCAGTAAGTACTACTATAAGGAACATCATATGTCGAATGAAATTCAATAAGAAACATAAAAACACTATGGATCGCATGTCTTGTTACCTCAAGTATACATTTAGATGCATCCATGTTTATTTCTTTTTATTTTCAGATCATAATATGTATCTGTTGTTTAACAAAAATGAGCTTGTTGATACTTCTGGGGACTCATAATTATTGCCTGGGTAAAAAGCAAACAGAACGCTTGAAAATTTTCAAGCATTGTATTTGCATGTAGTAGTTGCTCGAGCAAACAGAACTCATAATTATTGCCTGGACTCATAAGTATTGGCTTACTGATTAGAAATAACACATGCATGATTCTCACATAAGGTGCATCTTTGCTTTTAAATATAGTATGTGTTTTCAATTTGAATAATAATTAAGGAACAACATTTGTGCTTGACAGGGCCTGCAACGTGATATTTATTGCCTGACTCCCGAAGGTAAATTCAACAACAAATGTGTTTAGGATCCACTTTATTTCTGCAAGTTGAAGAGGTAAAGATATGCATGCTGTGATTTTGGTTGCCAGTGTATGTTTGTTTAACTTTTTCCAAGGTGTTCTACTCTATGGCCCACCAGGAACCGGGAAGACAGTATTAGCAAGGGCTATCGCCAATAAAATTGATGCTAACTTTTGGAGGTGTTGTTTTCACTTGATTGATGGTACTTGCTATTTTCATTATGCGAGTATTACATTACACTGACGTATTGTCTAAAACCAGATTCTGTCAAGCGCTACAATTGATAAATATATTGGAGAAAGTGCTCGTTTAATCAGATAAATGTTCAGCTATGCACGCGATCACCACGTAAGCTTTACTCTGGCTTTCTTTTTGCAAAGCTAATTGGTCTTAAGCTTAATTGCCTTATTATCTGTAAGACACACATGGTGGCAGATGGTTATGCATCTACTGTTGCTGAGATGCAAGCTGTGACTTGATAGTTCCCTTGACTGAGATGTTGTGCCATCTAATTATATTCCGGTCCAACACTATAAAATATTAAACTTCAGATCTCAGTAACAGTTTTGCCCAACAAGAAGAAATCAAACTGATCTGAATATAAGTACAAGTGCATTTCTTAGATCTTTGAACTTATATCACCATTTAGTTTATTTATGCTGCCCACAAATTTTGTTTCGTCTTCTTCAAATTATTATTTCTAGCCATGCATTATCTTCATGGATTAAATCGATGCAATTGGTAGGACATGATTTAGTGAGGAACCAGTAACGACCGTGAGATCCAGCAGACGGGGATGGAGCTTCTTAATCAGTTAGATGGATTTGATGAGCTTGGCAAGGTAAACTAACATCATCAACTTTTTTTCTCTAGATGCCTTTATGCCATATATGCAAAGAAATTGATCAGTCGAAGTAATTTCCTTGCCTAAATGTGTGTGTGATATGACCCTAGCTTTTCTGGCTCCTGGGGAAAGTATAGCGGTCTCAAGATGAATTTTACACGTTAAGTTTATTATTCCTCTTTGCTTCATTGCTTCTATGAATTTTCTGGGTGCTGATTTGCATAACATTTTATTTTACTCCCTTTCCTAACATTACACATTTTCTAGAGGGAAAATTGGGGACTCTAGGTTTTGTTCAGTCTGATTGTTGACATGCCAACGGAAGTGCCTGATTGTCTGATAAGCTTGAATTCTAATGATTTCTTTCTTGCTGGGCTTGTTTATATTATTTTGGGAAAAACCCATGAATTTCTCCTGATCCAAAACTTGCTAATGTAGGATAAGAGAAAGGGGAATCGAAACCTAATTCTAAACCTAATAGATTTATGCATGTGCACTCTTCGTAATGCATTTTTGTTACTGTATCTTATTTTTCCCAGCACCGAGATGCTCTTGTCAGTGCTCAAGTCTGATCTATTTTATGCATGTGCACTTCCTGTACCGAATTTCTGTTGTTGTATCACCTGGGTTGTCTGTCTTCTCGCTAAACTAAAGCTACTATCATACATGCACGTTAACAAATATGATAGCTTGGTTAGTGCGCATAATCCTGCCACAAGAGGCGCCACCAGGTGGCGCCCCAACCACTAGTATCTTCATAAAGTCGCACATCCCTATTTCCATGTATCATCGAAATGACTTAGTATGCTTAGTTAGCTCAAAAATGACATAATAACCATATTTAGCTCTAAAATGACCTATTTTACAGATATAAGTTGCATCATAATAATCTTCACATTTTAGTTGCATCATAATAATCTTCTTCTTCTAGTCTTGTTCTTCTAACTTTCTTCTTTCCCATTTTGTAGATTTGCTTCAGATCACGGAAGCTTGGGTTGATGGAGTGCTTGTCTTTAGTTTTTGTTTTGACTTTGTGAAACTTGCTACCTATGATGAAACTGTGTAATATGGATGAAACTATGTATATGTATGGATGAAACTTGCTACTATTGGTAACATGTGTTGGATATGTGTTCGATATATATGTGTTCATGACTATTGGTAATATGTGTTGAATATGCTATATTGGTCATATAAATATATTTGTGTTTGATTTTCTGTGAAAATGAATTGATATAAGAAAAAACAAAATTAAATGGGGCAATATAGGCACTTTGCCATTTGCTGGCAGATGGCAAAGAGCTTTGCCATCAGCTGGCAGATGGCAAAGAGGCCACGTGTCATATACATGTAAAATTTGGGCTGGTCTATCTGGTAGACGGCAAAGAGCCTGAAGCCTTTGCCATCTTCTGGCAGATGGAAAAGTATGCCGTTAGCCTTCTAACGGGGCTAACCCCGTTAAGAGGCTTTGCCATCTGCTGGCAGATGGCAAAGCCACGGGCTCTTTGCCATCAGCCAGCAAATGGCAAAGAAGCCTTTACCGACAGGGTTTCAGACAAACTGTTTGCCATCTGCTGGCAGATGGCAAAGCCTTTGCCATCCGCCGACCATGCCTTTGCCATCTGCCATGGCAGATGGCAAAGTGCCAGATTCCAGTAGTGTGTCAAATGGTCTCTGGCGCATGAAAATATGCATACACAATTCAAGAAGCCCAAACATAAAGGCCACCACCAAAGAAGCCACATCCTCCATTGTAGTTTCTAGCTCTGTAATTTGTTATTCCCTAAAAACATTTATTCTAAAAAAATCTCTAATTTATGATCTTATTGTTAGTAGTATATTTTAAGTCCAATTACTGCATGATGAAAAATCAGTGTTTCGAGGTTATGACCTATTACATCTACTACAAAGTTTTTGCCACCCAAGTTTATTAACTAACAATTGCATCATCTCAGTTACATTACCAGCTCCTACACCTAAAGCAAATAAGCATTCCGGCCTTTTATTTATCCGTCCTCTTAGATTGCAGCTATTGGCTGGCACTAGCTATCAAAGCAACTTTCTTTTGTTTCTGGCCACACTAGCAAATGAGTCTTGCTTTTACTACTAGCAACAATTGTTTGGTGCACCCGAGGCCCAGTTCTTTTGCCAGAATCTGGGGATTCTCCCAGAATCCGACCCCTACCCAGCTTCTCCCGGAATCTTTGAGCCCCATTTGTTTTACAATCCTATCTAATTAGACCCTAAAATATGAGCAACTTTAAATTTTTATTGGCTTGATGGTACTTCTATTAAACTGGTCAAACTAACTTATCTTGTTTTTACTATTTTCAAAAAGACGAGAAGCTACACCAGAGCTATGAAGTTATTTGGGTACTACTTTATTTATAGTATCTAAACAAATGGTTTTAGAATTTCTTCCAACTGGTACGTTTTATACTCTTCAACTATTATTAACATAACAAAATATGTAGTACGTACTATCATTTTTCTATTTGTTCTACTATTTTGGGTGCTGCAAAATGGAGTAAAAATAGCTTTTACGCTTAACTAATTCGTATCGAATCCTCGCTAGTCAACAAGTGAACCCAATGACTAAATTTTCTAGCTCCGCCCCTGTAGGGGTCGGATTCTGGGAGAATCCCCAGATCCTGGCAAAAGAACTGGAACGAGATCCTCTGACTTAGATCGATCTACTGCCGAGGGAAGTAGTACGCGTTGCACCGTCCGTTGGCGATCTGACGACTCGTGTGAGGTGTGCTCTTTCCTTCTCTCTCGTTCACAGCCTGCGCTATCCTTCTCGCTCAGAAATAACGGCCCATGCGGCCCAGTATGACTCTAGCGAGGGAAGCCAGGGAAAAAGGCGCGAGATGCCACAGAAAAAGGGCGCCAGCAGCAGCCAGGAGTACAAAACGGCGCCAAAGTTAATCGGAAGGTGATCCGGCGGCCGTCTGGGACTGCTGCTCTGCTCGTCTCGTCAATCTCAGTAAGTCCCCTTTCTCTGAAATCTAACACATGAATGAAACTCTAAAATTGATTGAACTTTCACCACCAGATTACTATAGAAACTGATCAAATTTCCCTTTTCTAATTGATCGGAAGAAGCAACCTACAAGTTGATTGGAAGGAGTTCCCCGGCGCCCAACGGGAACGGCTGCTCTCCTCGTCAATCTCAGTAAGTCTCCATAGTCCTTTCTCTGACATCTAACACGTGAATAAAACATTGACTTTCACCATCAGATTACTTCAAATATCCCTTTTATGATGGAAGAAGCAACCTCTTGAACTGTGATCAGGCATCCCTTTTCTGATGGAAGAAGCAGCCTGCTGAGCTCTAATTAGACATCCCTTTTTCTGATGGAAGAAGCAACTGAGATGGAAGAGGAGGTTAATACAATGCAGCATGATTCTAATTCCAATAAGTAAGTTTCCTATCCAAATTGTCGCTACTCTTTGCTTATTCTCTTATAGAAAACTTTTTCCAGTACTATTAGCCCCAACATTTTGTATGCACTTCAACAAGTCTAATGTTCATGTTGCTTTTACATTACAGAGTTGTATTGCCTAGTTTGGTACCTCATGTTGGCATGGAATTCAGAGATTCAAATGAGGCTTGGGCATTTTGGCTTACCTACAGTGGACAAAAAGGATTTGAGTAGAAAAAGGTACACAAACAAAAGGCCAACAGATGGCAAGGTCACATCATGTAGATTTGTTTGCGCAAATGAGGGTCATCGAACACAAGACAAAAGGGATTATTTAACAAAATGCCCTCGAGCTGAAACTAGAACCGATTGTCAAGTCTACATGAATCTTAAAATGGATCAAAAGAAGGAAAATCTGAAAGTGTCCGAGTTGGTTTTGGAACACAATCACACACTACACCTGCCAAAAACCTTACACCTAATGGTATCACAAAGGAAAATTTTAGAGTTGCAAGCATTTGAAGTTGAAACGACGGATGATGCAGGAATAGGGCCAAAAGCTGCACATGAATTGGCTAGTCACCAAGTTGGTGGAGTAGACCCTTTGGTGTGTTTGTCGGTTTCAACCATTTTAGAGAAACTGTAGTTTTTGGTGCTGCCCTCATGTATGATGAAACATTTGCATCCTTCAAGTGGTTGTTTGAGGCCTTTCTAATAGCTCATAAAGGAAAGGAGCCTAAAACATTCTATGCCGATCAAGATGTTGCAATGGGAAAGGCAGCTGGGGAAGTGTTTACAGAAGCATGGCATGGATTATGCACCTTTCACATTATGCAAAATGCTGTCAAACATCTACGTGAAGAGAAGGATGAAGAGCTGAATAAAGAGAAGAAAAAAGAGAAGAAAAAGGGAAGAAGAAAGAGAAAAATGAAGAGAAGAATAAAGAGGAGGATGAAGACACAAGCCTCAACGCAAAATTCTTGATTTGATGAATATCAAGTCACTACCGGCACATTATGTGTTAAAGCGATGGTCACGAGAAGCACGAAGCGGAACTGTACAAGACAACATGGGAAGAAATATAATCGCAAATCCAAATATGGATGCCATTCTTGGCTACCGATATATGTCCCTCAAATTTCAAAATTTGGCACATCGAGCAGCCACTTTAAAGAATGCATCGTGTTAGTAGATAGCACACTTGACATCCTTGGTAAGCAGATTGAAGAAAAAATTAGTGCATGTACAAGCACATCTGGGTACCCATGTACTATTCCCACAAATGCTAGCCCGCCAAATGACTTGTTGGCTAATGCACGCCTAAAGAAAAAGGATATTGAAACGAAAAGTGCAAAAAGAAAAAGAAAATGGCTTGAGATGAAGCACAAGGCTAAGAAAAAGAGAGAAAACAAAACTACATCACAGTTCAAGGAAGAGGTATGTTTCTAAATAACTATTGTCTTTTCAATGTTAATATTCTGCCCATTAATTCTCATAACCCTCAAATTTTCTTTCATTAGAAGAAACTAGAGGTTGGACAAGTTGCAGATGTTATAGTTTACAAGGACAATATGAAAGAGTCTCAAGATTACAAGGGCAATCTTAGCTTTACTCAACTTTTGATGGTAATCTTGCCCATATAATTAGTCTAGAAATTTAGGGGATGGCAATTATTCTTATAAATACTTACTTATTTAATTCAATTTCCAGGGACCAATTACGGATGATCTATTTACTGGGTCGTGGTGAAGTGCTACTGTTTTTGGGCAACCACGTGCTCTTTACTTGAATGAGAGCACAAACAAGCATGGTTTTGTGAAATTTGGCCATTCAGTTCAGTTTAGGTTCTAGTTGACCAATCAGTTTTTTCATGCATTTCAGAGATATACTCCGTGGGTTGGCATCTATTTTGTTCAATGCACCTGCAATTTCTGTATACATGCTCATTTACATTCAGCAGCCAAAGCAGGCATTATGACATGCAAATCATTTTATTATTGGAAGGACATGCTCACAAATTGTCAATAGCAGGTGCTATCCTCTTTAATTAACAACACATGTTATATGCTTTCAAATTGACAACCTTATATCACAACCGTTCAATTCTGTGCATTTCTATCAGTTCTGTCCGATTTGCACACACACTCTGTTTACTGGAACAATTCTTCAGCCAAAACAAACATTCAAGAATGCAGGAACATTTTCCATACAAATCTGCTCAACTCTGCACATGTACAAGTACCACTCAAGTCGGACCAATTCTGCAAATGTAGAAGTACAAACTAGAACGGTAATTCAATCATAACATTCATTCAAAATGCTGTTGTATAGCTTCTCTCTTTTTACTTTGAAAACATTCGTACATCAAGACGCAGTACAAGTAGCAGAGCAGATGGCCCGCAAAAGCCTTGACGAGGTTGGCTTCGTGGCCTCGGCAGCTCGGCGGTGTCTATGGCGCCGGCTCCGCAGCTCCACGGCCTCGACGGCGCCATCTCTCCACGGCCTCGATAGCTCCGACGCATCGCGCCCTGGACGAGGCAGCTGCTGGCTCCGCTGCCTCCACTGGTAGGCGCCCTGACACCTGGACGAAGCAGCGGCTGTCTGCCGCCTCCACAGCTAGGCGGCGTCCCGTCCTCCCGGAGCTGCTCCTCCCCGCCAGCGAACCCTAAGGCGAGGCGAGAGTTTCTTTTTTTTTAACGAGACGAGAGCTCAGGCGATGAATCGATGGGTGTCGTCCTGTTGGGCCGGATGGGCTGCTTGTGTTCGGGTGGACACCAACGACAGAGAAGGAAAGAGCGCACCTCACACTAGTCGTCAGATCGCCAACGGACGACGCAACGCGTACTACTTCCCTCGGCAGTAGATCGATCTAAGTCAGAGGATCTCGTTCCAAAGAACTGGGCCTAGCCTTATCTCCTTCACTAGTCCTCTATACAATGGCCCTCAGATTTCTTGAAAGGTTTGGTCTCTACAGATGATATGATCAACATAAGTATTTGCAATTATGAGAACAACATTTTTTTCACGTTCATTTGATGAGAGAATCAAATTAAGAGAGCTTGATTGCAGTAGCACATGCGCTGAAGTACGTTGTTGACATAATTTTCCCGCATTCTTATGCTGGGTTCCACTATTCATGTCATAATAATTTGTTAAAGTAGGGACTTATTTTTTTACTCCTTTCTTTGCATGTCCAGGGCCTTACTGGACCATGGATCCTCTGTAATTCAGATGATTAAATTTTCACTGAAATAATATGCAGGTCCCCGTGCAAAAAATAAAATAAAAATTCTGGATTTACAGTGAGAACTCAGGAGCAAGACTTCAAGAGTGTATGAGGATATTTGATAACGCTGTCACTGATTGGCAGACACCAACCGGACATTCATCCGATGAGCTCGAAACTGCAATGTGTTATCACTATGCCATGCATGTCTACGGCCTCACTCGCAATGTCTTCTCTTCTCCTGCATAGAACAAATGGACAATCAAGGCATGCAACTTATAGAAAATACACATGAGCTCCTAGGTGCTCCACCCCTCTATATGAATATTAAATTAAAAAAATCCCAGAAAATTCAAAAAAAAGGGATCTTGGGATATCAAACTTGTGTGCCCAATCTACTCCCGTGTGAAACTTCATGAAAAATATCCGAAAATGTATCCATGGCGAAGAAAATACAGTTCGACCTACGATCCATCCAAGCAGAATTTTTTATACATAGGAGTTTCTGTCCTTTTTTACTGAGAATAGCATCGGATGTCATCTTTTCACGAAACTTCATAAGAGAGTAGATTGGGTACCCGGGTTTGATATCCCAAAATCCAGAGTTTTTTCAATTTTTCCCGGTATTATTTTGAATTTAATGTTCATATAGAGGGTGGAGCACCCATGACTCCATGAGCTCCAAATCCTCTTCATGAAACTTACCAACAATTTTTACCGACTATCTTATTATGTGTTATTAATATTTTTACCGCCAACATATGCACAGTGCTGTAGAACAGTAATGTTGTCATATGTAGTATTGCAAAACCTACAAGCTGTTGTCATGTGCAAGACTAACAGTATATAGGGGTATTTGACAATATTGTCACATACTGGTACTGCGAGATGCTAATGGGATATTCATCTGATGAGTTCAACACTGCAGAGTCTGTGGGTTGTATGTGTGGTATCAGTTTATTCTCTGTGCACAAGGGGATTTCTTTACTTCACCCACTCATCGACAGTGTGTCTTCTATCCTCCTCGATAGGAACTTGCTGCATATTCAGAACACAGAGAAGAGGGCCAAGCCATCAGCAATTCAGCAGCCATGGCAACTTCAAGAAATCTTTCGAGTGATTCAAATGCTTTACCACTTCTCTTCCGTGTGAAGTGAACTCTAGGTTGTAAAAGATGTTGTCGCGTATTTTTTTCGAAAAGTGGGGTATGCCCCAGCCTCTGCATCTGAATGATGCATACGACCAATATTATTAATAAGCAAAATATCCAACATAAGTCTCCAAGTCTCGTGTTAAGTAATGGAATTATTATTGTCTATAATATTGATATTATTTTCCATGTTATGATTGCAACACTGAACCTCCAAAATATATAAATCCATTGCAGCATACATTGTAAACCATGCCATCGATAGATGATGATGGCTAGTCATGACCCACAGCATAGCAAAGCTCTCTAATTCTCCTAGGACGAGTACTAAATTGCCATCAAAATATCCTTTGCCGCTTTCAGTTCAGCAGGCAGGAGTCTAGCAATCAGCTCCTTGAGAACAGACGGGCAACTGCTTTTGAGATGCTCGTAGCCATCGCTTGCTATCATCGCCTCCAAATTGGAAGGACAAGTGAGAAAATGCAAACATACTTCCTTGAGACCATGGCAGCTATGTTGCTCAGCCAAAACCAAACTGGTCGCCACAGTGCTGGAGTCAATGTAGCTGCGCAGTTTATCCTCACAGATAAGCTTCAGCCTCTGAACATCATACCTGTCCGCCGCTACAAGGAGGTGGCTAGCTGCCACACCTTGATTGTCTCCCTCATGACTCATCTGCGGGAGGGAGTCGGTGTATATGAAGTGGAGCAAGGATCCGAACACGTCGGCTTCCATATCATCAACTATAATCTGATCATCAGAACTCCCCTTCATGGCGCCGAAGAGCTGCACCTTGAACACAGGCGACCGAGCAGCGAGCACGGACCGATGGGCCAAGAAGGTCTTGCCGTCGACTTGAAAGGTCACGTCCGTTCCATCCCCACTCTTCAGAAGGTCGCCGAGATGTCGGTGCAAGTCGCTCGAGGGAACCACAACGAACTGGCCATTTTCTTTGCCTTTGAACTTCTTCATCACGGTGACATCGCACCGGATGGTGAAGCAGTCGTCTATCAGGTGCGGCGATCGCTCCAGATCCTCCGGCTTGATGAAATTGACGACGCCCCAGGCTGATCCTTTGCCTGGGAAGACATGTTCAGGGATGGTGTGGCTGTACGATGGAACTGGGACGCCGTCCTTGTCGAGTAAACAGAACCTGACCTTCGCCTTCACGTCTTTTGCATCGGCAGAATCGAGAACCAGGTAGACGGACACTAGAACTCCATTTTTGGGGACGTACCTCAGGATCCAGTCGTGACCTCCGACGCAGAAAGGGGGGGATGTCACGCCCTCGTAGTCCTTGATCAGCCTTTTGGTTCTAGAGTATCCGTCTATCTTGAAGGCATACGATCTTTCCTCGGACTCGGCTACAATGGCAGGAGAAATCTTGCAGTGCTCAGCCATTCCGGTGGTGGGATGGATGGATGGATGGGGAACATGCATGGGAAGAAAGGTTTTGCTGCGTGCGTTTATATAGAGGTGTACGCGGGAAGTTCGATCGATTGGTTTCACCTTCAGTTTTAATGAAAACGTCGGATTTAATTTGCGCACTTCCATCTAGATGTTCTCGTTGGCGCAATTTGTTGTCATTTACTACTCGTTTACCTCCACTAAGATGTACTCCCTCCGTCCGAAAATACTTGTCATCAAAATGGACAAAAAGGGATGTATCTAGAACTAAAATACATCTAGATACATCCCCTTTTATTCATTTTGATGACAAGTATTTCCGGACGGAGGGAGTATATATTTTATTGGAAAATGAAGGGTTTGCATTGTGTACGTTTATACAACGCTGACCCGTAGTACTCCTCTAAACTTGATCATGGGCAGCCCGGCCCAAATGACCCGGCTCGAAAAATACGGGCTGGGACAGGCTCGGGCTTTGTTCTGCAGCCCAAAAGGATATTTGGGCCGGGATTGGGCTTTGCTTTTCAGGTTGAGCCTACACGTGAAATCACAAGGAAGCATCATTTGGGCCGGAGTTTTGGGCTTCGGGCTTGCGTTCGGCCCAGGCTAACACACATATTTTTGGGCTTTGGGATGGACTCAGTCTTGAAATTTGGGATTTGGGCTTTTTGATGCTTGGCCTGAAATCCACCCGTTTACTCCTCGTGAGAAAAATTTCAAACCCACACGCCATCCACAGTTTCATCATTCGATATACTCCCTCCGTTCCTAAATATCTGTCTTTCCAAAGATTTCAACAAGTGACTACATACGGAGCAAAATGAGTGAATCTACACTCTAAAATATGTCTATATACATTCGTACGTGGTAGTTCATTTGAAATCTCTAGAAAGACAAATATTTAGGACCGGAGGGAGTATTAAAGAACTGCAAGATTGCAAGCCCAAGAAACCTTCTATGTCGAACCAAGTGGTAGCAAGGCAACCACAGGCTAGGTGGACTCCACCCATGCAGGGCGTGGCCAAGATCAGAGTGGATGCAGGGGTAGCGCGCGAGATTAATGAAGGTACTTTCAGCGTTGTATGCAGAGATTCGGCGGGCATGTTCCTAGGCGCATCTGCGATCAAGTACTCTGGCGTTACAGACCCGGCTATGTTGGAGGCGCTAGCCAATCGGGAGGCCCTAGCCCTTGCACTAGACCTCTCACTATCTCATGTAGAGATCGCCTCAGACTGCCAGGGTGTTGTTAACAATATCAAGCAGGGAATTGGAGGAACACACGCCAACATCATCAAGGAGATCTTAGCTACCTCGAGCCAGTTCCACCATTGCTCCTTCATCTTCGAAGGGAGAGATACCAACTTCGAGGCACGCGCCTTGCTAGACATACTTTTAGTATTGAGAGGGGCCACCATGTTTGGCTACTTCATCCCCCGGACTTAGCTTGTATTACTATGAACATTCTTGATTAATTAATAAAATGTGTTTAGACCTTGGACTCCGTTTACTCCTCCTAGACGACACGCTCCAAACTCCACTGGGATCCAGAAAGGACGTCGGCTCATTTTTATGTGTCTTCCGACTGATTGGTACTAGATATCTCTAATTGAACTTATAAAGTTTAGCCTCTCAAATGCCTCCTCGAGCCTTAACTCCTTTAATTTGAGGAGTTAAAAAATGGTTCCCGGCCGAAATCCCATAAGTTAACTCGTTAAAAAATTTTGTACCCGAATTAAATTCAAACATAAAGTTAAACTACTTGATTGCATAATTAAACAAAGCTTGCACATCATACCGTAGCATAATTAGACGTTTCGTCACTAGTTCATACATCGATACTACAACAGCACTACTTGTCGTCACCGCCATAGGGGCAGTACGCGTCAGAGTCGTCTGAGAGGCACAATAGTCCGGAGAGAGAGGGATCATCCCCTCCCACTTGAGGGGCCAGCCTCATCGTCGTTGGTGTTAGGCCAAGTCGATGACATCTCCTCCTCCTCGTTGGAGGGCTCAACCAAGAGCTCATCAAACATCTCGTCATTCTTGGACTGGAACCATGCTTGGCTCTCGGCAAGGAGCTGCAGGTTCTTCAAGTTGAGCTCAACCATGAAGGCTGCATCGGCGCGCTCGACCTCGAGCTAGTTCTCGTCCTTGCGGTGCTTCTTCTCCTCGGAACGGGTGACCATACCAATAGGAGGGGCGATGGAGTCCACAGCAGGGGCGTCAACGGGGCAGTTAAGCTTCGCTCGCCTCCCGAGGTAGCGGACCGCCATGATGTTGTACGCACGCACCTCCTCCACGATGGCGAATGTGTTGAGCCACTTCTTCTCCCGCGTGTCCGGATTTTGTACCTCCCTCCGCCATCCAAGTGTCCGACAGTCGCGACCGCACGCCACGATACCTCACCGTCAGTAGCGGTTGTGTCCCGAAACGGAGGTCCGGAGGCCGCACGGCCACTCGGAGTTTTTGTGCGGATTCGTTCCGGATGAAATGCGGCCCATGGTAGCCCTCGTACGTCGTCATCGAGCTCATAGGGGAGAAGAGAAGAGGGTAGGGCTATCGGCAACCATGCCATCGTCGAGCTCATAGTGCCCATGGATAGGAACCTGCTGCGCATTCAGAGACTAGAGAAGAGCCATCGGCAAGCATGACAACTACAAATAATAGGTTCCGTCTCACATGGGCAGCCCCCAGATGTAACAACGTAAACACAGAATGTAGAAGGCACTGAGTTCAGAATTGTACTCAGACGAGCACAGATGCATGTAACCAAAAACTCAACCCTCGTTAGCCAATTCCTTGGCGGCCAGCTTCAGGCTAGTCATAGTGGGGAGTAACTTACACTAGTGTCATACATATGACACTACTCTATGTTATTACCTTCATATAATGAGGAGTAACATAGAGATAGTGTCATAGCTTATTGTATTTATTAGCTTGTGTACTCATTTTGCCTTGGGATGTGTTATGTGATGGTAACATATTACTATTATGTTGCTCCAAACAACTCTCGCCTCATTAACTACATGCCACATAGACAAACTTATCTTGACATGCGTTATGTTACTATCTAAGTTACTCCCACTATGACCAGCCTCAGAGTAGACAAGGCAGCTGATTGCCGTTGCTTCGTTGCCACCAACGGTAACCACATCGCTGCAGAAAAGCAAGCGATAGATGAATGGTTTGCATTGGGTTAGATGAATACTCCATTATTGCATGTAAGACAATTAATTTCCAGAAAGAAGGACCCAAGACCGAGCATCCGCTTGGACGGTGTATTAGACCTCCTTCAATGCACTAGTGCTAAAATGAGGTGCTAAGCACATTAAAGAGCTAAGCAACTAAAGTCCCCAATGCAATGATGCTTAACTTGTTGTACTTCATTTAATAGCTAAGCATTCTTCATTTAATAGTTTAGCAACTAAAGTTATCCATGCATTGGTGGACTTCTTTCATTTAATAAGTGTTTTTCCTAGGTTCCCGCGCCTGGCATTGTTTCTTCTTGGAGTTACCATGCCCATCTCTCTCCTCTTAATTACCTTTACACATGCATCATCTTTTTTGCCTAAGCCTTAGCACCTGTATAAGTTGGAGCATTGAGAGGGGCCTTAGATCGTCACAAACAGCTAGCAACCCAACAAATGCATTGACATTTTGCGCTGAAGAAGCGGCTTGAGATTCCAACTCAAGCGGACACATGCATCTGCATGTTGATCATTAATTAGCACTAATGACGAAGTGACGAACATGATGGACAGCTTGAGTAGTGTGTATATTCTATGTGCTGCCATGTACTGTCATCAATCCGGCTTTCTTACAAGGACGTCACAGTGTGATGTCTGAATGACGTGACGCTGCACGGGCGTGTTCACCTGGTTCTGCTAACATGATGCCATGCGTATGTGCAGCAGGCAGCAAATTCTAACGGTGCTCAGTGTGTCGTGCTGAGAAAATATATGGGAACGTTCATTCCATAAGATTTCCGTTCTTACAGTGACATGTAGACATTGTCTTTTCTTAATTTGCAATGGCCTGGTTTTTTTTTTTTGCGGGGAGCAATGACCTGGCTTTCAATACATGGAACTAAAGAAAATACTAGGAATATATGGCCAGGCAAGACGACTTGACTTCAATCAAATATACTCCTGGGAAAGATGAGTTTTCTATCATTGTTTCACATGGGCAACTGGGAAAAATTTAGTTTCAAGACTAGTTTTAGCCACTCTTTAGTCAGTGGTGCTTGGAACTTTAGCCTCTTAAGGAAACTATTTTTAGTCAGACTAAAATAAGTCCCTTGAATCCAAGCACCCTCTATATCAGGACTCCAAAGCAAGGGCAAGAGGTAAAATCATCTCTAGCTAGCTACTCAAGGTCGCCAGAAATTAACTGCTAGGCCATCAATTGGAGTTGATATCCTTCGGAAAAAAAACCGTTGGAGTAGACCGCTTGATGCACAAACTAGCTAGTCAAGGTCGTCAAGGGAAATACCTATTCCAGCCTGGCAGTAACCTGTGCTCAGATTCAAAACAATACTCCTAGGACAAGCGGCCGAGTCTGGAATGGTTCCACATCTCACTTTTTTGTGTGTGCACATCGATCTAGCCGTCTGAGAGAGAGAGAGAGCCCCATTGCCCTTCCAAGCAAGAGAGAAAGCAAGAAAGTGAGAGAGACACACATCACCGACCCAGATGGATGTCTCAAGTGCTATGCAATGGTGGGAGGAGTGGCAGCTGCGCTTCCTCGTCCTAGGCAGCCTCTTGATGCATATGTTCGTCGCATACGCTGAAAGGCTGCGTCGCAAGCCCAAGCTAAGGGTGTTCCTATGGTTGGCGTACGTAGGCAGCGATGCCCTGTCGATCTACGCTCTCGCAACCCTCTTCGGTCGCCAGAAGAAGCTGGCGGTGGACGGGGGAAGCAGAGGTCTGGAGGTCATATGGGCACCCATCCTCCTCGTCCACCTTGGCGGCCAGTGGAGCGTGACTGCCTACAGCCTCGAAGACAATGAGCTATGGCGGCGGCATGTCCTCACACTAATGACTCAGGTAACGATCGCTTTGTATGTCTTCTGCAAGTGGTGGTCGGGAGGGGGGAAGTTGCTGGCGGCGGCGGTTTTGCAGTTCATAGTTGGCATCGTCAGATTTGCCCAGAAGCCATGGCTCCTAAGGAGAGCTAGCATCAATACCCTCAAGGCAGAGAGCTCTCTCCGGCCAAGAAAAGGAGGAATTGTAGCTTCATTGTGGACATGGTGTACTAGCGATTTCTTTAAATTTGAAGAAGCAAAGATGGTTGGATGGAGGGAACGACAAGAAAGAGAATCACTCCACAAGTTTGTTGAAGAAGCAAGCAAGTCTGTGCTGCTGGCAACGCAGACGGAGACAGCTGAAGACGTTATGGGAATCCTGGGATCAGGAATCGGTCACACCAATTATTTTCTTGAAGTCATTACGGCATACTCTGCTCGGCTAAGGGAGCTGCAGCAATTCATCAAGCTTGATTGCTCGAGTGGAACCAACACCATACACAATTACATCCACACAAAATACTTAGCCATGTATACCGGAATGAGAGCAGCCAACAGTCCTCTTAGCGGTATATTGCGTCAATTTTTTATTTTTTTTGAAAAGGGGTGCAACCCCAGCCTCTGCATCAATAAGATGCATACGGCTCATAATATTAAAATAGAGAGTGTCACAAAATCTTCAGCAGGTTTAAAGTAAAAAAGACGACAAGCCGCTCAGACGAGCGTAAACATAAAGCCACAACCGGCTGGCAAAAAATAGGAGCACTACATGCCTATCCTATTACATGACCGCCATCCAAACCGGTTGAAAATAACCCGAGCTACCATCTCCCATCGGGTAGACGCAGTAGCCAAATGCCCCCTGTCCTCCATCGGAGTGAGTAGCGACCACATACGGATCAACGCTGTGGCCCTGAAGATAACCTGCAAAAAATGAAAGTTCGTTGCTCTGTTAAAAACCAAATCATTTCTGCAGTTCCATACTGCCCATAACAAGGCACACGCGCCAACACGAATGAGTCTTGCTAAAACCAAGTCTACCCCATC
The DNA here is from genome assembly GCF_018294505.1 of Triticum aestivum. Lineage (NCBI taxonomy): Eukaryota > Viridiplantae > Streptophyta > Magnoliopsida > Poales > Poaceae > Triticum > Triticum aestivum. Next base: position 713,913,096 of record NC_057810.1, on the reverse strand, counting down.
AAGCCATGTTCCAAACAACATATTGATAGAAGTAGGTGGAATAATATTGAAGGCAATATGAATCGAACGCCAAAGAAGCTTAGCCAGTGGACAATCCAGAAAGAGGTGCTACCATCCATTTCTATAGCCTCAGTGGTGCTCTTCGCCAGGAGCCACAAGGATGGTTACAGTGTGAACGACATCTGGGTGACATACATTGTCTTCTGTCACTCAGCTGTGCAGGAGTTCTCTCCATGGTTGATGGCGTTCTACTTCTTATTTTGCCGCCCAAAATGCATGGGGCCAATTGTTAGTATACAGAAGATGGTTCCGCAGTACAACCTATTGTCCTACTGTGCACACAAGAAGAAGCCCACCATTTTGATGAAACTTGCCACCTTCAGTTTTCTAAGGGAGCTCGTCAGCAAACATGCGTGCATTCAGGAGACAGATTCATTGAGCGGCATTATATGGGCAGTTTTCTCATATACGAAATTTGGGTGGACAGAGTACATCCAGGGAGATGTTGCTAGATACAAGAGATTCAATAATTTTAGGGGACAGTGGATCCTAAGTTGCCACGGTATGATGGAACGGATAGGATGGAGCGTCAGCATGCAGTTTGACGAGAGCGTCCTTGTGTGGCACATTGCTACCGACCTCTGCGTCTACTCCGTCAACACATCACCACAAGGAGAACAAGCAGCACGGATGAGCAAGGACATATCCAACTACATGATGCACCTGTTTTCCATTCATCCTGAGATGCTGATTCCTGGCGCCAGATCAGCCTTATTCTACCTTGCCATTGAGGACATCGAGCTGCTCTTGAAGGATAGCGAGGTACTGCTTGACAAAGAAGAAATTCTCGTACGGGAAATTCTCAAGGCAAGGAAAACAGAAGACACCCTGATGCACGATGCATGCAAACTCGCTGAGGCACTCATGGAGCTAGGCGAGGAGGAGAGGTGGTCTGTGATCGGAAAAGTATGGATGGAGTTGCTATGCTATTCTACTAGCAGATGCAGGGGCTACCTGCACGCCAAGGGCCTCGGTGAAGGTGATCTGTTTGGTACCTGGATCTGGGTCATGTGGTCCTTCATGGGGATGGAGACTTGGGTTGAGAGGTATCATAGGTTGGAAGATCCTGAAGAAGGCGGAGAGATGGGACGGAAAGGTGAAGAAGGAAAAGCAGCAGAGGAAGGACAACAGCAAGATGGAGGAGCACAAGCACCAGCGCACCCTCAAGTGCCCCATGCCCTCCTTCCTCTGAGCTCTATAGAGATTTCCATAGCCTAAGAGCTGGTGCTTGTGGAAAATTGCAGGTTCAAGTCCGTTTCATTTGCCTTAAGGGTGCGCTCTTCCGTTGCGTCATTTCTTAGCTGCTTGTTTAAATCCGTGTGTTTATCATTCTCACTTTTATTTATGGTTACCTAAATGTCCTTTTCCTGAAAGTGTCCATGCATGTGCTCCTCCTGTTGTGATTAATAAACTGCCCGAGTGTGATAGCAGTCGTCAGTCTTTGACATGCATACTTGTGCTTTTTCTTTTTCCATTGTGATGGATGTAGTATGATGTAGTCACCTTGACAATGTGCCTTTCTCCGGTGTGATATGATAGAAGTTATATACTGTATATGCCTTCTTCCAATGCAGCTGTGTGTGTGCGCTAGCTGACTGTTTGGCATAGACTTAACACAGACCTGCTAAGAGCATCTCCGGCCGCGTCACCAACAAAGCCTCCCAGGCGACTTTTCGGCCGCCGGCACCAAAAAATTGGCTCAGTCGCGCCCCCAGGGGCCCATTTTTCGCCGACTCGGGCCGAAATTGGCGCCAGCGGACCCAACTCAAAACCGGTGCGTTGGGGGGCGCTCGGGAGTGCCGGGCGAATATTTTTTGGCGCAAAAGCGCCGTGGGCCAGCCGTGTCAGCGACTCGACTCGCTTCTCGCCGCTTCGTCGTCCTCATCGCCTCGTTTCCCGTGGCGAATCAATGTCAAAGCTGCGCGCACTGCCGCGCCGGTCAGCCTCCATTGATGCCTCACGGGCGGCGGCAGTGAAGGCCGGGCGACGCGCGTCCCCTCGCCCGCCAAGCCTCCCGTCACGCGTAACGCGCCGGCCAAGCCCACGGCGCGGCGCCTCCGCCTATATAAGCCGAGAACCAGCGTGCCGGAGACACGCACAAACACTTCACCGCCGACGCGCCCACTTCTCCGCCTTCTCCTCTCGCCGTCTCCAGCTCAAAAGGATGGCCGAGCGCTTCCCAGGCGACGGCGCGGCGGCGAATGGCTTCGGGCGCCGCCATCTGCACGAGGACGAGGCTCGCCTCCTCTTCGAGGCCGAGTACCCGGCCCCGCCGGACATGCGGGTGCCCGGGGCGTGGAGGATCAGTGCTGGCGGCGTGCCGGTGTCACCACCACCAACCGGGGCGGCGCGGCGTGCGGAGATCGCACGCATCCGCGCGTCCCTGCCGCGGGCGGCGAGGGAAGGCCCGCGGTACACCCCTGACAGCCCGCTCTGGGAGCCCTACTTCCGCCGCCGACACGCCGAGCAGCTCGAGGCGACGAACGGCGTCGTGCCCTCCGGCAGGCTCAAATCCGAGGGCCGGCGCCGGTGGTGGGGCGTTCCCGGCCGCACGCTGGAGGCCGTCCTCGAGTACATCAAGGGCGGCAACACGCTGCGCCTCGAGTATCCCGCTCCCCCGACCTTCTTTCGCCGCCGTGGGAGCTCCTGGACGACGAGGCGTATGGAGCGGCCCGGCGCATCCTCCTCCTCCTCCGACCGCTCGTGGACTCTCCCTGCCTCCGCCCTATCAAGCCGGAGCCCCAGGACACGCCGGTCAACGCGTGCACCCGCAGCTCCGGCGTCCGAATCGGCGACTCCACCCCCCCCCCCCCCCCCCAACCGGCCGCTTCGTCCTCGTCGAGCCCAAGCCGGAGCCCAGCCTCCCCGCGGAGTAAGAGGAGATAGCCCGGCGCGGCTTCTCCGACGAGGACGCCCTGCAGTGGGGCGGGACGACTACCTCCACGACGAGATGGTCCGGCAGCGCCGGGCCCTGGAGGAGATCGAAGCCCGCAAGCGCGGGCGCGAGGACGAGCACGGCATCGTCATCCTCGACAGCGACAATGACGAGGACGCCCCCGGACCGTCCAACCCGCCGCCAACCGGGGGAGGGATGCAGCAGGGACGGCGACGGCGGAGGCGGCGCCGCCGCCGCCGCCGCGCCGACGATGACGACGACGGCGGGTGGCGGCGACTACACGCAGTTCTACAGCCTCCTCGGCATGTAGAACTGCGAGGACGGGCGGCGGGCGGCGGGGAACGGCGAGGCAGACGCGCGAGGAGCGGCGATGGAGACGGCGAGTGGCGGCCCCTAGTAGTTTACAAGGACAATATGAAAGAGTCTCAAGATTACAAGGGCAATCTTAGCTTTACTCAACTTTTGATGGTAATCTTGCCCATATAATTAGTCTAGAAATTTAGGGGATGGCAATTATTCTTATAAATACTTACTTATTTAATTCAATTTCCAGGGACCAATTACGGATGATCTATTTACTGGGTCGTGGTGAAGTGCTACTGTTTTTGGGCAACCACGTGCTCTTTACTTGAATGAGAGCACAAACAAGCATGGTTTTGTGAAATTTGGCCATTCAGTTCAGTTTAGGTTCTAGTTGACCAATCAGTTTTTTCATGCATTTCAGAGATATACTCCGTGGGTTGGCATCTATTTTGTTCAATGCACCTGCAATTTCTGTATACATGCTCATTTACATTCAGCAGCCAAAGCAGGCATTATGACATGCAAATCATTTTATTATTGGAAGGACATGCTCACAAATTGTCAATAGCAGGTGCTATCCTCTTTAATTAACAACACATGTTATATGCTTTCAAATTGACAACCTTATATCACAACCGTTCAATTCTGTGCATTTCTATCAGTTCTGTCCGATTTGCACACACACTCTGTTTACTGGAACAATTCTTCAGCCAAAACAAACATTCAAGAATGCAGGAACATTTTCCATACAAATCTGCTCAACTCTGCACATGTACAAGTACCACTCAAGTCGGACCAATTCTGCAAATGTAGAAGTACAAACTAGAACGGTAATTCAATCATAACATTCATTCAAAATGCTGTTGTATAGCTTCTCTCTTTTTACTTTGAAAACATTCGTACATCAAGACGCAGTACAAGTAGCAGAGCAGATGGCCCGCAAAAGCCTTGACGAGGTTGGCTTCGTGGCCTCGGCAGCTCGGCGGCGTCTATGGCGCCGGCTCCGCAGCTCCACGGCCTCGACGGCGCCATCTCTCCACGGCCTCGATAGCTCCGACGCATCGCGCCCTGGACGAGGCAGCTGCTGGCTCCGCTGCCTCCACTGGTAGGCGCCCTGACACCTGGACGAAGCAGCGGCTGTCTGCCGCCTCCACAGCTAGGCGGCGTCCCGTCCTCCCGGAGCTGCTCCTCCCCGCCAGCGAACCCTAAGGCGAGGCGAGAGTTTCTTTTTTTTAACGAGACGAGAGCTCAGGCGATGAATCGATGGGTGTCGTCCTGTTGGGCCGGATGGGCTGCTTGTGTTCGGGTGGACACCAACGACAGAGAAGGAAAGAGCGCACCTCACACTAGTCGTCAGATCGCCAACGGACGACGCAACGCGTACTACTTCCCTCGGCAGTAGATCGATCTAAGTCAGAGGATCTCGTTCCAAAGAACTGGGCCTAGCCTTATCTCCTTCACTAGTCCTCTATACAATGGCCCTCAGATTTCTTGAAAGGTTTGGTCTCTACAGATGATATGATCAACATAAGTATTTGCAATTATGAGAACAACATTTTTTTCACGTTCATTTGATGAGAGAATCAAATTAAGAGAGCTTGATTGCAGTAGCACATGCGCTGAAGTACGTTGTTGACATAATTTTCCCGCATTCTTATGCTGGGTTCCACTATTCATGTCATAATAATTTGTTAAAGTAGGGACTTATTTTTTTACTCCTTTCTTTGCATGTCCAGGGCCTTACTGGACCATGGATCCTCTGTAATTCAGATGATTAAATTTTCACTGAAATAATATGCAGGTCCCCGTGCAAAAAATAAAATAAAAATTCTGGATTTACAGTGAGAACTCAGGAGCAAGACTTCAAGAGTGTATGAGGATATTTGATAACGCTGTCACTGATTGGCAGACACCAACCGGACATTCATCCGATGAGCTCGAAACTGCAATGTGTTATCACTATGCCATGCATGTCTACGGCCTCACTCGCAATGTCTTCTCTTCTCCTGCATAGAACAAATGGACAATCAAGGCATGCAACTTATAGAAAATACACATGAGCTCCTAGGTGCTCCACCCCTCTATATGAATATTAAATTAAAAAAATCCCAGAAAATTCAAAAAAAAGGGATCTTGGGATATCAAACTTGTGTGCCCAATCTACTCCCGTGTGAAACTTCATGAAAAATATCCGAAAATGTATCCATGGCGAAGAAAATACAGTTCGACCTACGATCCATCCAAGCAGAATTTTTTATACATAGGAGTTTCTGTCCTTTTTTACTGAGAATAGCATCGGATGTCATCTTTTCACGAAACTTCATAAGAGAGTAGATTGGGTACCCGGGTTTGATATCCCAAAATCCAGAGTTTTTTCAATTTTTCCCGGTATTATTTTGAATTTAATGTTCATATAGAGGGTGGAGCACCCATGACTCCATGAGCTCCAAATCCTCTTCATGAAACTTACCAACAATTTTTAGCGACTATCTTATTATGTGTTATTAATATTTTTACCGCCAACATATGCACAGTGCTGTAGAACAGTAATGTTGTCATATGTAGTATTGCAAAACCTACAAGCTGTTGTCATGTGCAAGACTAACAGTATATAGGGGTATTTGACAATATTGTCACATACTGGTACTGCGAGATGCTAATGGGATATTCATCTGATGAGTTCAACACTGCAGAGTCTGTGGGTTGTATGTGTGGTATCAGTTTATTCTCTGTGCACAAGGGGATTTCTTTACTTCACCCACTCATCGACAGTGTGTCTTCTATCCTCCTCGATAGGAACTTGCTGCATATTCAGAACACAGAGAAGAGGGCCAAGCCATCAGCAATTCAGCAGCCATGGCAACTTCAAGAAATCTTTCGAGTGATTCAAATGCTTTACCACTTCTCTTCCGTGTGAAGTGAACTCTAGGTTGTAAAAGATGTTGTCGCGTATTTTTTTCGAAAAGTGGGGTATGCCCCAGCCTCTGCATCTGAATGATGCATACGACCAATATTATTAATAAGCAAAATATCCAACATAAGTCTCCAAGTCTCGTGTTAAGTAATGGAATTATTATTGTCTATAATATTGATATTATTTTCCATGTTATGATTGCAACACTGAACCTCCAAAATATATAAATCCATTGCAGCATACATTGTAAACCATGCCATCGATAGATGATGATGGCTAGTCATGACCCACAGCATAGCAAAGCTCTCTAATTCTCCTAGGACGAGTACTAAATTGCCATCAAAATATCCTTTGCCGCTTTCAGTTCAGCAGGCAGGAGTCTAGCAATCAGCTCCTTGAGAACAGATGGGCAACTGCTTTTGAGATGCTCGTAGCCATCGCTTGCTATCATCGCCTCCAAATTGGAAGGACAAGTGAGAAAATGCAAACATACTTCCTTGAGACCATGGCAGCTATGTTGCTCAGCCAAAACCAAACTGGTCGCCACAGTGCTGGAGTCAATGTAGCTGCGCAGTTTATCCTCACAGATAAGCTTCAGCCTCTGAACATCATACCTGTCCGCCGCTACAAGGAGGTGGCTAGCTGCCACACCTTGATTGTCTCCCTCATGACTCATCTGCGGGAGGGAGTCGGTGTATATGAAGTGGAGCAAGGATCCGAACACGTCGGCTTCCATATCATCAACTATAATCTGATCATCAGAACTCCCCTTCATGGCGCCGAAGAGCTGCACCTTGAACACAGGCGACCGAGCAGCGAGCACGGACCGATGGGCCAAGAAGGTCTTGCCGTCGACTTGAAAGGTCACGTCCGTTCCATCCCCACTCTTCAGAAGGTCGCCGAGATGTCGGTGCAAGTCGCTCGAGGGAACCACAACGAACTGGCCATTTTCTTTGCCTTTGAACTTCTTCATCACGGTGACATCGCACCGGATGGTGAAGCAGTCGTCTATCAGGTGCGGCGATCGCTCCAGATCCTCCGGCTTGATGAAATTGACGACGCCCCAGGCTGATCCTTTGCCTGGGAAGACATGTTCAGGGATGGTGTGGCTGTACGATGGAACTGGGACGCCGTCCTTGTCGAGTAAACAGAACCTGACCTTCGCCTTCACGTCTTTTGCATCGGCAGAATCGAGAACCAGGTAGACGGACACTAGAACTCCATTTTTGGGGACGTACCTCAGGATCCAGTCGTGACCTCCGACGCAGAAAGGGGGGGATGTCACGCCCTCGTAGTCCTTGATCAGCCTTTTGGTTCTAGAGTATCCGTCTATCTTGAAGGCATACGATCTTTCCTCGGACTCGGCTACAATGGCAGGAGAAATCTTGCAGTGCTCAGCCATTCCGGTGGTGGGATGGATGGATGGATGGGGAACATGCATGGGAAGAAAGGTTTTGCTGCGTGCGTTTATATAGAGGTGTACGCGGGAAGTTCGATCGATTGGTTTCACCTTCAGTTTTAATGAAAACGTCGGATTTAATTTGCGCACTTCCATCTAGATGTTCTCGTTGGCGCAATTTGTTGTCATTTACTACTCGTTTACCTCCACTAAGATGTACTCCCTCCGTCCGAAAATACTTGTCATCAAAATGGACAAAAAGGGATGTATCTAGAACTAAAATACATCTAGATACATCCCCTTTTATTCATTTTGATGACAAGTATTTCCGGACGGAGGGAGTATATATTTTATTGGAAAATGAAGGGTTTGCATTGTGTACGTTTATACAACGCTGACCCGTAGTACTCCTCTAAACTTGATCATGGGCAGCCCGGCCCAAATGACCCGGCTCGAAAAATACGGGCTGGGACAGGCTCGGGCTTTGTTCTGCAGCCCAAAAGGATATTTGGGCCGGGATTGGGCTTTGCTTTTCAGGTTGAGCCTACACGTGAAATCACAAGGAAGCATCATTTGGGCCGGAGTTTTGGGCTTCGGGCTTGCGTTCGGCCCAGGCTAACACACATATTTTTGGGCTTTGGGATGGACTCAGTCTTGAAATTTGGGATTTGGGCTTTTTGATGCTTGGCCTGAAATCCACCCGTTTACTCCTCGTGAGAAAAATTTCAAACCCACACGCCATCCACAGTTTCATCATTCGATATACTCCCTCCGTTCCTAAATATCTGTCTTTCCAAAGATTTCAACAAGTGACTACATACGGAGCAAAATGAGTGAATCTACACTCTAAAATATGTCTATATACATTCGTACGTGGTAGTTCATTTGAAATCTCTAGAAAGACAAATATTTAGGACCGGAGGGAGTATTAAAGAACTGCAAGATTGCAAGCCCAAGAAACCTTCTATGTCGAACCAAGTGGTAGCAAGGCAACCACAGGCTAGGTGGACTCCACCCATGCAGGGCGTGGCCAAGATCAGAGTGGATGCAGGGGTAGCGCGCGAGATTAATGAAGGTACTTTCAGCGTTGTATGCAGAGATTCGGCGGGCATGTTCCTAGGCGCATCTGCGATCAAGTACTCTGGCGTTACAGACCCGGCTATGTTGGAGGCGCTAGCCAATCGGGAGGCCCTAGCCCTTGCACTAGACCTCTCACTATCTCATGTAGAGATCGCCTCAGACTGCCAGGGTGTTGTTAACAATATCAAGCAGGGAATTGGAGGAACACACGCCAACATCATCAAGGAGATCTTAGCTACCTCGAGCCAGTTCCACCATTGCTCCTTCATCTTCGAAGGGAGAGATACCAACTTCGAGGCACGCGCCTTGCTAGACATACTTTTAGTATTGAGAGGGGCCACCATGTTTGGCTACTTCATCCCCCGGACTTAGCTTGTATTACTATGAACATTCTTGATTAATTAATAAAATGTGTTTAGACCTTGGACTCCGTTTACTCCTCCTAGACGACACGCTCCAAACTCCACTGGGATCCAGAAAGGACGTCGGCTCATTTTTATGTGTCTTCCGACTGATTGGTACTAGATATCTCTAATTGAACTTATAAAGTTTAGCCTCTCAAATGCCTCCTCGAGCCTTAACTCCTTTAATTTGAGGAGTTAAAAAATGGTTCCCGGCCGAAATCCCATAAGTTAACTCGTTAAAAAATTTTGTACCCGAATTAAATTCAAACATAAAGTTAAACTACTTGATTGCATAATTAAACAAAGCTTGCACATCATACCGTAGCATAATTAGACGTTTCGTCACTAGTTCATACATCGATACTACAACAGCACTACTTGTCGTCACCGCCATAGGGGCAGTACGCGTCAGAGTCGTCTGAGAGGCACAATAGTCCGGAGAGAGAGGGATCATCCCCTCCCACTTGAGGGGCCAGCCTCATCGTCGTTGGTGTTAGGCCAAGTCGATGACATCTCCTCCTCCTCGTTGGAGGGCTCAACCAAGAGCTCATCAAACATCTCGTCATTCTTGGACTGGAACCATGCTTGGCTCTCGGCAAGGAGCTGCAGGTTCTTCAAGTTGAGCTCAACCATGAAGGCTGCATCGGCGCGCTCGACCTCAAGCTAGTTCTCGTCCTTGCGGTGCTTCTTCTCCTCGGAACGGGTGACCATACCAATAGGAGGGGCGATGGAGTCCACAGCAGGGGCGTCAACGGGGCAGTTAAGCTTCGCTCGCCTCCCGAGGTAGCGGACCGCCATGATGTTGTACGCACGCACCTCCTCCACGATGGCGAATGTGTTGAGCCACTTCTTCTCCCGCGTGTCCGGATTTTGTACCTCCCTCCGCCATCCAAGTGTCCGACAGTCGCGACCGCACGCCACGATACCTCACCGTCAGTAGCGGTTGTGTCCCGAAACGGAGGTCCGGAGGCCGCACGGCCACTCGGAGTTTTTGTGCGGATTCGTTCCGGATGAAATGCGGCCCATGGTAGCCCTCGTACGTCGTCATCGAGCTCATAGGGGAGAAGAGAAGAGGGTAGGGCTATCGGCAACCATGCCATCGTCGAGCTCATAGTGCCCATGGATAGGAACCTGCTGCGCATTCAGAGACTAGAGAAGAGCCATCGGCAAGCATGACAACTACAAATAATAGGTTCCGTCTCACATGGGCAGCCCCCAGATGTAACAACGTAAACACAGAATGTAGAAGGCACTGAGTTCAGAATTGTACTCAGACGAGCACAGATGCATGTAACCAAAAACTCAACCCTCGTTAGCCAATTCCTTGGCGGCCAGCTTCAGGCTAGTCATAGTGGGGAGTAACTTACACTAGTGTCATACATATGACACTACTCTATGTTATTACCTTCATATAATGAGGAGTAACATAGAGATAGTGTCATAGCTTATTGTATTTATTAGCTTGTGTACTCATTTTGCCTTGGGATGTGTTATGTGATGGTAACATATTACTATTATGTTGCTCCAAACAACTCTCGCCTCATTAACTACATGCCACATAGACAAACTTATCTTGACATGCGTTATGTTACTATCTAAGTTACTCCCACTATGACCAGCCTCAGAGTAGACAAGGCAGCTGATTGCCGTTGCTTCGTTGCCACCAACGGTAACCACATCGCTGCAGAAAAGCAAGCGATAGATGAATGGTTTGCATTGGGTTAGATGAATACTCCATTATTGCATGTAAGACAATTAATTTCCAGAAAGAAGGACCCAAGACCGAGCATCCGCTTGGACGGTGTATTAGACCTCCTTCAATGCACTAGTGCTAAAATGAGGTGCTAAGCACATTAAAGAGCTAAGCAACTAAAGTCCCCAATGCAATGATGCTTAACTTGTTGTACTTCATTTAATAGCTAAGCATTCTTCATTTAATAGTTTAGCAACTAAAGTTATCCATGCATTGGTGGACTTCTTTCATTTAATAAGTGTTTTTCCTAGGTTCCCGCGCCTGGCATTGTTTCTTCTTGGAGTTACCATGCCCATCTCTCTCCTCTTAATTACCTTTACACATGCATCATCTTTTTTGCCTAAGCCTTAGCACCTGTATAAGTTGGAGCATTGAGAGGGGCCTTAGATCGTCACAAACAGCTAGCAACCCAACAAATGCATTGACATTTTGCGCTGAAGAAGCGGCTTGAGATTCCAACTCAAGCGGACACATGCATCTGCATGTTGATCATTAATTAGCACTAATGACGAAGTGACGAACATGATGGACAGCTTGAGTAGTGTGTATATTCTATGTGCTGCCATGTACTGTCATCAATCCGGCTTTCTTACAAGGACGTCACAGTGTGATGTCTGAATGACGTGACGCTGCACGGGCGTGTTCACCTGGTTCTGCTAACATGATGCCATGCGTATGTGCAGCAGGCAGCAAATTCTAACGGTGCTCAGTGTGTCGTGCTGAGAAAATATATGGGAACGTTCATTCCATAAGATTTCCGTTCTTACAGTGACATGTAGACATTGTCTTTTCTTAATTTGCAATGGCCTGGTTTTTTTTTTTTGCGGGGAGCAATGACCTGGCTTTCAATACATGGAACTAAAGAAAATACTAGGAATATATGGCCAGGCAAGACGACTTGACTTCAATCAAATATACTCCTGGGAAAGATGAGTTTTCTATCATTGTTTCACATGGGCAACTGGGAAAAATTTAGTTTCAAGACTAGTTTTAGCCACTCTTTAGTCAGTGGTGCTTGGAACTTTAGCCTCTTAAGGAAACTATTTTTAGTCAGACTAAAATAAGTCCCTTGAATCCAAGCACCCTCTATATCAGGACTCCAAAGCAAGGGCAAGAGGTAAAATCATCTCTAGCTAGCTACTCAAGGTCGCCAGAAATTAACTGCTAGGCCATCAATTGGAGTTGATATCCTTCGGAAAAAAAACCGTTGGAGTAGACCGCTTGATGCACAAACTAGCTAGTCAAGGTCGTCAAGGGAAATACCTATTCCAGCCTGGCAGTAACCTGTGCTCAGATTCAAAACAATACTCCTAGGACAAGCGGCCGAGTCTGGAATGGTTCCACATCTCACTTTTTTGTGTGTGCACATCGATCTAGCCGTCTGAGAGAGAGAGAGAGCCCCATTGCCCTTCCAAGCAAGAGAGAAAGCAAGAAAGTGAGAGAGACACACATCACCGACCCAGATGGATGTCTCAAGTGCTATGCAATGGTGGGAGGAGTGGCAGCTGCGCTTCCTCGTCCTAGGCAGCCTCTTGATGCATATGTTCGTCGCATACGCTGAAAGGCTGCGTCGCAAGCCCAAGCTAAGGGTGTTCCTATGGTTGGCGTACGTAGGCAGCGATGCCCTGTCGATCTACGCTCTCGCAACCCTCTTCGGTCGCCAGAAGAAGCTGGCGGTGGACGGGGGAAGCAGAGGTCTGGAGGTCATATGGGCACCCATCCTCCTCGTCCACCTTGGCGGCCAGTGGAGCGTGACTGCCTACAGCCTCGAAGACAATGAGCTATGGCGGCGGCATGTCCTCACACTAATGACTCAGGTAACGATCGCTTTGTATGTCTTCTGCAAGTGGTGGTCGGGAGGGGGGAAGTTGCTGGCGGCGGCGGTTTTGCAGTTCATAGTTGGCATCGTCAGATTTGCCCAGAAGCCATGGCTCCTAAGGAGAGCTAGCATCAATACCCTCAAGGCAGAGAGCTCTCTCCGGCCAAGAAAAGGAGGAATTGTAGCTTCATTGTGGACATGGTGTACTAGCGATTTCTTTAAATTTGAAGAAGCAAAGATGGTTGGATGGAGGGAACGACAAGAAAGAGAATCACTCCACAAGTTTGTTGAAGAAGCAAGCAAGTCTGTGCTGCTGGCAACGCAGACGGAGACAGCTGAAGACGTTATGGGAATCCTGGGATCAGGAATCGGTCACACCAATTATTTTCTTGAAGTCATTACGGCATACTCTGCTCGGCTAAGGGAGCTGCAGCAATTCATCAAGCTTGATTGCTCGAGTGGAACCAACACCATACACAATTACATCCACACAAAATACTTAGCCATGTATACCGGAATGAGAGCAGCCAACAGTCCTCTTAGCGGTATATTGCGTCAATTTTTTATTTTTTTTGAAAAGGGGTGCAACCCCAGCCTCTGCATCAATAAGATGCATACGGCTCATAATATTAAAATAGAGAGTGTCACAAAATCTTCAGCAGGTTTAAAGTAAAAAAGACGACAAGCCGCTCAGACGAGCGTAAACATAAAGCCACAACCGGCTGGCAAAAAATAGGAGCACTACATGCCTATCCTATTACATGACCGCCATCCAAACCGGTTGAAAATAACCCGAGCTACCATCTCCCATCGGGTAGACGCAGTAGCCAAATGCCCCCTGTCCTCCATCGGAGTGAGTAGCGACCACATACGGATCAACGCTGTGGCCCTGAAGATAACCTGCAAAAAATGAAAGTTCGTTGCTCTGTTAAAAACCAAATCATTTCTGCAGTTCCATACTGCCCATAACAAGGCACACGCGCCAACACGAATGAGTCTTGCTAAAACCAAGTCTACCCCATCAAGCCATGTTCCAAACAACATATTGATAGAAGTAGGTGGAATAATATTGAAGGCAATATGAATCGAACGCCAAAGAAGCTTAGCCAGTGGACAATCCAGAAAGAGGTGCTACCATCCATTTCTATAGCCTCAGTGGTGCTCTTCGCCAGGAGCCACAAGGATGGTTACAGTGTGAACGACATCTGGGTGACATACATTGTCTTCTGTCACTCAGCTGTGCAGGAGTTCTCTCCATGGTTGATGGCGTTCTACTTCTTATTTTGCCGCCCAAAATGCATGGGGCCAATTGTTAGTATACAGAAGATGGTTCCGCAGTACAACCTATTGTCCTACTGTGCACACAAGAAGAAGCCCACCATTTTGATGAAACTTGCCACCTTCAGTTTTCTAAGGGAGCTCGTCAGCAAACATGCGTGCATTCAGGAGACAGATTCATTGAGCGGCATTATATGGGCAGTTTTCTCATATACGAAATTTGGGTGGACAGAGTACATCCAGGGAGATGTTGCTAGATACAAGAGATTCAATAATTTTAGGGGACAGTGGATCCTAAGTTGCCACGGTATGATGGAACGGATAGGATGGAGCGTCAGCATGCAGTTTGACGAGAGCGTCCTTGTGTGGCACATTGCTACCGACCTCTGCGTCTACTCCGTCAACACATCACCACAAGGAGAACAAGCAGCACGGATGAGCAAGGACATATCCAACTACATGATGCACCTGTTTTCCATTCATCCTGAGATGCTGATTCCTGGCGCCAGATCAGCCTTATTCTACCTTGCCATTGAGGACATCGAGCTGCTCTTGAAGGATAGCGAGGTACTGCTTGACAAAGAAGAAATTCTCGTACGGGAAATTCTCAAGGCAAGGAAAACAGAAGACACCCTGATGCACGATGCATGCAAACTCGCTGAGGCACTCATGGAGCTAGGCGAGGAGGAGAGGTGGTCTGTGATCGGAAAAGTATGGATGGAGTTGCTATGCTATTCTACTAGCAGATGCAGGGGCTACCTGCACGCCAAGGGCCTCGGTGAAGGTGATCTGTTTGGTACCTGGATCTGGGTCATGTGGTCCTTCATGGGGATGGAGACTTGGGTTGAGAGGTATCATAGGTTGGAAGATCCTGAAGAAGGCGGAGAGATGGGACGGAAAGGTGAAGAAGGAAAAGCAGCAGAGGAAGGACAACAGCAAGATGGAGGAGCACAAGCACCAGCGCACCCTCAAGTGCCCCATGCCCTCCTTCCTCTGAGCTCTATAGAGATTTCCATAGCCTAAGAGCTGGTGCTTGTGGAAAATTGCAGGTTCAAGTCCGTTTCATTTGCCTTAAGGGTGCGCTCTTCCGTTGCGTCATTTCTTAGCTGCTTGTTTAAATCCGTGTGTTTATCATTCTCACTTTTATTTATGGTTAACTAAATGTCCTTTTCCTGAAAGTGTCCATGCATGTGCTCCTCCTGTTGTGATTAATAAACTGCCCGAGTGTGATAGCAGTCGTCAGTCTTTGACATGCATACTTGTGCTTTTTCTTTTTCCATTGTGATGGATGTAGTATGATGTAGTCACCTTGACAATGTGCCTTTCTCCGGTGTGATATGATAGAAGTTATATACTGTATATGCCTTCTTCCAATGCAGCTGTGTGTGTGTGCTAGCTGACTGTTTGGGATAGACTTAACACAGACCTGCTAAGAGCATCTCCGGCCGCGTCACCAACAAAGCCTCCCAGGCGACTTTTCGGCCGCCGGCACCAAAAAATTGGCTCAGTCGCGCCCCCAGGGGCCCATTTTTCGCCGACTCGGGCCGAAATTGGCGCCAGCGGACCCAACTCAAAACCGGTGCGTTGGGGGGCGCTCGGGAGTGCCGGGCGAATATTTTTTGGCGCAAAAGCGCCGTGGGCCAGCCGTGTCAGCGACTCGACTCGCTTCTCGCCGCTTCGTCGTCCTCATCGCCTCGTTTCCCGCGGCGAATCAATGTCAAAGCTGCGCGCACTGCCGCGCCGGTCAGCCTCCATTGATGCCTCACGGGCGGCGGCAGTGAAGGCCGGGCGACGCGCGTCCCCTCGCCCGCCAAGCCTCCCATCACGCGTAACGCGCCGGCCAAGCCCACGGCGCGGCGCCTCCGCCTATATAAGCCGAGAACCAGCGTGCCGGAGACACGCACAAACACTTCACCGCCGACGCGCCCACTTCTCCGCCTTCCTCCTCTCGCCGTCTCCAGCTCAAAAGGATGGCCGAGCGCTTCCCAGGCGACGGCGCGGCGGCGAATGGCTTCGGGCGCCGCCATCTGCACGAGGACGAGGCTCGCCTCCTCTTCGAGGCCGAGTACCCGGCCCCGCCGGACATGCGGGTGCCCGGGGCGTGGAGGATCAGTGCTGGCGGCGTGCCGGTGTCACCACCACCAACCGGGGCGGCGCGGCATGCGGAGATCGCACGCATCCGCGCGTCCCTGCCGCGGGCGGCGAGGGAAGGCCCGCGGTACACCCCTGACAGCCCGCTCTGGGAGCCCTACTTCCGCCGCCGACACGCCGAGCAGCTCGAGGCGACGAACGGCGTCGTGCCCTCCGGCAGGCTCAAATCCGAGGGCCGGCGCCGGTGGTGGGGCGTTCCCGGCCGCACGCTGGAGGCCGTCCTCGAGTACATCAAGGGCGGCAACACGCTGCGCCTCGAGTATCCCGCTCCCCCGACCTTCTTTCGCCGCCGTGGGAGCTCCTGGACGACGAGGCATATGGAGCGGCCCGGCGCATCCTCCTCCTCCTCCGACCGCTCGTGGACTCTCCCTGCCTCCGCCCTATCAAGCCGGAGCCCCAGGACACGCCGGTCAACGCGTGCACCCGCAGCTCCGGCGTCCGAATCGGCGACTCCACCCCCCCCCCCCCCAACCGGCCGCTTCGTCCTCGTCGAGCCCAAGCCGGAGCCCAGCCTCCCCGCGGAGTAAGAGGAGATAGCCCGGCGCGGCTTCTCCGACGAGGACGCCCTGCAGTGGGGCGGGACGACTACCTCCACGACGAGATGGTCCGGCAGCGCCGGGCCCTGGAGGAGATCGAAGCCCGCAAGCGCGGGCGCGAGGACGAGCACGGCATCGTCATCCTCGACAGCGACAATGACGAGGACGCCCCCGGACCGTCCAACCCGCCGCCAACCGGGGGAGGGATGCAGCAGGGACGGCGACGGCGGAGGCGGCGCCGCCGCCGCCGCCGCGCCGACGATGACGACGACGGCGGTGGCGGCGACTACACGCAGTTCTACAGCCTCCTCGGCATGTAGAACTGCGAGGACGGGCGGCGGGCGGCGGGGAACGGCGAGGCAGACGCGCGAGGAGCGGCGATGGAGACGGCGAGTGGCGGCCCCTAGTAGTTTTTTTCTTTTTTTTGTAAAATATGTTTAAGTTTGAACAAACTCACCGAATTTTGCAATGAATTTTTGCCGTGTTTGTGTTGTGTTTAAAATTTTCAAAATAACATGGGTGCCGTGACTGGGGCATCACGCCCCCAGCGCGCGGGTTAGCGCCGGTGCGTCCCCAGGGGGCGATTTTTAGCCCCTCCTGGGGGGCCAATGGCTGGAGATGCTCAAAGGCCGCTCGTGTACTGCTTCTTGCGTCGCTCCCCAGGGCGACGCCAGGGGTCCCAGCCCTAGCGCCGCCAAGCCACCGATCTCGGCATCTCCTACTGCCGCTGCCGTCGGCATTGGCCGTGATGGCGGCGGGCTTGCTACCAGAGTGAAAAATCCAGTGAAAAATGCAGTGAACAATGAGCATTAATTTTAGCAGGATACCTTTAGAGCATCTCCAACAGCCGCGCTATAGCGCCGCGCGCAAAAAACCTTTTAGCGCGCGCGCTGCGGCTGGTTTTGCGCGCCCGCCTGCGCTGGCTCCAGCAGCCGCGCCATAATCCAGCGCGCACGCGCCGTTCCAGCAGAGCACAAAAATACAGCGCGCGCGACTCGCCGGGCATTTTGCATATATGGATATTTTGGACAAAAATGAACATGTAAAATTTGACACAAACAAGTTGATGAATAAAAGTTCATGCCCACAAGTTCATCAAAATCATGCCCACAAGTTCATCCAACCAAGTTCAAATGCAAACTAAAAGTTCAAGACATGAAAGACACATCAAGCTTCATCTTCATCTTCCTCTTCTTCGTCTTCGTCCTCATCTTCCGAAGACGACTCTTCCGCCTCCTAAGATGAACCTTCCTCCCTATCCTCATCACGCACCGCATCACGCACCACATCATGTGAAGCTCCGACGGTGTTGGCAAGATCTTCAATGGCATCTTCATGGGAATGTGTGTGAGAAGCCATGGCGGCCGGAGGTGCACCCATGGCGGCCGGAGGTGCACCCATGCCTCCCATGAGAGAAGCAAAACTCATGCCTCCCATGGCGGCCATAGCGTCGGAGGGTGCTCCAAAGCCACCTATGCCTCCCATGGCGGCTGGAGGTGCACCCATGCCTCCCATGGCGGCCATAGCGTCGGAGGGTGCTCCAAAGCCACCCATGCCTCCCATGGCGGCCGGAGGTGCACCCATGCCTCCCATGCCTCCAAAGCCACCAATGCCTCCCATGGCGCCGAGGCCACCGCCTCCCATGGCGCCGAGGCCACCCATGCCTCCCATGGCGCCGAGGCCACCGCCTCCCATGGCGCCGAAGCCACCCATGCCTCCCATGGCGCCGAGGCCATCGCCACCCATTGCACGAACCAAGGCTCTTTTTCGGATCAAGACTTCTTGTTGGGCAAGATTGACATACTCCTTTTGCGCCGCATTGAGGTTAGATGTGTCCATGAAGAACAAGTGCTTCTCCCATTCCAACAACTTAGCTCGCTCCTCGTTGCTCACTTTCCTCTCCTCCAAAGTCACCTTTCTCTCCTCGGCCGCCACCCTTCTCTCCTCGGCCGCCAACCTCCTCTCCTCGGCCACGGCATCTTGGTTCCTTGCCATTTTCCTCACCTCATTCGCTTCGACCCTTGCCTTCACAATAGCTTCCATAGCATTTTTGAGCTCATCATCTCCTTTCTTCTTCTTCTTTTCGGTTTTGTCTTTCTTGCACCCATCCGGTCGTTTTGGCTTCGAGTATGAAACCGAGTTGGGTGTGGGGCTTCTCTTGCCGTCATCACTTGATGCATCATCCTCCTCCTCATCATCATTCATCTCAATTGCTCGCTTCCGTTTGTTGCTCAAATGCAAATCCTCCAAACCATCACGCTTCTTCCATTTCTCATCATCCTTTAACACTTCATAGCAATGAGGCAAGGTAAAGATCCTGCCTTTCTTGATCTTCCCCTTCTTGGTTGTCCTTGTCTCTTCTTTGAACAAGTTTTGTGCAATGTTGTACTACAAGAAAAACAAAACAAGTTAGCACTTCGGTCACCAAAAACAAGTATGATGAACATATATGAGATGCCACTTACTCGATCATCCTCATTTGTGCCACTTGGGTTAATCTTGTCCACCGACTTTTGCGCGGCCGCCCACTTTTGACAATCCGAGTTGATTGTCGACCATCGGGACCGAAGTGATCTCTCGGAGCGGTAAATTCCACTCTTGTTGTGAGCATTAAAGTGTTCTGTCATTCGCCCCCAATACGCGTCTCTACTTTGATCACCTCCAATGGATGGATCCTTCGACACATGCAAATAAGTGTAGCATAGTAACTTGTCATCGGTGGTGGAGTAATTGCCCGCTCTTCCTCTCGGCGCCTCGACAATTCCCTCACCCTCCTCGTCCACCTCAAACTCATGGTCTTCGAAATGGATGTCATTGGTTTGAGACCAATGCGAATTGTTGGACCCAACACCCATAGTGGACATGTATGCATCATCGTTGAGACTACAATTTTTTTGAACAATGCAAATAAGCTATCTATATGTAAAATGATGATGCATTGAACAAATAAGAAGAAAAAAATACTTGGAAATTTTTTCACCTTGGGGGCATTTCGTCGAACACGTGGTGCGCGTCGGCGGCCGGCTCAACGAGTGAGCTCGCCGGCGCTTCGGTAGCCGCCGCGGCCGTCGAACGCCCTGCAAGCTTTTTTCCCCTCGCCATGCCGGAGCCGTCCGCCGCCTTGTTCTTCTTCGCGGATGTTTTGCCCTTCTTCGCCCGCGCCGCATTGGGTACCTTCTTCGACGGTGCGGCGGCGGCACGGGATGGCGCCGGCGCGACGCCACCCGGCGCCGGCGCCGTAGTCATCCGCGGCGGCAAGAAGAGGCTGCGCGCAAGGCCGACGCTCGGCGGAGCTCCGGCGGTGGCGACGCCAGCGCTCGCCGCGCTAGGGTTTCCGGCGGCGGCGGGGGGGGGGGGGGGGGTCGCGGATGTACAGCAGGGTGAGCGGGGCGCCGGTGTGCGCGTCCATGGCGGGGGGCAGGGCGCCGGCGCGCGCGGGGCGTAGGACGAGGAGAGGGAGAGAGTGCGGGCGCGAGCGCTCGAGTGTGCCGCGCGCTGTAGCTGGCGCTCCAAATACACCGCGCGGATAAGTGTTTTTGACCGCGCGCCCAACCCGTTATATCGCGCGTGCCGTTTTTGCGCGCCCGCTGGAGCGAGCCGCCGCGTTGCGCGCGCGCTAAAAAGGCCTATTTTGCGGCGCGGCGCTAGTTTAGTGCGGCTGTTGGAGATGCTCTTAGTCCTCTGTGGGTTACTTCAAGATGGTAGCTAGTCCTGGAGGTAAAGCTAAAAAATGGTGAATCGAGCTTAAAATACATCCAGTTCCGGGCCTCTATAATAATTCATCTAAAAGCAGGTTCAGATTCATAAATTTGTTGTGACTGAACTAACTAAGCATCTTACATATGTCAGCGTGTGGTGCATTTCACGTTTGCTTCCACTGTCAGAACAGGCGGTTCTAACTGGTGCAGTCACTAATCCCTACGGTCATTATCCTGGCAAAACAAGCTACAACCACATAGTAATCCCTATGGTCAAGAATTATATCTGTTCCTAGTCTACTTCTGTAACCCTACGACACAAGGAACAAATCGGCGCTAAAATCTACGTCAACACGAGCTGCATCTGAAATCCCACCACGATAGCACTGCTTCCAACTCCCAAGCAGCAGCAGACGCAGCAGGAATTAATTGTAAAGGAGAGGGGTCGGCGGAGAAGAGCGCTCACTGCGGCCTTCGGCGGCGCTGGCGGCGGCGGCGGGCGAGGAGGAGGAGGTGGCGGCCGGGGAGGGGGAGGGCTTCACCCGCTTGAGGGAGCTCTTCAGCGCCGAACGCGTCGGCACCGTCGGCTCCCGCAGAGGAAGAGGCGGGGGCGCGGGGGTGGCTGCAGGGTCTTCGCCGGCGGGCACCGCTGGCGGAGGCAGGCCTTCGAAGAGGTCGTCGGACGCCATGGAATTTTTTTCCCCCTCGCCTGAGTTGCTCGGTCGGTTTGATTCTTCTGCTTTTGGGCTGCTAAAATGCTTTTGGGCTGCTAAACTAAAGGTTAACATACGGTGTATGAAAAAAAAAGGCCCAGCTCACGAGAGGACAACGTTTGACTGGATTTGCTCCCACAGGCCACTGCAATGTTAAAAAAAAGGGCCATTTGCATTTCTATCTCTAACTCGAACCACCTACTCAGATTTACCCCTAATTTTAAAGTGTGCTCAAATTTGCCCCTCTATCGTTAGTTGCACTTATAAAAATGTCCTTCCGTTCCGTTTCCGTTCAGTCAAACCTGTTTGACCGGTATCTGGCCGTTTCTTTGACATTTCTACCCCTGTCTCCTTGTGTCACTTACTGGTGGGATCCACTCTAAAAAAATTAAAACCAAAAAACCCTTTCTCTCACCCCCTCTCTCACACAGTTACATGTGGGTCCAAAGTAGAAAAAGGAAAAAATGAAAATGACTATTCAAAGTAGATGTTGGGCCCACATGTCATTTGCTTACCAATATTTTTTGCAATATATTGTTTTAATTAAGCCGTGGTCAAAGTGGCTAGTGGGGCTACTGTGCTTACTGTTATCCAAAACAACGGTTAAGTATGCCAGTGGGGCCATGTGGCAGTAGCTTAGGATGGCTGTTAGCAGGGTAATTAACGCTTAATTAAAGACCTCACCGGAGATTAGTTCCCGGCGACCAAAATCCACGACAGAGGCTCACAGGGAGGACCCGGGGACGGCCGCTGAGGTGCGGGGTAGCTAGCGTTGCCTCTCCCTCATCCAGGGTTGCTAGCTGGAGTGCGCAGGGTGGCTGGAATCGCCGGGACGAACGAGGCCAGTGGCGGCGCTGCCACTGGCACGACGGGGATAGGGTCGTGTCTTGCCGGCGAGCTCACGGACGGGCGCGCTGCCTTCCTGGATGCGCTAGGAGCACGGAAGGGAGCTTCACTGGGACGAGTCAGGACAACATCATCGGGAAAGAGCACGCCGGCGGCGACGGTGGACTACTACGGTGATAGACTTGCTATGGCGCAAAAATGAACGGTAAAGGAGAGGGGAGAGAAGGCGGGTATGCAGCAGGGCTGTAGGTGTGCTCACCAGGAGAGGGGAGAGGGGAGAGGTCACGAATCGACGCCGGCGGTCTTTGGTCGGAGGCGATGAAGCCGAGGTCGATTTGCTTGGCCTGGGCTGTCCTAGGTTGAGTTCTTCGGTGGATTGGTAGAACGCATCGCGGCGGACGTCGGAGACACGGAGGGGCGGTGAGTTTTGGTCGCTGGCCGTGCTAATGGCGATGGTGGAGAACACATGCTCTCTGGTGCGAGGGTGCCGTGCACGAGGTTGAAGATAACCTCGGCTGGGTTGGCTAGGCTGGAATAAGCCTGCTTGCTACAGCATCATGGCCCAATTGCCACAGTGCTCTTTCCTATTTCTTCTGTTTCCTAGACTAAAAAACACACAGGGGCAAAAATGTCAAAGAAACGGCCAGATACCAGTCAAACAGCTTTGACTTGACGGAAACGGCACGGAAGGGTATTTTTATAAGTGCAACTAACGGGACAAATTTGAGCAGGCTTTGAAATTAAGGGCAAATTTGAGTAGTGGGTTCAAGTTAGGGACACAGATGTAAAAGACCCTAAAAAAGTCCATTTTACTAGTTGAGTTGTGTAAAGCGGGTGGTTCATTTTACCCCCTAATCTATTTTTCGGCTTTCTTCTACCCAGAAAAGACAAAAATCGGACTAAACACCACCCTGGCTGATTTGTCTCCACCTGTTGCTGATGTGGCACTAGTAGACAACGATTTTGATCTGGGAGGGGCCCCCTTGTCAGGTCTCTCTCTCTCTCTCTCTCTCTCTCTCTCTCTCTTCGGGTCAGATCCGCCGCCGCGCAAAGGAGCTCGCCCTAGTCGCCGCACCCTGCTCGGCCTTGCCTCACTCCTTCGCGGCGTTGGCTCCGCCGCCATCCGCCCGGTCGCCGCTTCGGGCGCGCGCCTGCGCCACCACGCCTCCTCTCCGAGCTTGCGCAGTCGTCCCCGGCCGCCCATGTGCGTTGCTCGCACTGTCGTCCCCGGCCGCCCCCGCTCAACCGGAGCGCGGGCGGCCCCGTCCGCGCCCAAGCCGCTCCGTGTCGCTCCACCTTCGCGCTTGTGAACCCGCCCGCGCCCCGCGCCGCTCTACACTTGGTCGCGCCCCCGCGTCACCGCGCCTGGCCGCGCCCGGCCTCTCCCGCCCGGCCGGTGCTGTCTCCGCCCGCTCCATCGCAGGCCCGGCTGTCGCCGGCTCTGCGCGCACCGGCTGCTACTCCAGTAGGGGACCGCCTCTTTTTTTCTTCTAGTTCTTTGCATTTTTTTAAATACTGACGAGTTGGACCCATCCGCGGGTCAAATACAACCTTTGACCGTGTCCACGTCACCATCCGGACTGGGTAAACCACTTAGGTGTTTTTTTGTTCGATATCAGATTGTTTACGGAGGTAAAGGAACCGAAAAATAGATCAGAGGTAATGTGAACCACCAACTTTGTTCAGGGTAGTATAATGCACTTTTTTCAACAAAGAAAATACATGTCTAAGGCTGCGTTTTGCAGCATAGTTTTGAGCTGGGCCAAATCCATTATTGATAATGTTCCTGCGGGTGAAAGAGTGACAAAATCGTTGCTCTAGTTCAATTGTAGCCTCTTTATCGAAGTCTTTGGAATATTTCTTCGAGCAAAAATTGATACCGCTAAGAAAGTGTTTACTAGAGATTTCATTGTAATTCTTAGTCATGGAAGTTACTTTGTATTTTTATAGATTTTAGGTCCAAATCAGTGTATCTGCATTTGTTATAAGTACTAGCAAACATGCCCGTGCGTTGCAACGGAAGAAAAAAATTATACATCTTTATCCTAATTTTAACACGGCATCGATCCCATTTAAAAGTACCAGGGCAACGATATGTGGTTTGCTACAGTGCAAATGCTAATTATGATAAAGCAGGGTTTCATCTCTCTGGAAGTCACATTATATAATTTTCCTAATACACACAAATGAATAAAAGATTTGAAAGCCCAGACTGCATAGATATCGCCCATGGGCTGCGGCACAGTACCACATATTTCTTCGTCCTCTCATCATCGGTGGGCCCGACCCTTCACTGATTTTTTCGTCCTACCTTTTCTACTGTTGCATGTTGGTTTGCTGTAATGATAGCGAAGAAAACAGGCCTGTTTTTCTCATACTTTTGAATTTTTATTGGTGAAATCAAAAGTTCTCAAATAAACAAAAACATTCACAATTTCAAAATAAGTTTGTAATTTTGAAAACAAAACTAATATATATGTAATGATGTGCTACATGAAACAATTTAGTTAGAGATCCGGTAATACATAATAACAGTATGGTATAGCCGTATAGGGTACCTGAGTATCTAGAACCAACAATGAATACACGTTTGTTGTTCCTCCTCCAACATCACCCGCAGAAAAAAAGAAAACCAACGTGGAGTTTGAATTATTAGTCCTCTTGTATACAAACAACGTGAAAGCTGAAATTATGCAGGATTCATATTACCTTATTCATGTTCTTTGTCACCTCTTTCCTTCCTTATCTGTCAACCTCGTTGAAGGTTCACCTTGCTTTCCAGTTAATTAGCCTCTCTTATCTTCATCGTTTTCTGTGATCTCTGAGACAGCTCCCTGATACCGACAACCTCAAAAACATATATAAATTGGGTAGATTGGATGTAGGAGAGCGAGGTGGGACTATTTATTTGAATCAATTTACGTTTTATGTGCACCGCAGGCTAGCTTGGCTGGTGGCGCTGTTATGTGTTGGTTGTTTGGTTTTGAGTATTTTTTACCTCAAAGGGGATAGGTGGGCCAGATTCATTGGGCCACAGCCCATCGGTGGGTTTGTTCGGTTGACCCTGCTGATGCGAAAGAACGTGAAATACGAACGACGGACGAAATTATGGGTAAAGATACGCAGGTAAAATAGTACCACCTCGGATGTAGAAAATAATATAGATAAAAAAACTGAAAGCGTAAATTCACGGGAAGAAGCGTATTGTGACGGTGAACCCATGGAGTCAATCCGTGCTTTATTATTACTAGCACAAATACCCGTGCGTTGCAACGGGAGAAAACTGAATGTTATATCTAAGCATAGTTGGCACCCCAAAATGAAGAATTATTTTGCATCCTGGAAAGGATAATATCAGCAAGTGTTGTGTAGGTCAAATTACCAACCAACAAAACAATGATATGCATCATGTGACAGTAGCATCGTTTAAGGGAAAATGCTCTACCAGGAGATTGAGAGCATACATGCCGATGACCACATCGCTTCGACAGGTATCCATTGGAATCTCAGGTGCATTGTACAGTGTTGTATTATGGAGTAACACCATGTGGTCAGCTGTAAGCTTGCTGATGAAAACAACCTGGTAGTTTTGAAGTGCTGCTGTAGATTCCTCACAAAGGTCATACCCAGTTAGCAGTTACTTCTATGCAACCCAGTTTGATGTTACCAAAAGGATCAAAGTAATTCAAGACATGTGAACTAAACCAAGAGGCGGCAGGGAAGAACATGTATGTGTGTACCTGAGGATGATCGTCAAGATTAGGTCGGACGAAGGGTGTCCTCACACAATACATGTTCGGTGAGACACCGGCATCCTCATACATCTCTCTTGTTTAAGTTTTCTCTCCTTGTTTGTTGGTTTCTTTGCTAAAACAATATGACAGCAAGTCATCAGGCAGAAATAAAATCACTATTGGTATTAATAAAGAGATTTCGAGAAAGTAAAAATACGTCAAATAGGAGAAGCTTACATGCCATCTTGAAATTCCTAGAAACCGAGTGACATCCGATGCATGACCAACATACACCGGAAAGAATACAAACCTGCATGTTCTGTACACTCTCCTGAGTTGAATCCTGAATTAAATATGACAATGGGACAACTCAAGATATATCAACCCTCAAATCCATTACCCTGATCTGACAGCAGCGACGGTCATAGGCGGTGGGAGTCAACCTAGCAGAGGATGTGTGCAGCGTTGGAGTAGGCAGAGGATGCGCGGCTCCTCGAGGAGGACCCGTTCCGGATGTGGGGATGTGGATCCAGGCGGCGGAGATCCTCCAGCGGTGGAGCTTGGCAGGGGTGGGGTGGCGGCGCTGGGAGGTGCAGCCGACGAGGAAGGCGAGGGGCGGCCGGATCCACAGGTGCTGGTGACGAACGACGGCCGGGTCGGGCGCTCGGGGACCAAGATGGGAGGCGGGTAGGCGGTGGCGGCGCGGGCCGGGCAGGAGGCGGGCGGCGGCGCGCGGTGAGGCGGGCAGGAGGCGGTCGCGGCGGCGGGCGGGTTGAGGTTGGCGGCGGAGGCAAGTGGTGTGGCGGCCGGGGGATTTGGCTCTGCCTGGGCACAGGCAGGGTTGAGCCGAGGAGGCAGATGCATGCACGTATATTTTCCAGTGAATCGTTTTTCCGTGACTGATTAGTGATGGAGTGCGGGTTGAATACCAAAAGGCACAGGGACCTTTGTGTAAAAACGCCGTGATGGTGAAACCGGAGACCCAATCCGTGCTTTATTATTAGGGAGAGATTAGGAAAAAATGAATAAACTTACAAGTGTTTCTAGAAATAAAAGGCTGCGTTTGGCAACATGTCCTTTTTCAGTTTACTGAGAACGACAAAACTAAAATTAGAACGACATGATTTTAGCATCAGATCCGAACGGTCTGATTCAAGCTCATCTCGCTACAAATTCCCCTCCCCCCCCCCCCCCCCCCCCCCCCCCCCCCCCCCCCCCCCCCCTTTTTTTTTGAGGAAAGCATGAGCTTTATAACTTAACGGTGCTGGCTAATATTAGCCAAAGCACAAACAGCCACAGTGGCTGGGACATCAGACTCCCACTGCATACAGTGGTGCGGGTTACACGTGCGACCCAAACTAGCGAGTTCGCTACCGAGTTAGCCAAACGGCGACAAGCAAGAATTACATAAGACGAAAACCACATCTTGAGCTGATACTTAGTATCCTCAATAATAGCTGCATATGCCGAGGAGTCAGCCTTGCGCAGGTCCATGACCTCCATGAGAAGTTGAGAATCAGTCTCCAGGACCATTCTGACGATGCCCAATTCAGCAGCAAAGGAAAGTGCATGTGATAGAGCATAAGCTTCCGTAGCAAACGCGTCGCGAACATGCTCCTGCCGCCCCGCCCGGGCTCCCACAATATCACCAAAGGCCGTTCTCGCAACGACCCCCCAGCCTGCGAAATCTTCTCCAGGCACAAAAGATCCATCCACATTGAGCTTGATCATATCCCCCTCTGGTGGCCTCCATTTTTCAGCGACAACTTCTTGGGCGGGTTCAAGAATATCTCTAGATATTCAAACACGGAGCATCTAGCTTTCCATGCCACAGCTTATGCTTCGAGAGGTAGCTCTCCCTCCCTTAGCTTGTTTCTGTTTGACCACCAAAGCCACCAATACGTGAAGATAAGGAGCCTCTTCTTCTCATCCAGCCTCCATAGGTAGTCAAACATTGCATGTACTGATGTAATATCTTCCAGTTCCATTCTCTCCTTCTCCATCGCCATGTCCCTCCATCCTGGCTTTACCTGCTTGCACTTGATGAACATGTGTGTGCCATCCTCATCCACCCGCCCACAAAATAAGCACTTAGTGTCAGCTATAGGAATTCCTCTGTGCTCAATATTGTTCCGGAGAGCAAGAGACTCGTGTTTCATTCGCCAGGCGAACATCTGAATATTCTTCGGGCATGGCATTTTCCAAATCCTTTTCCATTCATCGTCACTGGTGTTGTCCATGTTCCCGGCCTGCTCTGCACTCTGGCCCGTACCTGAACCTTGCTGATTTCTAATGATCTGTGCATGTAGCTTATATGCACTTTTAACCGAGTGTAGACCCTTCTTATCATATTGCCATCTTATGAAGTCTTGGAGTCCTTCCCTCAACGGAATCCAGAGGATATGTTGTATGTCATCAGCCCAAAAAGTCTCTCGAACCAGTTGTTCATCCCACGTTCCTGTTGTTGGATCAATCAAGTCCTGAACTCGGTCTAGGAGATGTGCTCCTCTTGGCGTGATTACGCGGCGAGACCACAGGCGCGGGATCCACGGGTCGGACCAGATGTTAACATCTGCCCCGTCACCAATATGCCAGATGTATCCCTCCTTGAACAGCTTGAGCCTGCAAATTTTTCCCTTGCTCCCGCACAACCCGGACCGTGAAATGCCCTCCTTTCCGGCAGAAAGGGAGATTAATAAAGGCCTCATAACTGACTTTAAGAGTAAAATGGGCTGCGACTGATGAAAATAGGAAATCCCTATTTGCCACGCGTTGTGGCAAATTGTTGGCGTGTCACATAGTGAGGCGCACTAGAGAAGCGACTGGGCCGGACCATTTGACCAGTTCGTTCATTCCGGTTAGGAACCTTTTTTTCTCTTGATTTTAGTTTTTTTCATGTTTCCTTTTCTTTTGTTCTCTTTTCATTTCTCTTTTTCTATTTCCAAGTTTATTTTTTCTTTTTTCAAAAAATGTTTTGGAAATTTCAAATATTGTTTGGAATTCAAAAAATTGATCCTATTTTTAAATTATGTTCACAATTAAAAATTGTTTGCTAATTTGAAAAAATGTTTTGGAATTTCAAAATAAATTGTGATTCTGAATACTTTGTGTAAGATTCACAAAAAATGTTTCAAATTTTAAAAAATGTTCCTGTTTTTAAAATTTATTCACAAATTTATAAAACGTTCCCGTTCTCAAAATTGGTCCACAAATTCAAAAAGTGTTCAGATTTTTTGAAAACTTTTCTTGATTGTCAAAAATTGTTTGAAATTTTTAAAAATGTCCCATTTTTCAAGATTTGTTCATGAATGCAAAGGAAGTTCATGTTTTCCAAAATTTGTACATAAATTATTCCCATTTTTTTTCCAAAACTTGTTTGTGATTGCCCAAAATTGTTCAGAATTTTAAGAAATGTTCCTATATTTCAATATTTGTTTATAAATTTTAGAAATGTTCCCGTTCTTAAATTTTATTCACAAATTCAAAAAGTATTCACATTTTTTTAAAACATAATCATGTTTATCAAAATTGGTCAGAATTTAAAATTTATTTCAGATGATATTATCTCAAAATATGACAAACAAGATTGAGTCGACTCAATATGATCGTTTTTCTAACGTCATACTCTCGATGTTGTTTTAGGACTATTGTTACGCTTAATGATATTCTAAGATCCGGAAAACATGATCACCAGCAACACTTGAGCCAGTCACAGAGGCAAGACCAGGAACCTATACTTTACTGTTTATCAATCCACATGTGCATATGTGTTTTCCATTGAATCACATATTCCAGGATCATAACAGTTATAGCATGAAATATAAACTCTTAATTATGAACATAAAAAACATGATAATACAATATTATTAACTCTAAGGCATATTTCCAACGGTATGGGGTCATGCAAGAGATTCGTTTGGAAGGAAGGAATACTATATTAGTTTCATTGATGACTATAGCAAATTTACTCGGATATATTTTCTTAATTCAAATATGAGGTTATTTCTGTCTTCCAAGAATTCCAAAAAGTTGTTGAACGCCACTTTGCCATGAAAATTCTCACAGTACAAAGTGACTGGAAGGGGAGTATTAGAAACTCAATTCTTTCTTTGGAGATATAGGCATAAAGCATAATGTATCTTGTCCACATGCTCGCCAACAAAACGACTCCGCCGAATGCAAACATCGCCACATTGTTGAAGTTGGTCTCTCTCTTCTTGCTCATGCATCAATGCCACTGAAGTATTGGCATGAAGCTTTCATGACAACTACATACCTCATAAATTGTTTACCTAGTAAAGTGATTGGAAATTCCACTCCTTTAGAACAATTGTTTCATCAAAAACCCTATTACAATTCTCTAAAAAAATGTGGATGTGCTTGCTACCCCAATCTTCGTCCATACAATCGCGCATGAGCGGCGCGGATTCGCCACAATGAAATTGTTTCATCAAAAACCCAATTACAATTCTCTACAAAAATGTGGATGTGCTTGCTACCCCAATCTTCGTCCATACAATCACGCATGAGCGGCGTGCATTCGCCATGATGAAATTTTCCGCAACCGCGCATGCATCATAAGATGGTTGTCCTCATCTTGTATAGTAAGAGAGAGATGGTTGTCCTCCTTGACAAAGGATTTCACGGTGGGAGTAGATAGGCGAGAGCGTGGGCAACGACATCTTTGGTAGCAGCAACGACAAGGCAGGACAGTCGGTTTATGGGTAAGAAAGGTCAACTATACCGCCTAATATGCAATGAGATTCCAAATATATATATGTTAGATATGATTGATGTTGAATCATAAAAATATGTATGCTCCGATTGCAATGCACGAACAATTACATAGTAAACTATACAATAAGAATGTATGCAATCTTCACTAGCATAGAAAACCATCCATAGATCCATCAAAAAATAGCCATAAACTACACCAAACACACGAGAGAGCTGATGCATCTGAATCATCCGTGCGACTCACATGGTCGCCTGTGCTGCATTTACATGGGCGCCAAGGCTGATGCTGGTTAGTGAGTGGACTGCACTGTGGAATCGCACCCATCGGACATGGTATCCTCCGAAATAGGTCCGGAAGCTGCGTCGTTTCTCTCAGAAATCCGTGGCATCCACATGAGTAGAGTAAGAGTCTCCCATGGCTCCTTCCTGTTGGGCTGCTTCTTCGGCGGCCGAATCCTGCATGTGATTCAGTTCCACCGCTGCCCGACCATCGCTAACTGGCTCTCCGCCACGCTGCCCCTCAAAGGCGCAATAGCGCCGAAGCCACGCGCACAACCATGGCAGCACTCCCGCCGTGTTGGCCTTTACCTGGCCACGCGCGCGCTCCTGGTAGACGAACCTGGCGAGGTGGATCAGGAGCATGAGGCACGAGACGACGCCGTTGATGAGGAATAGGCCGCGAAATCTCCACAGGCCGAGCCTAGCGTTAGAGCCACCGTTGTTGCCCACACACGACCCTGGGTGGCTAAACCACTTGTTCTCGATGCGCGTAAGCACGCCATCTTCCGCCAGCTCCAGGATGGCGCGCGACATGTCCCCCACCAGTGGGGACCCCTTGGGGAACATCTGTCCAAATCGAGAACAATATATCAGTAACTGATACCGGAAATGTTTGGAGTCTTTCTTTCCTATTGTGAACATTTTTTTCTTTATATTGAATAGTACTCCCTGTTTCGAAATGGTGTGCATGTTTTGGTTTCCAAGAGTCAATTATGTCTATATTTGAACAAGTTTAAATAAAGAATATTATCATCCACAATACAAAATTAGTATCATTATATTCATCAGTTTATTAATTACTATTAGTATTTGATATATCGATTGTTTATTCTATAAACATGATCAAACATAGACATAGACATGTTTGAGTTTTAATTTGAAAAAATCTAATATGCACTACATTGTGAAAGAGAGGGAGTAGCAATATCTAATGGAATCTGTAAAGAGATCGCTATCACTAGGAGGGATGCATGGAGTGAGAGAAAACACACGTACAAATCCAAAGCCCCCGCTCTTGTTGGTCGGACCAACCATGGAGTAGCCACGACAATATCGTGACAGGAAGAGCCTGAGGTAGGGAACCTCATCAAAGATAGCCGTGACGCCTCCATTGTCAGACCCCCTATTGAGGGCATCAGCGTATTCATCTATTGAGGAGTACCTCCTGAACCTCGCCTCGTCAAAACCCATCTCCCTCAATATGTCCTCGATGAAGGAATTCTCTTGAACCCCCACATAGTCCCTGTCAGTCCATTCACTTATCGCCGGCTGGAGTTGTTGGATCGTCAAGACCGACGTTAGGTTCGCGGTGTAGCTTGTTGTGAGGATGAGCACAACAAACACCCACATGATCACCACGAGCTTTGACAGATTGCTCTCAAGCTTCTCCTCTGCAAGTAAACTAATAATTTTAATCCACATACACGCGCATTGCATAATTAATCAATGTGTAGAAAAGTAAGGTAAATGATGAGAGGATTGCATTGTGTAATTAATTAATGTATATAAAGCTAAGGGGCGCAATGTACTATACTGTGCGAGAAGACCATGGTTGAGAAGGCAAAGTAAAAGAGGACGCCCAACTGCTTCTGCGGCGTGCCACCAAACCTAGGGTTAATCCGATGCTCGATAGCCCACACAACGAAGCCAGTGAAGAAGAAGAATGCAAGGATGGTGAGCCAGAGCTCCAACGTCATGGGACTCGTAAATATCCACATGCTGCCACTGCCGCCCTTTTCTGCCATGATCATCGACCATCCCGTTTCTGTGAACGGCATCGTGAAGGAAACCAACTTCATCCTGCTCGATGAGATCGTCACGTCTCCGACCACTACATCAAACTTCTGCATGCCACGACAACACTTCAAAGTAAAAAAACCAATGAAAAAAAGAACCGTTGATGGTTTTCTATCTCTCAAGAGCAAGAAAAATATGGTACTATAATAAAATAGCGTCACCCTTGAAATATACTATTAGCATATGCTATTGCATGCTATTAGTGAAACGTTGTGTGCTGATTTATTTAGCGAGACATTGTATTGCTCAGAGCTTTATAGTGTGCTACTTTTAGTGCTCATGAGACTGACAAGAACCATTCAGAAGGTTTTATGATCTGTGCAAGCTTAAAAATCATGAGAAAAGTTGACCAAAGGGCACAGTTATCGCAGTGATAAAGAGGCCGAAGCCAGAGGTTTAACTACGTTCTGAAAAAAGTGAATTATGTGGGGATCACGTATACTGACCTTATCGTGCACCATGTTCACAAGTGCATCGTATATCTTGATGCCGTCAGCTAGCACGTAAAGGTGGTCGACTGGATAGCCCAATCTTGTCATGACCGCCTTGAAAACGTCTATGCAGTAGCCCGACACTCTGTCCCCGGCGATGGCCGGATCACTGGAAATTTTCACGAATTGGCCCAACCCTCCCTTGACAGGGACGGCGACGCGAAGCCCCCCTGGCCTGCGTGACGCGAAATTCCACCCGATCGGGATAGCTGCCGTCTCGCCTGGCCAGAGGATCACCTTCAGCTCCTTCGATGCAGAGTCCGTAGATGCAGTATTTTCGACTTTGGGGTGCAAGCTCGTCGAGATCCCCAACTCCGGCGTCCAGAATCCGACCGTCCTTGCGCCATTGCCGATGATATTCACGATCTCGTACACTGACACCTGAATCTGCCCGTCCACCAGCCCGAACCTTCCGGCCAGTCCGTCGAACTTGGTGACGAGCAGAGCATCGATGAGTGCCGTTGGCTGTGCCGTTCGGAAGGAGGCCTCAGCTGCTGCGGCGGCAGCCCATGCCGTGTCGTACAGCCAGAGCAGCGTCACCGGCTCATCCTGCTCGACACCTGGGTTCTCCTGCTGAAACCTCATCTTGAACCGTCTCCAGAAGCTCCTGACCCGGTCCGTTGCCTGCACGTAAGGCCGCAGGCTCACAACCCCTTGCATGTAATCGATGTCGCCGGGGTTTGGGAGGCTGTCTGCCACGTTGCCGACGCCGGCGGTGGCAATCCACACATACCCCTCGGACATCATGCCGGCGACTCCGGCCCGGCGGAAGAGGCGCGCGGCCAAAGCGGGGGGCATGTGCACGACGTAAACCTTCGTCGGCATGGTCTTGAGGGCGAGGAGCGCCGCGTCGAGGCGGCTGTCCGTCGCGTCGCCGGGCACGGCTACGCTATCCGTGAGGCCGGGTGACCCCTGGAACGCATGGACCAGCGCCGAAAGGATGCCGACGCCGTAGGGCGAGTCCTCGTGAAGAAGGACGGCGGCACTCCACGCGAACACCTTGAAGATGGAGGCGATCGGAGCCGCCTGGGAGCTGATGTTGGGTGCGGTGCTTACGAAGAAACGCGACCGCGATGATGAGCTCGATGCCGGCGACGTGGCGGAGGAAGAAAGGATTGGGATGTTGCTGTGCTCCGCTGTGCCGGTGATTAGCTCGGCGGCTTCTGGTGATGTCTGAGGCGAGATGATGGCTTGCAGCTGGCCATTCTTGTCCATGAGCTCCTCGGCTGCAGCAACAAGCATGCACACGACGAGAACCAAAATTAAAAGCAACATATCACGGGTCACAGAACATTGACTCGGCCAAAATATAAGGCAACCACTTGATATTTACTACTCCCTCCATCCCGTTTATTGACACTACACTAGTGTAAAAAAAACATCTTATATTATGAGACGAAGGGGATATGTATAATGTAGGAGGTACTCATTCCCACAAATCCGTCAAAATTAAAACATTTAATTAAAGAGTACAAAATTCTAACATATGCTGGTTCATATCAACCGGACAACCGCAGCTCATATCAGCAACACCAACTAGGCTCATGAACAAAGATGGACGAAAGCTTGTCCTATATTTGTGAAGTTAAACGTTGACGTGTCATTTTATGTGTGGATGAGGGTGTTGGGGCGACGGCAGCAGTCCTTAGAGATGAAAGGGAACTTTTTGACAGCCCAATGCAAATACATGGCGTAGTGACTTCTGAAGCAATGGCGATGAGGGATGGGCTGATATTCCCTAATTCACTAGGCTTCTCCCGAGTGGAGGCAGGATCAGACTCATCGACGATGATTGAATATTGTATGGAACAGACGAGACGGTGGGATGCGCCTGCAATAATTTTCGCGAAACGTGTGGATATTTCATTACTTATTGGGAATGTTGTCTTTAAACATTGTGTTTGTTCTTCGAGTCAAGGTTTGTAGTAGTTGGAGACTTGGAGTGGTGAGCCTCCGGCTTGTCTTATTTGCAAACTTTTGGTGACGTAATTCCTGTCTAAGTTCAATAAAGCTAGGCATGATGATATTTCCTTAAAAGACACACCAACTAGGACCAATATGGTGCTTGCCAACTAGCGAGAACAGCTAGAAATAAGGTCATCTTGCCAGGGATATGTATAAGTCAGAACAGTATGTAGCTCAAGCAATCATGTATGAAAAATGCATCCCATCCGATAATCAGATGGAGCTCGCTGAATTTAGCACAACATACATGCATGAACGATGAGAGGAATCTTATCTATGTGGAGCCGCACTTACAAGCGTGTGCGGACGTGACGAGGTCTCCGTGGGAATCGTTGAGGCGCAGCTCCACCCGCGTGGCGTAGTCCGGGTGCTTCTGGTAGAAGTCGTCAAGGGCCATGCACAAGCAGGTGAGGCTCTTCCTCCCCACATCGCTCGTCAGATCCACCACCAGGCCTACCCTCACCGGCGGCGGCAGCGCTGCCGTGACCGACGGTCGAGTGTTCAAGAACGTGAGCAAAGAGAGGATACCTGCACCGACGAGCAGGCGCATTTTGGACCAAACCATGCATGCCTTGCAATACGGTACAAATCGGGGTCGCTAGTTATATACGACGATGGAGATTTTTGGCCACTTGGCGATTTTTCACCAATCCATGCCTGCATACGGTAGAGGTCGTCGCTACAATCTGGCGCGAACATGCGCGGGACGTGCCAGGAGCCGCTAGTTGCAGTGGCCCGGTCATGCAACGTATGGAGCAGCTTCTATCCAGCGCACTGCGGAATAACGCGGGTAGCCGAGCGTCGCGCTCGCCGGACACATCCTGGTAGCAGTAGTTGCTTTCCGCTAGAACTTGGGAGTATAGTTGCGTGGTAATTCAGGCATCGCGAAATTTCGTGGAGAATCTGTCTTTCCACGGGTCGACGGTAGTTAATTAGTTACTCATGCTAAAGGGACTTCCAGGAATGTGATGTCCTGGACTTTTTGTATGGAAAGAAATTAAGTGGCTTTCGCTAATTCTCAATCTCTTGTTTACTAAAAGTACGCAACTCGCTATACATCGGGGTCGGCATGGGAGGAGAATTATCCCCTGACGGTGGTGAATGCTTTGACCAGAGAAAATTATGACCATACCCCACTGTTTCTAGATACTGTGGATGCGCCTAAAATTGATCCAATTTTTAGAAATTCTTGGTTCCTTAGAGAAGGTATCTAGAAAATTGTACTATCTGGAAGGACACTAATATGCAGGGATCTAATATAGATAAATGGCAGCATAAATTGAGAAAACTTCGACTAAATCGAAAGGATGGAATAGAAATATGAATGCCTGATATGAGCTCCCGATATCACAAGTGAATTTACTATTATGTGGCTCATGAACGCGATGGGGCGGGGGTGATTTTGTATTTCTCCTGCCTACCGCTGGGTGGGACCCATCCCACCGCCGGCGAGGTGGTCGGCGCCGACAGCTGGCGTAGCTGCCTGGGATGCACTGGACGGCCAACCGCGCGCGTCCCTCCCTGTCGTGGTGCCCCGCATGGGCGCCCTTCCGTTGGGCTGCAATCGAGGATGACGCCGACAGAGAGGGGCAGGAGGAGGGAGGGCCTCTGGAGAGTCTGTAGCCCTGGCGCCGTCAGAGTTCAAAGAATTCCTCGTCGTGGCCTAGCGGGCGTGCTCGCGCCGCTCTCCGGCGTCCCATGCTCCAGTTGTGCCTGGCCGCACCGCATCGCGTGCGGCTACCCTGCAGCGGCTCCAGGTCCCCGCTGCGGCCGTATCCCAGCGGCATGGTGTGTTGGCCGCTGATGAGTCCAAATTTTGTGAGAATTTTATGCGTTGTTCCGCGTTCATGCACATCTTTTTGTCCAGTTTCCTCAGGATGTCATTTTCGGATGTGTTTGGGAATTTAAGAAAATAATGCCAAGAAATGGTGAGGAAATCACGTCAATCAATGTGATAATCTATTACCATAAAAAAATAAAGTATAAGGGAGAAGAAAGGAGCTGCGAGGGGGCAACCAGAGTGCTCAATGGTGGCAGCTCGTATAACGTGCCCTTGTCGGCGCCTAATCAACTAATTCGTCCCCGTATGATGAGATCATTGATCAGACGCCGCCGAGAGCTCCATGAAAACACTCGCCATTTCCATCACCTTGTGCACGGAGACGCCGACATCAACACCATCATCATCTTCATCACCATCCCATCTCCATCTCCTTGTAATACCGAACGCTAGTCGAGAAGCATGTCACCACCTTGCACTTGCCACAAAACTGTCATCAGTACAGAGATCATTAGCCACCACCGCGTGAAGCATCCATACATCAAACTGATTTTTCTGCTGTTCGTTGAAACACTGCACATCAACCAGAAAGTTGCAAGTACGTGAGACAATGGGTTAACGCACAGAAGGAAAAAACTATGACTTTGACAGCTATTTGTTCTAACAACAGTAGACACTTCACCTCCGTTACACACTCAGCAGCATTAAACAGTGCCTGGTCATTACAGGCTCCCGTTGAAGACATTGCAGCCTCTAATACAGCAAAGAAGTGTCCGATTGTCTCTGGCTTGACACTTCCAGCCTCAGTAAGCCGTAGAGCTAGCTTTGATGCCTTGCTGAATTTTGAAGGATTCCCTATATGTGAAGTTATCTTCTGCATAGCTTCAATGATTTGCATTCTGAAGCGAAGGCGCTTCTCAGGAACTGCAAACAACACGTTGGTCTTAGAACATGACAGTGTATGGCAAGTAAAAGAACTATGTTATTGCTACAAGAGTTCAAATAGCAAATCACGTAAGAGAAAGGTTACATGTAAATATCAGGAAAACATGAGGAGAAATGCTGGATGAACCAGAAACTTCAGACAGATGGAGATAACAAAAGCTAGTCACACACGATCCATATTTACACCATAGGCACACAACAAGACATTCAGTGCTAGCATTGTTGCGCATAACTCTGACGTAAGACAAGATTACAAGAAAGCAGAAGCTTTCTGGTTTCAACTTTTGAGTTCAGAGTAATGGTCACCCAAGTTGGCAAGGTCACTGCCTCACTGGTCAAAAATCTCAACAAATTCCACAAATAAATTAAACAATAAATAACATAGTGAAAAACAAACATATACTAGATAGATCTAGCAAACATATACTAGGCAGTTCTTCCATTTTCAATGCATGCAGTCAAAGAGATCCGCGCAAACCTGGCCACTCTCTTGCTTCCAAGATTGCCAAGATCCTCTCGGTGTCTGCCACGATTGTTTCTCTCAGGTACTGAGGTCCAAACACCTTGACCACAACAGCTGCAAACCTGACCATGGCATCTTCGCATATGCTCTCAGACATCCATAGGTACTCGTCCCATAAATCAGTAGCCATGTCATATGCAAGCATCCGCAGTGCGGCCGTGCACTTCTGATAACCAAAGAAACCAATCCTTCCCACGGCGTCCTTCTTCAAGATGAAGTAGTCATCAAAGGACGAGATGCCATGGTAGAGACGATCGAAGACATTTTGCGCATCCAAAAGCACCAGCGAAAAATGTCAGCGAAGAGGGCATCAGGGGCAAAGTTTTCATCCATCGGTGGCAAATCGCAGCGCGCCCTATTGTAGTTGAGCACTCGATGTCCCTTGAGATTGAAATCATCCTCCTCCGCATGTTTCGCGTCTGCAAGGACCGCCTGCATCATCGCCATCTCATCTGTGTAGTCCTCCTTGTCAGACGACTCAACATAGTGCTCGTATATGTACTCCATATCCGGAGCCATTGCTTCAAATAAGAAGGGACAAAATAAATTTAGCACAGGCAATTCACCGAATAGTTTTCGGGCATGGTGAGTATCGTAGGAGTGGATGGTACCCGCATGGCGGTCGGAGGAGAGGTGTGGAACGACGGCGAAGAAGAAGCGACGCGGAGGCCAGGTGTACCGTTGGAGGTAACGGACTCGCCGAGTTCTGGCAGGCGAGTGGCGTGGCGGCCTGGGTGGTGGAGCGGCGACGAAGGCAAGAGAGAAAAATGGAAATGGAGAAAATGGGAGGGTGGAGGTGCGAGGTCCGGAAGTGGTTTTGGTGGGGTTTTAGGTGGGTCGGGGGTGTTGGAGTCCTACATAGCTGTTGTCCGGACTCCACTCCAGTTTGTCTCGCGACCCCTCCCCCCAGTTTGTCTCAGGTTTGCGGGAAGAAGTACGTGTGGACCGCACGGAGGACCGATACAGGCTTGCATTGGATGTCAAAACATGTCCAGATTGCGTAGTCCCAACAGTTTCGGGCCGTTT
The DNA here is from genome assembly GCF_018294505.1 of Triticum aestivum. Taxonomy (NCBI): domain Eukaryota; kingdom Viridiplantae; phylum Streptophyta; class Magnoliopsida; order Poales; family Poaceae; genus Triticum; species Triticum aestivum. The sequence goes on along the minus strand of NC_057810.1, from coordinate 713,873,969 downwards.
GAGATTCTGCTTTGGAGATGCCCTTCGAACAGTAATGTTGCCATATACTCATATGTAATGTTGCAAAGCCTACAAGGAAGAACCAGATGCCATGGGAGCCAAGGACCAGATGGGAAACCCTTCTCCCATCTAGGGAGGAGGTCAAGGAAGAAGAAGAAGCAGGGGGGCTCTTTCCCCCTTGCTTCCGGTGGCGCCGGAACGCTGCCGGGGGCCATCATCATCACCGCGATCTTCACCAACACCGACGTCATCTTCACCAACATCTCCATCACCTTCCCCCATCTATATCCAGCGGTCCACTCTCCCGCAACCCGTTGTACCCTCTACTTGAACATGGTGTTTTATGCTTCATATTATTTTCCAATGATGTGTTGCCATCCTATGATGTCTGAGTAGATTTCCATTGTCCTATCGGTGATTGATGAACTGCTATGATTGGTTTGAGTTGCATGTTTTATTATTAGTGCTGTCCTATGGTGCCCACCGTGTCGCGCAAGCGTGAGGGATTCCCGTTGTAGGGTGTTGCAATGCGTTCATGATTCGCTTATAGTGGGTTGCGTGAGTGATTGAAACACAAACCCGAGTAAGGGGATTGTTGCATATGGGATAAAGGGGACTTGATACTTTAATGCTATGGTTGGGTTTTACCTAAATGAATCTTTAGTAGTTGCGGATGCTTGCTAGAGTTCCAATCATAAGTGCATATTATCCAAGTAGAAAAAGTATGTTAGCTTATGCCTCTCCCTCAAATAGAATTGCAATAGTGATTACCGGTTTAGTAACATAGTCAATTGCTTAGGGACAATTCCACAACTCCTACCACCATTTTTCCACACTCGCTTTATTTACTTTATTGCATCTTTATCTAAACAGCCCCTACTTTCTATTTACGTGTTCTTTACTTTCTTGCAAACCTATCCAACAACACCTACAAAGTACTTCTAGTTTCATACTTGTTCTAGGTAAAGCGAACATCAAGTGTGTGTAGAGTCGTATCAATGGCCGATAGGACTTGAGAGAGTATTTGTTCTACCTTTAGCTCCTCGTTGGGTTCAACACTCTTACTTATCGAAAGAGGCTACAACTATCCCGTATACTTGCGGGTATCAGATTTCTACACAATATAAATGCTAGCACTGATAATTAGTGAATACAATAGTAATTTTATTTTTTGTTCATCTATTGGCATATGTTGCTGGATCGCAGATAGCCACATTCTTGTCACTTGATTTTATACTTTTGTAGTACCACATTATACATGCATTGCATTATTGCTTACAATTGAAATTTTCGAGTTGTTGCTTAAGTTGACCAAATAGTAAATATGCATTGGTACTAAATCTGCACATAAATACTCAGTGGCAGCTCCAACTACAATTGGATTTGTTTCTCACCAAATCACCGACTTTGAAAATGACGACCCGCATGACTGGTCCAAAAGTCAAAAGATACTCAGCAAGCTCAGAAATTAGAAGTCTCCAGGAGAAACCCTTGGATTTAGGTGGGAAACTGAAGAACCACAAGGTCAGGACATACTTGCTGAGTTAGGTTGAATATTCAGTATGTGCACTCATTTAGAGATTGGTGATTGTGTTAGAGATTTATAAGGAGTGCATCATGCTTCATACTTCCCTGTTTTGTGCATGTTGCTGTGAACGTATTTTCTTTTCCCACTGTCGACTGCAAGTTGTAAAGCTTATTAATAGACACGCTTGGAATTTATTGTGATAGGTTCTTAGGAAATGCTGTGAAAATTTCATACTTGATCACTTCTATATACTACTATGTTCTGATTTGTACTTATTGTCTTCCATACCTGTGCATATCATCTATTTTGTTCATATTGTTACTTAATGACGATCAAATTTATCATATGTGCAATTTTGGATCTAAATATAAATTGCTCTAAATCGATCATACATGTGGTTGGGTTTAAAGGAATTATCCCGTCGTCTTTTGGCAAAGAATAGTATTCTTGTTAGATTACATATAACATTCCTATTGTCTTTTGTGTTTTGAACTTTTAATTCATTTTTGGCTAACCTCATTCTCTCTTCTGTTTTGGGGAGAAATAATCAGGTCTTGCGCCCAAATGTTACAATCCTTGTGCCAACAAAGCGATAAGGAAAACAAAAAGGTTGCTATCTTATCCCTTATCGCTTGGTGGAACAATCTGTTTGCATATTTCTTAATTTGTATTATCTGACTATTGGTCCAACTTTAAATAACACAGTGGTGTACGACAATAATAAGTCCAACAGAAAGTTATCGGCATTTTTTTCATTGCAGAAACCTGGTTGATGTAAGAAAGTTACAAGTAGTCCAGTACTAATATTTTTGTATGTACATATACATGTGTACTCACCCCTTATATATACATATGATTCAAAAACATTTTTTACTTTACATTTTATTTCTTTGCTCATGTATAAAATGTACTACAAGTGTTGTTCATTGTTTTTTCCTTTGCCTAAATATACTACAGAGTAATACGCTCTGCAATCTCCTTTTTTTCCTTTGTCTAAATATACTACTGACCATCATATATATGCAGAAGGAATCGTTGGATGGGGGGTTGTCGCTCGCGATGAAGAAGGAACTGTGATCCTATCACGGGCTGGGAGAGGTGATAATATCCATGATGCATTTGGGGCAGAGCTTCTTGCTATGTCCAATGATGTGAATATGGCGGCGGAAATAGGAGCGCTATGGGTGGAGTTTGAAACTGATTCTGCTCTCTTGGCTGAGTCCATGGATGCTCGACGTGCTGATTCGTCCGCTTATGCTGCTGTCATCAAGGATGTAAAGTTCCAAATGAGGTTGTGGTTCTCTAGATGCAGAGTTTTGGCATGTAAAAGAGAAGCGAATCATGTTGCGTGTGAACTGGCCAGGCTAGGCCATCATTGTAATCCTCTTGAGACCCTCTGGTGGGACTCCAATGTACCTGCCCATGTGGCAGTCCTTGTAGTGGGTTAAATGCCTAAGTATTAGCAATATAGTTGTTGCTTTCCCTTAAAAAAAATACTGCAGGTGCTTGTGTGATGTCCTTTTAGGTGAGAAGATAGAAGTGAGAGCCCTAGTATTAAGTCAAAGCACTTCTAATTTATTCTTGTTTCCTTCTTCTGGACCATTTATAATAGTGTGCTCAAGCTATAGTATGTACTAATATGTTATTTGGATATATTAAATGCTGCCATTTATCTTTACATTTAAGTCTGGTTTGCCTAATATACTAGCACGAAATGAGCATTGTTGAATCCTTGGATAAAAGGTAACAATATATATTGTTCTATGTCTCCTCAATATGGGAGAGTCATGAGAAAATTGGGTAGGGAGAACAAGTCTTCTGCAAGGTGAAAATGAGGGACAAAACTGTTTGGCTTGGACGAGGGGGTTTATCAGTTGGAAACCATATGTTTGACTTTGCTCAACGTGTACCTGTCGCCAGTATGGAATCATTTTGATCAATGTCGGTACATATTTTATTGTTCACTAGACTTCTGACACTTATGTAAATAATGTTCCACCCGATCTTTTGTGATTCCGTGGCGTAGCACGGGCATCTTACTAGTATCTAATCAATATTCGTCCTAGCAAAGTTATCAAATTTGAGAATCCTATAACATGACTTTTTGGTATTACTCCAGACTACACATCTCTTCGTATCTTTGATTGTGCTTGTTGGCCAAACCTTAGGCCATACAATACACGCAAGCTTGCTTTTCATTCAAAAAAAGTGTCTTCCTAGGCTATAGTCCTATGCACAAAGGAGTTAAGTGTCTTGATGTCTCCACTGGCAGGGTCTACATATCTAGATATGTTGTCTTTGATGAATCAGTTTTCCAATTCGATTCTCTTCATCCTAATGCCGGAGCTCTCCTTCGAAAAGAAATTATCCTCCTTCTAGATTTTGATCAAGGGGGTGATAATAATTGTGCTAACCAATCTGACAATATTCTTGCTCCTAGTATTATGCCTGTGCAGGTGCCTGGAAAAAACAGCGCACAAGATGATCAAAATCATGAAAAATTGGCTCAAAACGATCTGTTATTTCATGCTAATGGAGAAGAAGAGGAGGTCGACGTGGAACACGAGGAAGATCCAGCAGCGCCTGTCACGCCAGTGCGCCAGCCTTCCTCGGATCGCACGCACGGATCCCCCTCGGATCGGACGCCACCCAACAGCCAGCCAGGTCAGGTGGATCAGGCGGCAGCGGGCCACTCCGCGCGCGCCAGCCAGCCAGGTCAGGTGGACCAGGCGGCAGCGGGCCACCCTGCAGGCGTCGCGTCGTCACGCGGGAGCGCACGCTACATGCATGCAGCCAAGGATAGCGAAGGGAGCGCCTGTGCGCATGCAGCCGACAGCAAGCGCGGGATCTTCTGCGGACAACCCCGGTTCAGGTTCGGCCACACCGATGGCCACAAGATCGCCTGCGGTCACTCAGTCTACATATTTGGAAGGATCTTCAGATCCTCTGCGGCCGTTCATATTGAGCAGCCTCCTGTGCAGCTACAACCACAACCTGGCACGATTTCGAGGGTTATGACCCGGCTACAAAAAGGTATTAGAAATCCCAAAATAAGAAAAGACGGTACTGTCCCATATGGCATGCAATGTATTTCAGGAGAACCAACAAGATTGAGTGATGCACTTGGAGATGCTAAGTGGAAAAGGGCTATGGATGAAGAATATGGTGCACTTATGAAGAATGAGACATGGCATTTGGTACCAAGTCAAAGAGGTAAAAATATCATTGATTGCAAGTGGGTTTATAGAATCAAAATAAAAGCAGATGGCTTCATTGATAGGTACAAGGCATGTCTAGTTGCAAAAGGTTTTAAGCAATGTTATGGTATTGATTATGAGGATACTTTTAGAGCATCTCCAGCCGTTGGCCCCCCAGGAGGGGCTAAAAATCGCCCCCTGGGGCGCACCGGCGCTAACGCGCGTGCTGGGGGCGTGATGCCCCCCCCAGTCGCGGCGCCCATGTTAATTTGAAAATTTTAAACACGGCACAAACACGGCGCAAATTCATTGCAAACTTCGGCGAGTTCGTTCAAACTTAAACATATTTTACAAAAAAAGAAAAAAAACTACTAGGGGCCGCCACTCGCCGTCTCCATCGCCGCTCCTTGCCGTCTGCCTCGCCGCTCGCCGCCGCCCGCCCTCGCAGTTCTACATGCCGAGGAGGCTGTAGAACTGCGTGTAGTCGCCGCCGTCGTCGGCGGCGGCGGCGGCGCCGCCTCCGCCTCCGCCGTCCCTGCTGCATCCCTCCCCCGGCTGGCGCGGCGGGTTGGATGGTCCGGGGACATCGTCGTCTTCGCTGTCGAGGATGACGACGCCGTGCTCGTCCTCGCGCCCGCGCTTGCGGGCCTCGATCTCCTCCAGGGCCCGACGCTGTCGGACCATCTCGTCGCGGAGGTAGTCGTCCCGCACCCGCTGCAGGGCGTCCTCGTCGGACAAGCCGCGCCGGGCTATCTCCTCGTACTCCGCGGGGAGGCTGGTCTCCGACTTGGGCTCGACGAGGACGAACAGGCCGGTTGGGGGGTGGAGTCGCCGATGCGGACGCCGGAGCTGCGGGTGCGCGCACTGACCGGCATGTCCTGGGGCTCCGGCTTGACAGGGCGGAGGCAGGGTGAGTCCGACGAGCGGCCGGAGGAGGAGGAGGACGCGCCGGGCTGCTCCATGCGCCTCGGCGTCCAGGAGCTCCCACGGCGGCGTGAGAAAGTCGGGTGAGCGGGGTACTCGAGGCGCGGCGTGTTGCCGCCCTCGATGTACTCGAGGACGGCCTCCAGCGTGCGGCCGGGCATGCCCCACCACCGGCGCCGGCCCTCGGAGTTGAGCCTGCCGGAGGGCACGACGCCGTTCATCGCCTCGAGCTACTCGGCGTGTCGGTGGCGGAAGTAGGGCTCCCAGAGCGGGCTGTTAGGGGTGTACTGTGGGCCTTCCCTCGCCGCCCGCGGCAGGGAAGCGCGGATGCGTGTGATCTCCGCACGCCACGCTGCCCCGGTTGGTGGTGGTGGTACCGGCATGCCGCCGGCGCTGATCCTCCACACCCCGGGCACACGCATGTCCGGTGGGGCCTGGTACTCGGCCTCGAAGAGGAGGCGAGCCTCGTCCTCGTGCAGACGGCGGCGCCCGAAGCCATTCGCCGCGGCGCCGTCGCCTGGGAAGCGCTCGGCCATCCTTCTGAGCTGGAGACGGCGAGAGGAGGAAGGGGGAGAAGTGGGCGCGTCAGCGGTGAAGTGTTTGTGCGTGTCTCCGGCGCGCTGGTTCTCGGCTTATATAGGCGGAGGCGCCGCGCGGTAGGCTTGGCTGGCGCGTTACGCGTGGCGGGAGGCGTGGCGGGTGAGGGGACGCGCGTCGCCCGGCCTTCACTGCGCCGCCCGTGAGGCATCAATGGAGGCTGACCGGCGCGGCAGCGCGCGCAGCTTTGGCATTGATTCGCCGCGGGAAACGAGGCGATGAGGACGATGAAGCAGCGAGAAGCGAGTCGAGTCGCTGACGCGGCTGGCCCACGGCGTTTTCGCGCCAAAAAATATTCGCCCGGCGCTCCCGAGTGCCCCCCAGCGCGCCGGGTTCGAGTTGGGTCCGCCGGTGCCAATTTCGGCCCGAGTCGGCGAAAAATGGGCCCCTGGGGGCGCGACTGGGCCGATTTTTTGGCGCCGGCGGCCGAAAAGTCGCCTGGGGGCCTTGTTGGGGGCGCGGCTGGAGTTGCTCTTAGTCCCGTTGTAAAAGCTGCTACCATAAGACTTGTGCTAGCCATTGCAGTTTCCAGGGGATGGAGTCTCAGACAGCTAGATGTTCAGAATGTGTTTTTGCATGGTGTTCTGGAAGAGTAGGTCTATATGAAGCAACCGCAAGGGTATGAAAACAAACAAACACCACACTATGTTTGCAAACTTGACAAGGCTCTTTATGGTCTGAAACAGTCTCCTAGAGCATGGTACTCCAGGTTGAGCTCACAATTGAAACATCTTGGTTTTGTTGCATCCAAAGCTGATACATCCCTCTTCATTTACAACAAGGCAAATACTGTCATTTTTGTGCTCATATATGTTGATGACATCATAGTTGCAAGCTCCTCACAAAATGCCACTAATGCTCTTTTGCATGATCTGAGCTCAGAGTTGGCCTTGAAGGACCTTGGTGATCTTCACTTCTTTTCAGGTATTGAACTTAAAAAGGTTCAAGACGGCATAATATTGAATCAAGAGAAATATGCCATTGAACTTCTAACTCGTATGGGAATGAAGGATTGCAAACCTTCACCTACACCGTTGTCTTCTTCAGAGCAACTGTCAGCATATGAGGGAGAACCACTTAATGAAGAGGAGAGTACAAAATATAGAAGTGTTGTTGGAGCCCTACAATACTTGACTTTGACACGACCAGACATATCATTTGCTGTAAACAAGGTTTTCAATATCTGCATGCCCCTACCTCCACTCATTGGACATCTGTCAAAAGGATTGTACGATATATTAAGCACACTGTGAACTTGAGACTTCAGTTCAAGCGTTCTAGTTCTACACTTGTCAATGCTTTCTCTGATGCTGGCTGGGCAGGATGTAGTGATGACAGAAAGTCGACTGGAGGATTTGCAGTATTCTTTGGTTCAAACCTTATTTCTTGGAGTGCCAGAAAACAAGCTACACTGTCAAGATCAAGTATCGAAGCCGAGTACAAGTCATTGGTAAATGCAACTGCTAAGATTATTTGGGTAGAATCATTACTCAAGGAGTTGGGAATTAAGCAACATCATGTTTCATGTTTATGGTGTGATAATTTGGGAGCCACCTATCTATCTGCTAATCCGGTGTTTCATGGTAGAACCAAACACATTGAAATTGATTTTTATTTTGTTCGAGAAAGAGTGGCAGAGAAGAAGCTGGATATAAGGTTTATTTCATCCAAGGATCAAATAGCAGATGGGTCCACTAAAGCCTTGCCGGTCAAACCTTTTGAAGAGTTCAAGAGAAATCTCAACATAGGATAGTTTAGATTAAGGGAGGGTGTTAGAGTTTGAGTTATTCATGCCATGTAATCTCAACTATCTTCCCTCGTATCTGAGTCTATCTCCTTCTCTTTGTAATGATCGGATCGGTCTCCTCTTCTCTTGTACTCCACGGTAAGGATTTCTGCCTCAATATATATACACACACTGCTTTCCTTCGGGCTTCATCAATTCTAACAATCTAATCACCAACTATGACATACAAATTACGAAAATTTCGCTGAAAACACCAATGAAGCGCGGTCGGCACTAACCACAGAGTCTAGGAAAATCCTCCTTCCCACCGTCCTGCACATGGGGCTATGTGCAAACAGCAGCTGACAGGAGAGAGAAAAATTACACAGTAGTTGTCCTTGTTCCTGGAGTTGCAGCCTCCCGATTGCAGTACCAGCAAGCCCATACATTCAACTACCATCTCAGACGAGCAACAGGACGCGCGAGACCCCAAATAGAGGACTGGAAAAAATCCTCCCAGACATAGGAGTAGTAGCCTAGCCACCGCCCACCGGGCGCGGCACGTGGAGCTGGTCGGACTGCGGGAGCAATAGAGACCCCGGCGTGATGACGCTGGGGCGGAGCGCATAGGCGGCCACAGACATGAGAGCATCTACATCCGGGCATTTCAAACTCTCCTCAAACCCTCGGGCGGTTCCTCCGGTCTTGAAATTTCGATCCAGCCAGGCGCCTCAAAAGTTCTGGCTGACCAACACTTCTTATATCCAGCTCAAATATGGGACGAAAATAGGGCATTCGGGCGCGTCCATCATATCGTACTCGACCCATGCTGACCCACCAGACCCCATACATATTCCTCCCCATCTGCTCGCGGGTCCAAACCCTGACCACTTCACACTCCATTCCCCTCCACTTCTTCCGCCACTCAAACTCACCTCCGGCAATTTTTGGCCGTCTCCGGCATGGTGGGCAGCAGATCCGAGTCCTTTACCTCCAGATCCATCGGCCCCGAGCTCATCCCACGCAGCCCCGAGGAGGAGATGGTTATCCGGCTTCCGCTCCGCTGCTCCCAATAGGAGGCCCGTGCCCGGCAGCGTTCGGACTCCTTCCATTGGAAATTCATTGCGTCCGCCCAAATGGTGTATGGAACCGGCGCTAGGTGTGCTGCTGCTGTCTCGCTTGAGGCGGTGCGGTCCATCTGGCGTCTGAACACGGTGGCGGACGCGCAACCCCTCTGTTGGCTCGTCGAGCATCGGGACGCACAATGGGCCTCGTCCAAGAGAACATGACATAGCGTGTCCGCCGTGCGAGGCAGCGAGCGCGGGAGGCGGTGGCAGCCCTCACAATGGTGGACGCTACGAGGCGGAGTCGCCTTTTCTGGTGCCCCGTATGGTGCGGCAGTCCGGGCGCCGCAACCATGTCGTGGTCGATGTCACCGGCTCTCCTAGGACGGATCCATCATTGATCTGACGTCCACCGGCACATTTTTTGGGTTTCAGGCTCCGACGAGAAAGAGTAGGGCATGGGAGACGACGACGCCTTGAGTCCCGTGAGCCAGCTCATGTCCCATGCCCTACTCTACTTTGCCGATGACCGGACTAACACTCTGAGGGGCGCAGCCGGCCGTCGGACATGGCATGGCGGAGCCGGACAAGCTCCGCTTTAAAGATCGATGTGTTGCATGTAATAATATGGATTTGAGGTATTCGGATGTGGTGTCCATTATTTGAGGCGTGCAGTCACTGTCGGCGGACGCGTCCGTGGATGTTTGAGGGGTCGGTTTGCCCAGTCCGACTGTAGATGCTCTGAGCTCCTTGGCAAGGGACAACCCGGCGTGCCCCCCCCCCCCCCACACACACACACGTCGCGCGCCCGTGACTATATCATGGCCAAGCAGTGCGAACTCGGAAATAAAATGGAGGGGGTGCACAAATTTAAGGGTCTATTTCAACTAGCTCGGATGGGCCTTGAAAATTAGCTAATTATTACATGGTTAAGAAGATTTCCCAAAATTATGGGTGTGTCATGGCACACCCGGCACACCCCTAGGTACGCCGCTATGGCCGAGGGAGGACGACGGCCGCCGGACATTGAGCGGCGTTGTTGTACGAGGGAGAGGGCGGCGATTCGACCGAGGGAGAAAGACAAGAGTTTTTCCTTTTTTTCTCTTTTTGTTTTCCTTTTTTTATTTGGAAAATTAAAGGAGGGGATCTTGTCCGTCACAATTCTGGAACAAATGTACACATAGTCATCACCTTTGCAGCCGCCGGTCCGCCTCGTCTGTAGAGGCCTTAGGGCAATGGGGCTAGGTGGATCCTGGGCCTTGCGATGAGAGGGCTCCGTTTTTTAAATGTTTCTTTGTGTTTTGTTAAGGTTTTCGTCGGGTGCACCTATTTGGCACTGTGTGTGTGTGTGGGGGGGGGGGGGGGGGGGATCTAGGCAACGCGCAACCCCACCGTTGTGGGTCCTTTTGGCCGGTCCATGCATGCGGTGAGACACCACCTTTTTTATTGGATTTAAAAGAGTTCCAGTTTTTTGAAAAATCGAATTTATTATAAAAAGTTGAAGAATTCACAAAATGTTTGCGAATTCCAAAAACATCTTCAAGAAATAATGAATATTTGCGGAATAAAAAATGGTCATGATTTTGAGAAAAAAGTTTAGGAAATTTATTTTACTGATTTTTAATTTTTTTAGCATATTCAAAATAGTTCATGATTATGTACAAAAATCGGTGGATTCAAATTATGTTCATGAATTTTCCAAAATGTTCTAAAAAATCTAAAAGATGTTCGATGATTCAAAAATGTCTGTCAAGGCCAAAAATGTTCTTAAAAATCGAAAAAAAAATCGATGATCCAAAAATTGTTTATGCATTTCAAAAAAAAGTTTGTCTAGGCAAAACAATGTTCATGAATTTCAAAACATGTTCAGGAAATATTCACGAGTTTCAAAAAAAGTTCACAATTTCAGAAAAATATCGTAAATTTGTAGAAAATTCCCGAGTTAAAAAATGTTCATGATATAAAACATGTGCTCGAATTTGTAAGAAAGGTTAAAGAATTTGAAATTTTTTAATTATTTTCGAAAATGTTCACAAATTTAAAACATTTTCTTAAAAATGAAGGAAAATAAAAAAACTAAAAAAGAAAGAATAAAGAAAAATAAAAATACATTAAAGAAAAGAAAAATTACAGAGAGAAAAAGAATCATAATATAAAAAAGAAAAGAGACCGGAAGAAAAAAATAAAGAAAAAGAAAAAATGACGCAAAATCAGTGGGGTAGAAACCCGAAATGGATCAGATCAAATAGAGGATGGACGATCAAAGGGTTACGTGCTAGGTCGTTAGGGCACGACTTAAGCGTCAAATAGGAGATATCATTTGTGTCCTGTTTAGAAAGATGAAACGGCGACAACTCTCTTTAAATTGAATAAGATTCTTTCCTCCTAGCCCCCGTCTCAAAGAGCGCCGGCAATGGGCGACGTTGTCACACGGCGTCAGCTCCATCCTCCGGGTGCTTCACGTCAGTTCCATCCTCCAAGTGCTTCATGGCTTCAAAACAGGTGGCCTGCTGCTGGTGAGTCCTCCTTTCTGATTAATTTCGACACCTACTCCTGATTCTTCTGATTAACTTTTGCTAATAGGGATCATAGAGATCGGTTCTTGCCTCCTCGATTAAACAATTTAGCCGAACAGAACTCGAGACTAGGTGAGTTATACATTTTTTCTGCGATATATATATATAATTGCTGGTTAGTTTATTTTTTCTAGTGAGATTGGGTCCTATTTTTTAGTTTGGCACAGGGCCCAGATATTTCCGGCCCGGCACAGACTCCACGGAAAGAAATCGTCCAGAGCAACGTGCGATCGAGCCTGAACGGCTAACACGGCGAAGTCTTTGAGCACCGGCGCACGGCCAGGTGCACGCTCACCGATGGCCGTGTCGTGCTCGGTCACCTCGCCGACATGCCGCACGCACGCGCCACGTCCATCTGTGAGCCATGCCGCCGCTTCTCCCCGCTGGCTGCCGTTGGCACTTCGCAAGCTTGACTAGCCTCTGTGCTTCGCGCTCGCGCGCCGTCATGCCTGCTGCACCCTGCCACGGCCTCGCCTCGTGCCACCAGGCCGCCACTACCTGTGGTCTTGCTAGCCACCCCCCGGTTGTCTGCTCCCCTGAACGCCGCCGCGCCGTGCGTGAAGTGACACCACGGCCGAGCCTGCACACAGCGTGCACTCGCTGCTGTCGCCGGCTCGCCATCCGCTGCTCTCGCGCCACAATGTGGTCGGCCTCCCCAACCACACGCTGGTGTCCAGCACGCCGACGATGATGTCCTTGGGCGAGCCACAGCTGGCCGACCCTGTGCGGCCGATCCCAGCGTTGCTGACGAGCACTTCGACCCGTCCGTCGTCTCGCCGCAGTTCGAGCGCGGCCGCCAGGCGATGGTCCATGAACAGTTGGACACGTTCTTGGCGCGCCAACTGCTCGACGAAATGTCCATGAGAGACAGAATGGGGATGATGAAGAAGATTGCCACTTGGCTGGTTTTGAATTGAAGTTGAAGGATGAAATCTGCACTTCTCGGTCAGCTGAGGGACCAAAAATTAGACTTTCCTCTTGGAACAAATACTTCTTTATTTCAGAGAAACTTATACAAATGATGCAGCCCATAACCTCCTCATAATCAGAAATAACAAGTTCAAGGATAATACTTACAAAACAAATCACAACAGAAAAAAAGGCGGGATACCTATGATAACATGGATGGCCTTGTCCATAGATCGTGGGGCTGGATAATGTTTTGCGATACATCGACTATACTTTTGTGTTCAGCTAGGATCCAGATGATCGTTGTGAGCTCACCGCCGTTGCTGAGCTGCTTGGCGTGTGAATCCCTGCTGCAGCGAATGGACCCGAAGACGAGCAAATGGATCCATGGTTGGAGGACGAAGTCCTCTAACACCCATTCCAATTGCCAGCCCAAAAGCACAGGAAGCTTACCAAGTTGTGGTGGTGGTTGTGCATATTTCTGGAATTCTGTGACCAAAATTAGAAGTCTACTCACCGATGGATCTAGAACATGCATCCCAACTTCGCTGACAATTCTGCTCCAGTCCTTATCATAACTCTTTTGGTTCTGCCGAGGCGGAAGACATAGCTTCTCCAGCAGCTTGGCGTATTTAATAGCGTCCTGGAGAACCTCAGGCAATCCCTCGATCCTGTGCTTCTGCATCTCTCGTAGTGCTCTGGCAAGATTCCCTTTGTCTGTACTACCACTACGGTTGGAGATATTCTTCAGTTCATCACGGACTTCTTTGTATTTCCTTTGGAGTTTAAGGCTTGGTAACATTTCCGGGCGTTTAACGACGAGAAACAACATGTAATCTGATAGCGCCTTGATATGCTCTGATAGTGCCTTGATATTCAGAGGGTCAGAGTCAGATCCTTGTTCAAGGTCGGGTATGCCCAAGAGGAAGATGTCAGTGGCAATGTGCCACGTGATGACCAGCTGATCAAATTCAGCATCAAAGAGCCTTGGCTCGCCGTATGTCCGACCCCTAACATAACTTTGAGGGTTCCTTTCATCTGGTTTCCAGGCCACCAAATATTCCTTCGGCAATACGAATTTACATAACAATTGTAGCAATGACTCGACCCCGACGCTCTCACGGTCAGAGTGGCCCTTCCATCCAATTTTGTTCATCGGTGTGCCAACAGTGCACTCGTGCAACAAGTTGTGCTGCCCGATGGTGCGCGACCAAAGCCTGTGGCTACTTTCCTTCTTCCTTTTTGCGAATTGGCTACTTTCCTTTTGACGCCACAGACGACTGGACAGATCCAGATAGAGAACGAAGCGACGGAGCACATACCACCACCCTCTCTGGCAGCAAACTGCCTTGTACTTGAGCAGCTTGCAGTTTGTATCTTTCAAGAATGCGTATGTCCAGGTCGAGCCCAGAGCTCTGAGCAGCCATCTCACATCCAACAGCAAGGTGCCAATCAGCAGGGTGTAAGTGATCGTGATATCTATCCCCTTGTGCCTGTGGCCCTCTTTAATGTGGAAGATGATAAACAGCAAGAGGGCGGCGAGAGTGATGGGCGGCGAGGCGATACGGATGATGTAGCCAGGCCAAGTGTGGACCACTGCTGCCTTGGTGTACATGATGTCATACATGAGCGAGAGCTCCATCTCCACCACCTTCACAACATCCCTCCTGTAGGTATACCATGTCCTGAAATCATCTTCTTGTGGATTCTCGCTGAGCTTGACTGCATAATCTGCAAAGGCGCCCATGGAGATACCGAGCAGGCCGTGAGCGTCACACAAGGCGTCATAATAATCAAGCTCGGCGGTCTCGACGATCCGATGAGGATAATCCAGCTTGGCGGTCTCGACCTGATGAGGACTATAATCCAGCTCGTCGGCCTCGAGCTCGACCTGATGAGGACTGAACCGCATTGCCCTCTTCTCGTTGTAGGAGCTACGGATGCGGGCGAAGCCAGCATGGCGTAGCGTCCATATCCTCTCCGCATACTTATAGAAACCCAGGAAGAACATCGTGACGAACGCCGAGCACAAAGCCCTGTCGCCGCTCAGAAATCTTTGGTTGTATGCGCCAATCAACGCTACAACGAGTAGCAGGCCCATCTCCACCATTTGGCGCCACGACAGCTTGTTGTCCTCCAGGGAGTAGGCACTGATGTTGTCCGTGAGACCGAGGTGCAGCAGCATGAAGGGCACCCAGAACGCGAACAGCTGATTGCTGCTTGACGGGCTGTCAGGGTACAGCTTGCCGATGGCCAATTTCGGGGCCAGGTCAGCCACCTGATACGCCAGCCACAGCGGAAACCTCTGCACGCGGTTGTCTTCACGCCGTCGGATACCGGCGAGGAGCGCGAGGACAAGATGCGCCCCGAAGCTCAAGAGGACCGAGCAACGGGTCACCCATAAACTGACATTCTCCACGACCTTCTTCTCCAGCCAAAATGAACCCATGAATAGCTCCTGTTTTGCAGTGAGAAAGCAATTGTCATATATTCAGTCATCTACGAGGTATGTAATTGGTCTTGCGCATATCGTTGTTTTTGCAAAGAAAGAAGTTCTCCAACTGCATGCTAATGATTACACGGGATAACATACCTGATCCTCGCCGTGCAGGGTCGATTGATCAACGAAGAAACTTGGAAAACCTCCCAGCAGGGATCGATTTAAGAGAGACGGCTCGTGAGTATTGATACAACGACGGGAGTATGCCTGCCAGAGACGTTGTACTAACATGCTAGTAGAAGTAGTAATGTATTTAGTGTTCTGTCCTTATTCACTAATAAATAACTGTTACACTTCGAGATTAGCAAGGCCCAAAGAAAAGTACAATCATTGTCAGGGTTTGATGCTAGCTGTCCCCAGAATTTGTCCGACTCACATGCAACCAGATGAGTTTGAGCCACAAGTTGACAAAGTCAGATCCGGCGGATCTCAGATAGAGGGTCCTGAGCTGAGAGTCTTGGCTACATAGTAATAAGACACAAGGGGACACAAGAGTAGGCTGAATCATATTCCGTTTTCATCGTAATCATTGAGGACTTCGTAATTAGATCCAACTTGGGCATGTTTTGACAACTCTACAGTTGTCATCCAACGATTACTGAAATTGTCATTGTATTAGCATCAATATTGTCAATATTTGATAGCAAAGTTGTCACAGACGCAGAATTTTTGAGCTCGAGCTGAAATGAGCTCGGGGTGAACAGTAAATTCTGGAAGAAAAAAAATGGAAACAAATTCAAAAATTCTGATATTTTTCTGGTGCAAACATTAACAAAAAAATTTAGTGCTTGCAAAAATACATCAAAGAATAACATTCGTGGAAGTCGTGGCAAAAAAATAAATCGTTGCTCCAAAAGTGTTATTTTCAAAAGCATTTTCAAGTGCTGATTTTGTTTCCATGACTTCCACGAATATGACTTCACGATAACATTTTGTAAGCACTTAAAACATTTGTGGAAGTTCATCACACAAAAAAATAAGTTTTTTTTATTTTGTTTTCATATTTTTGTGATTTTACTGTTTGCCACAGGCTCAAATGAGCTCGCGAGCAGAACATGACTTTCGAGTTGTCACGTATTGATGTTGATATCAATGTTAAAATTAAAAGAAATTGTCGAAAAAAGCAACATAGGGTCTAGCTTAGTAGATCTCGCCGAGACAAAACCAACAATAAAGATGGATCATAAGTTAAATTAAGGTATGAGAGTGGAAACATTTTGAAGTTTCAAGAGTAGCATTGAAAGTGATGATGTCATATCCTACCTCCAATGAATGCACATTGTCTTGGTGCACATGGACCATTTATTAGTTTAGTAAAATTGCTGATTCGCTATGGAAAACGGCTTATACTCTTGTTTGTAATATGCTGAATTGCTGCCAACATTATTTCCTGTGGGAGATTCATACCTTTAAACTTTAAACTGCTACACACAAGTTTTTAGTTCCCTGGATATTTTTACATCAGTATTTTCCATAATAAAGTCATGTTCGTGATGTGTCTTTATGTTTCTACAAATTTATAGGTTGCATCTTGACAGCAGTTGTCCTCCTAGAGATGGATTGGGGTTGATCTCATGAAGAAACTTGCATGTGGGCTTGTGTTACTTTATTTCCTTCCTCGTTCATTATATAGTACTCCCTCCGTCCGAAAATACTTGTCATCAAAATGGATAAAAGAAGATGTATCTAGACGTATTTTAGTTTTAAATATATCTCTTTTTATTCATTTTGATGACAAGTATTTTCGGACGGAGGGAGTATGTACGTATGGTGCTTCGAGATTCGCATCAAATTTTATAGTAAAGAGATGGCCCAAATTAGGCGGTAAGAAATTGCAAGGGTGTCTGGTTATGTCAGCTAGCTTGTGTCAGGCATACAGTCATGTGATCTTCGATTAGTTTAAGGAACTCCATAAATTTTGTCTTAGCTTGGACGGCTGATCACTTGCAGCCAAGCATGCAACATGGATGCTTTCAACTGTTTAGCTCATCTGCTGTCGTTTGCTCAATTTGTTAAGTCCATGGAGGTGCGCTCAGTTGTTTCCTTCAAGGTTTCCTGAATAGATCCAAAAGTACTTGCATGTGCTAGCACATGGCTAGTATTTATACTCCTAGTTGTTAAATACTAGCAACTCATGATCATTTGTTTCTTATGGTACGCGCAGAGAAACCACTGGGATACGTAGTAGTAGATGGGAGAACGATGCAAGTTGATGTATCAGTCGAATCTACCATGTATATGCTTTGAGCACAAAAGAAAAGTTTTACCTCGTGATGCATCCAACAACCGTTCTCTGACTCAATCTTGAATTCTTGATCCTTCGCCCATGTGCCTATACAGTGCGGTTGCGCTGTGTGCCACCTACGCCACATTAGCCACTGCCAAAAACCAGAGCAATGAGGCTCTATCATATACTGCGATGTGTGTGCTTGCACCGGGCGTCCTAGTTATTGGTTTGAAACTTCTTTTTGTTTCTGTGTTTCTCCGCTATGAATTCTTGCAATACGTGTGAATCATGTCAGTTCATGTGAGTAACTTAAGCAATATTTCAGTTGCACAATCATTGTAACAACAAGTTAAAAACCTAGAACGTATAGTTAGTAATCCTAGTCATACTCATTGCAGCTTTTTCCCCTCAATTTTTTTATAATGATTCAGGTGATTACAATCAATTTGCTGGTGTTCACCCGTTGCCCATGGCACTAAGCCACCGGATATGCTTCCTACCAGCATAGTGTTGGGTAATGGTGACCTCGCTGCGAGAGGCACCTCGCAATACAAAAAGATCATACTATAGAGGATTATACCATGCACTCTGATATTATCAGGTTCAAAGGAAAGATTTTAGTGGGAAAAGTCACTGAGTTGAGAAACAAATAGCTTGCAGCTCTTCATAGCTCTCCTGTGGGGGGGGGGGGGGGGGGGGCATTTAGAGCAACTTACCAGAGGGTTAAAGGGATTTTCTACTGGCCTGGGTTAAAAACTGATGTAGAAAATTTCATTGCTGCCTGCCCTACTTGCCAAAGAGCTAAAAGTGAACACTGTTTGCAGCCAGGATTGTTGGAACCATTACCAGTTGCTAATATGGCCTGGGAGCACATTTCTATGGATTTTATAGAAGGCTTACCAAATTCTGGAGGCAAGGAAGTGATACTGGTTGTGGTGGATAGATTTGTTGGGGAACGTAGCAGAAATTCAAAATTTTCCTACGAGTCACCAAGATCTATCTATGGAGAGACTAGCAACGAGGGGAAGGAGAGTGCATCTACATACCCTTGTAGATTGCTAAGCGGAAGCGTTCAAGAGAACTGGGTTGAAGGAGTCGTACTCGTCGTGATCCAAATCACCGGAGATCCTAGTGTTGAACGGACGGCACCTCCGCGTTCAACACACACGTACAGCCCGGTGACGTCTCCCATGCCTTGATCCAGCAAGGAGAGAGGGAGAGGTTGAGGAAGACTCCATCCAGCAGCAGCACAACGGCGTGGTGGTGATGGAGGAGCGTGTCAATCCTGCAGGGCTTCGCCAAGCACCGCGGGAGAGAAGGAGTACTTGGGAGAGGGGGAGGGCTGCGCCAGAACTTGGGGTGCGGCTGCCCTCCCACCCCTCCACTAGTTATAGGTGGGGGGGGGGAGAGGGGGCCGGCCCCCCTAGATCTCATCTAGGGTTGGGGGCGGCGGCCTGCCTCCCAAGTCAAGTGGAGGCCCTCCCCCTTAGGGTTTCCCCTCTCCCATGCGCATGGGCCTTGGGGGGGCTGGTGCCCCTGGCCCATTAAGGCTAGGGCGCCCCCTTATAGCCCATGCTGCTGTATTGGACGTGGTGGAACATCTTTCGGACCTCCGGACCCCTCCGGAATCCTCCGGAACCTTCCGGAAGCTTCCCGGTACAATACTGGAAAAACCTGAACTTTTCCCGGAACCCGAACAACAACTTTCCATATATAAATCTTTACCTCCGGACCATTCCGGAACTCCTCGTGACGTCTGGGATCTCATCCGGGACTCCGATCAACATTCGGTAACCACATACAAACTTCCTTTATAACCCTAGCATCATCGAACCTTAAGTGTGTAGACCCTACGGGTTCGGGAACCATGCAGACATGACCGAGACGTTCTCCGGTCAATAACCAACAGCGGGATCTGGATACCCATGTTGGCTCCCACATGTTCCACGATGATCTCATCGGATGAACCGCGATGTCAAGGACTCAATCGATCCCGTATACAATTCCCTTTGTCTAGCGGTATTGTACTTGCCCGAGATTCGATCGTCGGTATGCCGATACCTTGTTCAATCTCGTTACCGGCAAGTCTCTTTACTCGTTCCGTAACACATCATCCCGTGATCAACCCCTTGGTCACATTGTGCACATTATGACGATGTCCTACCGAGTGGGCCCAGAGATACCTCTCCGTCACACGGAGTGACAAATCCCAGTCTCGATTCGTGCCAACCCAACAGACACTTTCGGAGATACCTGTAGTGCACCTTTATAGCCACCCAGTTATGTTGTGACGTTTGGTACACCCAAAGAATTACTACGGCATTCGGGAGTTGCACAATCTCATGGTCTAAGGAAATGATACTTGACATTAGAAAAGCTTTAGCATACGAACTATGATCTTTGTGCTAGGCTTAGGATTGGGTCTTGTCCATCACATCATTCTCCAAATGATGTGATCCCGTTATCAACGACATCCAATGTCCATGGTCAGGAAACTGTAACCATCTATTGATCAACGAGCTAGTCAACTAGAGGCTTACTAGGGACATGGTGTTGTCTATGTACCCACACATGTATCTGAGTTTCCTATCAATACAATTATAGCATGGGTAATAAACGATTATCATGAACAAGGAAATATAATAATAACTAATTTATTATTGCCTCTAGGGCATATTTCCAACAGTCTCCCACTTGCACTAGAGTCAATAATCTAGTTCACATCGCCATGTGATTAACACTCACAGGTCACATCGCCATGTGACCAACATCCAAAGAGTTTACTAGAATCAATAATCTAGTTCACATCACTATGTGATTAACACTCAATGAGTTCTGGGTTTGATCATGTTTATGCTTGTGAGAGAGGTTGTAGTCAACGGGTCTACAATATTCAGATCCCTATGTATTTCGCAAAACTTTATGTCATATCGTAGATGCTGCTACCACGTTCCACTTGGAGCTATTCCAAATTGTTGCTCCATTATACGTATGGAGGTGACTCTACTCGGAGCTATCCGGATAGGTGTTAAGCTTGCATCGACGCAACTCTTTACGTCGAACTCTTTATCACCTCCATAACCGAGAAACATATCCTTATTCCTCTAAGGATAATTTTGACCGCTATCTGGTGAACCACTCCTTGATCACCTTTGTACCCTCTTGCCAGATATGTAGCAAGGCACACATCAGGTGCGGTACACAGCATAGCATACTGTAGAGCCTACGTCTAAGGCATAGGGTACGACCTTCGTCCTTTCTCTCTTTTCTGCCGTGGTCGAGCTTTAACTCTTAACTTCATACCCTACAACCCAGGCAAGAACTCCTTCTTTGACTGATCCATCTTGAACACCTTCAGGATTATGTCAAGGTATGTGCTCATTTGAAAGTATTATTAAACATTTTGATCTATCTTATAGATCTTGATGCTTATTGTTCAAGTAGCCTAATCCAGGTTTTCCATTGAAAAACACTTTTCAAACAACCCTATATGCTTTCCAGAAATTCTACATCATTTCTGATCAACAACATATACTCATCAGAAATTCTATAGTGCTCCCACTCACTTCTTTGGAAATACAAGTTTCTCATAAACTTTGTATAAACCCAAAATCTTTGATCATCTCATCAAAGCGCACATTCCAACTCCGAGATGCTTACTCGAGTCCTTAGAAGGATAGCTGGAGCTTTGCATACTTGTTAGCGTCTTTCAGGATTGTCAAAAACCTTCTGGTTGTATCACATACAACCTTTCGTCAAGAAAACTCTCAAGGAAACAATGTTTTGACATCCTATATGCAAGATTTCATAAATAATGCAGTAACTGCTAATCCAATTCCAACAGACTCTGAGCATCGCTACGAGTGAGAAAGCCTCACCGTAGTCAACTCCTTGAACTTGTCGGAAAACATCTGTAACGATAAGTCGAGCTTTCTTAATGGTGATACTTACCATCATTGTCCGTCTTCCTTTTAAAATCCATCTTTACCCAACGTCCTTACGACCATCAAGTATTTCTTCCAAAGTCATGGATCCTCTCTCGGATGTTATGGCCTCGAGCCATTCGTCGGAATCCGGTCCCACCATCGCTTCTCCATAGCTCGTAGGTTCATTGTTGTCTAGCAACATGACCTCTAAGACAGGATTGCGTACCACTCTGAAGTAGTACGCGTCCTTGTCGACCTACGAGGTACGCTAGTGACTTGATCCAAAACGTCAACCACTATCATAAGCTTCTACTTCAATTGGTGTAGACGCCACAGGAACAACTTCATGTGCCCTGCTACACACTTGTTGAAGTGACGGTTCAATAACCTCATCAAGTCTCCACCATCCTCCCACTCAATTCTTTCGAGAGAAACTTTTCCTCGAGAAAAGAGTCTGTTTTAGAAACAATCACTTTTGCTTCTGGATCTGAATTAGGAGATATACCCAACCATTTTTGGGTATCCTATGAAGATGCATTTATCCATTTTGGGTTCGAGCTTATCACGATGAAACTTTTTCACATAAGTGTCGCAGCCCCAAACTTTTAAGAAACGACGATTTAGGTTTCTCCAAACCATAGTTCAAACAGTGTCGTCTCAACGGAATTACTGGTGCCCTATGAAAGTGAGTGCGGTTGTCTCTAATGCCTAACCCATGAACGATAGTGGTAATTCGATAAGAGACATCATGGTACGCATCATATCCAATAGGGTGCAACTATGATGTTTGGACACACCATCACACTATGGTGTTCCAGTCGGTATTTATTGTGAAACAATTTCCACAATGTCTTAATTGCGTGCCAAAGCTCGTAACTCAGATACTCATCTCTATGATCATATCATAGACATTTTATCCTCTTGTCACGATGATCTTCAACTTCACTCTGAAATTACTTGAACCATTCAATAATTCAGACTTGTGTTTCATCAAGTAAATACACTCAGTATCTACTCAAATCATCCGTGAAGTAAGAACATATCGATATTCACTGCATGCCTCAGCACTCATTGGACTGCACACATCAAAATGTGTTACTTCCAACTAGTTGCTATCTTGTTCCATCTTACTGAAACCGAGGCTTTTCAGTCATTTTGCTCATGTGGTATGATTTGCATATCTCAAGTGATTCAAAATCAAGTGAGTCCAAACGATCCATCTGCATGGAGTTTCTTCATGCGTATACACCAATAGACATGGTTCGCATGTCTCAAACTTTTAAAAAACGAGTGAGTCCAAAGATCCATCAACATGGAGCTTCTTCATGCGTTTTATACCAATATGACTTACATGGCAGTGCCACAAGTAAGTGGTACCATCATTACTATCTTATATCTTTTGGCATGAAAATGTGTATTACTATGATCGAGATTCAATAAACCATTCCTTTAGGTGCAAGACCATTGAAGGTATTATTCAAATAAATAGAGTAACCATTATTCTCCTTAAATGAATAACCGTATTGCGATAGACATAATCCAATCATGTCTATGCTCAACGCAAACACCAAATGACAATTATTCTGGTTTAATACTAATCTTGATGGTAGAGGGAGCGTGCGATGTTTGATAACATCAAACTTGGAAACACTTCCAACACATATCGTCAGCTCACCTTCAGCTAGTCTCCGTTTATTCCGTAGCCTTTTATTTTGAGTTTTTAACACTTACTAACCGAACCGGTATCTAATACCCTGGTGCTACTAGGAGTACTAGTAAAGTACACAATAACTTAATGTATATCCAATATACTTCTATCGACCTTGCCAGCCTTCTCATCTACCAAGTATCTAGGGTAGTTCTGCTCCAGTGGCTGTTCCCCTTATTACAGAAGCACTTAGTCTCGGGTTTGGGTTCAACCTTGGGTTTCTTCATTAGAGCAGCAACTGATTTGCTGTTTCATGAAGTATCCCTTCTTGCCCTTGCCCTTCTTGAAACTAGTGGTTTCACCAACCATCAACAATTGATGCTCCTTCTTGATTCCTACTTTCGCGGTGTCAAACATCGCGAATATCTCAAGGATCATCATATCTATCCCTAATTTGTTATAGTTCATCACGAAGCTCTAGCAGCTTGGTGGCAATGACTTTGGAGAAACATCACTATCTCTGGGAGATCAACTCCCACTCGATTCAAGTGATTGTTGCACTCAGACAATCTGAGCACAAGCTCAACGATTGAGCTTTTCTCCCTTAGTTTGCATCCTAAGAAAATCATCGGAGGTCTTATACCTCTTGACGTGGGCACGAGCCTGAAATCCCAATTTTAGCCCTCGAAACATCTCATATGTTCCGCGATGTTTCGAAAAACGTCTTTCATGCCTCAACTCTAAACCGTTTAACTGAACTATCACGTAGTTATCAAAACGTGTATGTCCGATGTTCGCAACATCCACAGACGATGTTTGGGGTTCAGCACACTGAGCCGTGCATTAAGGACATAAGCTTTCTTCTGTCCGCATAATCGCTACTGTCAACTTTCAACTATATTTTCTCTAGGAACATATCTAAAAAGTGGAACTAAAGCGCAAGCTTACGACATAATTTGCAAAGATCTTTTGACTATGTTTAGGATAATTAAGTTCATCTCATGAACTCCCACTCAGATAGACATCCCTCTAGTCATCTAAGTGATTACATGATCCGAGTCAACTAGGCCGTGTCCGATCATCACGTGAGACGGACTAGTCATCATCGGTGAACATCTTCATGTTGATCGTATCTACCATACGACTCTTGCTCGACCTTTCGGTCTCTTGTGTTCCGAGGCCATGTCTGTACATGCTAGGCTCGTCAAGTCAACCTAAGTGTTTCGCGTGTGTAAATCTGGCTTACACCCGTTGTATGTGAACGTAAGAATCTATCACACCCTATCATCACGTGGTGCTTCGAAACGACGAACTTTCGCAACGGTGCACAGTTAGGGGGAACACTTTCTTGAAATTTTAATGGGGGATCATCTTATTTACTACCGTCGTTCTAAGCAAATAAGATGCATAAACATGATAAACATCACATGCAATCAAATAGTGACATGATATGGCCAATATCATTTTGCTCCTTTTGATCTCCATCTTCGGGGCTCCATGATCATCATCGTCACCGGCATGACACCATGATCTCCATCATCATGATCTCCATCATCGTGTCTTCATGAAGTTGTCTCGCCAACTATTACTTCTACTACTATGGCTAACGGTTAGCAATAAAGTAAAGTAATTACATGGCGTTGTTCAATGACACGCAGGTCATACAATAAATAAAGACAACTCCTATGGCTCCTGCCGGTTGTCATACTCATCGACATGCAAGTCGTGATTCCTATTACAAGAACATGATCAATCTCATACATCACATATCATTCATCACATTCCTTTTTGGCCATATCACATCACATAGCATACCATGCAAAGACAAGTTAGACGTCCTCTAATTGTTGTTTGCATGTTTTACGTGGCTGCTATGGGTTTCTAGCAAGAACGTTTCTTACCTACGCAAAAGCCACAACGTGATATGTCAATTGCTATTTACCCTTCATAAGGACCCTTTTCATCGAATCCGATCCGACTAAAGTGGGAGAGACTGGCACCCGCTAGCCACCTTATGCACCAAGTGC